>NC_061812.1:15093979-15427313 GCF_021462225.1 Girardinichthys multiradiatus | reverse complement strand
CACAAAGACACGGTGGTTGGAACCAAAGATCTCAAACTTGGACTCATCAAACCAAAGCACAGATTTCCACTGGTCTAATGTCCATTCCTTGTGTTCTTTAGCCCAAACAAGTCTCTTCTGCTTGTTGCCTGTCCTCAGCAGTGGTTTCCTAGCAGGTATTTTACCATGAAGGCCTGATTCACAGAGTCTCCTCTTAATAGTTGTTCTAGAGATGTGTCTGCTGCTAGAACTGGGAATTAATTTGTCATAATAACTGCAGTGTGACTGGTTATTGACTTCTTTAAAAACAAAGGCATTTTTTCCAACTTTTCTTCGCTGCTGAAATTTTCCTAAAGTACTTTCAAACACTTAACAGCAGATTTTGAGGACATAAAGGCACTTTGAGCAATAAAACTGAATACACAAGGTCAAAGCCAAACAAACTTGACATTGTGGAAAGGCGATACTAAAGTGGTACTAAATCAAACTTGATGTTTTGCAACAAGTACTTTAAATACCATCTATATATTTCCTAAAATAAACTTTTATTTGTCTGTGCACATTATATGCTACAGTTCTGACCACAGAGGTGTCATTCTGTAAGGAAGAAAACACAACTGTACTGCTAGAGATTCTTACTTAATATTTACCACTGGAAATTTAAGGGCATTAGCATTGTTACTGCCTACAATTGCTTCTTGGTGCCCATTATGTGTGTTTGAGAAAAAAGAGAGGCTACATGAACAAACATAACAAAAATATCAGTAAAACTTTATTTTGTACCAGGGATTTCTCCCACTGTTTAAATGTACTCCAGTGAAAGCATGGATTTATCTAAATGTTTTGATGGAAAAAATCCCTGTAGAAAATAATAAATTACAAGGTCTGACTTCCAAGTCTCACTGAAATGAAAGCATATCTCATAGAACAGAAAAAAAACTTCTTTTTGAGAAGATTGCATTGAGTCAGTTAATTTTGCAGTAATCCTTCACAATGAGCATGCGGGCATTTATCGTTCAAGCAGAATATTGCTCCTTGTTTTTAATTCATAAAGCCACAGAACAGAGTTGGACATGGCTTACTTGAGATAATATGTGACAATATTGTGACAAAAGAACAGAAACCCTCATTGTATGGTTAAAAGCACAAGGGGTGAAAAGATTGACCCCAAGGTGAAGTGCAACAAAGTTGCAGAGGGTAGGAAAACAAGGAAAGTATAGGAAAAGTTGACATTTTGAGGGCAGAATATAGAAAACTATTAAATAGCCAATACTAGGTAGGAGTCTTTATATGTATACTGACAGCACATTGATGTACTGTACAGGCTGTCAGAAGTAGGAAGCAATTCCGGGATCACACCTTGGAGACAAGGCTGGTGAAGTTGAAACTGTTTAGGGTCAAGAATGAGGCTGTTTGAATTTAAACCCAGAAAGCACTGTAGCTTAACTCTGCAGTCTCAAGTTGTTTTGTATGCAATGCATTGTCAGAGGATTGTTTGGGGAAATATATTATAATCCATGCTTCTTTTATCTATTAACAAAGCACACATACAAATAACAGTGACATAATTGCCTCTTTTTATAAAGGAGTTTTGGAGGTGGATATCAGCTCAGGTAGACATGAAATACATGGAGACATTCCTTTTTCTTTCTCCTTTTAAACAACAAAGGACATTTTTTTTTCTCAGAATGTTTAAACACACGGAAAAATAGCAGGTTTTCATTTCACTATCAAAGGCAGACCGTTTTTATTTTCATGCTAAAATACTGATACATTGGGAGCTTTTAGAGCATCTACTTCAATTCTATTCAATTCAGTTCAATTCAGTTTATTTATAAAGCGCCAATGCACAACACATGCACACACATCTCAAGGCACTTCACAAAGTCAGGTACATCAGGTGTTTTTTGTTTCGTAAAGTGCCCTGAGACAATGTTTGTTGTGAGGCTACACTATACAAATAAACTGAATCAGATTAAATTATATTTGTATTCTGAATTAGAACAAAAAATATATCGGGTTAAGCTGCTTCTCACTTTAAAAAGACAAAAAAAAAAAAAACAAGATACCTCACTGAATAATCTACTTAGATTCTAGGGTTTAGAATAGTTAAGACTTTTTGAAAACAATGATCAATGACAAAACATATGATGTCATCTTGGATGTAAAAGGGAGCAAAAATACATTGGTGGTTGTTCTCTTCATTGGTAAAGATATAAAAATACATAATTGTTTACCTGGACAAACAATTGTACTGGAAATAGCCTATTCTGTTTTTAACTGCGTGGTGAAGAGTACAAATTTCCTTTCAAACATATTTTCGGAATGTGGCAGAGACTAAAATAAAAAATGAAATGTTGGCTCTATAAGATCTGCATAGAAGCCCCTATTGTGCATAGGAGAACATCGCAGAAGCTGAAGGGCAGTTTTCTTGCCCTTGTTCCCATTCAGCAGCAAATTTCTTTTGATTTTGGTTCATTAAAGAACTTTTCACTTTAATCTAATTTAACTATTTACTAAAACCTCCTAACCTTTGCACGGTTTTCTTACCGTGTAATGGCCTTTTTACACATCAAATTGTGCTCCACTAAACAAAATTACAAAGAATTTAAATCATCCCCCTGTTGCTGCTGTAAATTGCATATCTGCTTTTGCAAGAATAGAAGACTGACAGGCAAAACAGCAGTGATTAAGGGGGCTGAGCTTAGCAAATTGTCAATTACTCAGTGCTACAAGGAGGCTGAAGGAAAGCACATGAAGGTCAGCTTAGTGGAGGGCCATGTAAGATGTTTAAATTTAATGCAGTAGACCGGCTTTCCATTATTCATAGTCCTGCAATGAAAGCTTAAGACTGTGGCAATCACACTGACAATGTTAGTGCACCACTGACATTCAGTGCACATTCTATGTGCACTATTTTAATCAGACACTAAAATCTATACATATATGACACAGTTTTCACAGTCCCAGGGTTTATAACTGTTCAAACATGTCAGCCGGTTTGATGTATTCAATAAACAACTGCACAGTGCCTCACAGTAAAAAGATCCTGAGTTCAACTTTTAGGTGGACCAAAGCCTTTCTGTCTGGAGTTTGCATGTTCCCAGCACATCTGTGGATTTGTTTTTCCAGGTTCTCCAGCTTCTTCTTCAGCGCAACAACATGCAAAATAGTTTGAACTAACAATTCTAAATTAGCTTCAGGTGTGAAGGCTTGTTCGTCTCTATCTTGGTCCAATGATGGACTGCTGAGCCTTCCTGCCAGTTTGTTAGTGGGGCACCTCTGTGGAGAGGCACCAGTCACAAGTCTGCACAGGATTGAGCGGGTATGGCAAATGAAAAAAAATAAATAAATTAGTGCTGAATTGTTATTGATCTTCTCCACTAAAGTGTGTAAAAGCAGTATTTTCCAAGATTGTTGTGGCATTGCCATTTTCAAAGCCTTCACCAGACTTTATTTCTTTAGTAAATATCCCAAAATATTTTCAACTGTCTCCTTCAGGTCAGCAGATAAACCGCCATGATCTGTGGTTACAGGAGAGCTTAAAGCACCACTCTTGACTTCCTATACCTTTCCTATGAAAGACAATAAGTAGATAATCAAATTCGGTCTCTTAACACTGTTCATGATGGATGTGCAAACCCATGATCTCTCCCCTTTGATCATTTTCCATTAGTCATAAACACAGCTGTCTTAACTGGAATAAAACAATTGCACTGAAGCCCCCTTCATTAAAATTCATCCAGCATCCTTGTTAGAGAGGAGCAGGCACAAGAAATTAGACTTTTGGAGAGCATAGAAGCCATTATGTGATTAAATTACCATTCATAATTTCACTATCTGGTGCGTTTGGCCTGGATGGCTGCTTGCGTAAACACGCCGCATCTTCCAGCAGAGATACGTACCAGGCTTATGTGGAGTCTGTATTCATACATTTCTTTTGAGTATCAGTTGAATTTGGAATGAAGCACATCCACAGACTGTTACAGTAACTTGCTCTATTTATGCTTCATATTAAATCAGCAGCTGCTGAAATAAGTGATATAGGTGGCATAATATTAGCTGGGGATATATGTATTTTCTGTTTTTCAGTTTTTTAATGCTACTTCCTTTGGGTAAGAGAGATTGATGTGAAGTAAAGTTGGTTGAATACATCTGCTTTCAGCAGAAATATTTTAAATTGGATAATAGATTTACATTTCCAGGTTTAGGAGGAGTTGTTTGGTTAAAGGAGTAGTAATACAATGGAGAAATGTTTTACCTCCAGTTTAAAAAATATATAGATAACCCTTCATCAACTAGCTGTGATGTATTCAGCCCAGATAGGAAAATGAGTCAGGCCCTGTTATAATTTAATTTTATTGATAACATTGGTTTCCCTGGATAGAAAAATGCCAGGTTTTGTCTGCTTCATGTGTTTCAAGATGCTGATAAATCATACCCACCATGGTCGACTTTTGTTATTCTCTCTTTTATTCAGGTAAGCCTGTGATTTGTGGTGGGATCCTTTTTGTCAGCTCATTCTCAAGTGGAAAGAAAAATCTCTGACAAAAACATGAAATCATAACTCCAGGGAGGGCCTTTGTTCAGTTTTTTTTAAAGAAAAAACCCCAGATATGACACAAAATGTTTTCTTTAAAAAAACGAGCATTCTGCCTTTGTACAATTATTGCAAGTGATGCTGAAAACGATGAAAATAAAAAAATAAAAATGTGAAGTTAGCTAACTGTGATAACAGTTATAGAATGATCCTCAAATTAGAATTTCTCAAAAAAGCACACAATTTGACATATGCAAATGAAAAAATTCAGGTACAACTAAAAAAAGGTTTACAAGTTTTTGTCACTTATTTCAGAAGATAAAACTCATATATAGATTAATTACTCAAATAGAGTGACATATTTCAACCTTTTAATTCTTGTAATTGTGATAATTATTGCTTACAGAAAATCAAAACCCAAAATTCAGAAAAAATAACAGGGGGTATTTTGAGTTAATAACCAACATAAATAACAAAGCAATGTTAGGACAATCAAAGATACATCCACCTGCTCCAACATGATTAAGAAAAGGACAATCTAGGTGAAATTTGCAGAAGTCATTTTGCTTCAGGACATAGCAACCTTCTGGTCATAATCAAATCATTCATCAAGACTACTTCAAGGTCAGACTCTCAGGCAATTTAAATATACTATTTTCAACACATTAGTAAAAGTAATCAATGTTCAAACCTTTAATGTCTTCATGCAAACAGGCTTGCTGAGCAAAGAAGACAAGTGTAACAGTGACTGACTGACTGACTCACTTGGGGTTTTGAGAGGCTACTTCCGCCCACTCTTTTGAATACATCTGCACGGGGAATCAGATGCAAAAAAACTGACAGATATGGAGCAACAGATGAATAACTATAACTCCCACAGAACTGGATGCCAGGCAACAGATGCTGATAACTGCCTCAGATTAGGTTCGAGATTGTTGCTAGCTCCTGCCAAGACTATGCTATATTTACAGCTCCCTCATTCCATTCTTCTCTGTGATCTTGTCTGTGCCACTACGGTCTGTCACATTCACACATCCTCTGTCTGGCATCTCTGATGGAGTGCCAGGTGTGAAATGGAGATGAAATATTCATTTGGTATACCGCTTAAGCACAGAATAATACTGCAAAAGTAAGAGAGATTGAAGTTCTGTAGTTTACTCATTCATAATTTGGACTAGGGTCCCAGATGTTTGGGGTTAACTGTTATTGTTGCAGGTCTGGGGGAACTTTTTTATGTGCTCTCATGATGGAACCTGGAACTATCACAGCTGATCAAAAGATAACCCCTAGGGAAGATTTGCTTTATGATTCAAGCTGTGTTTTTCTGAAACATTAAATATCCTTTTTTAGAATTCCCTACAGTGAGCTTGGAGTGGTGATGTTCTGATATTCCGTTTTGAACTGGATTCAGACACTCATTGAAACCCAGGACACCTTTTTTTAAAAAGGAGCTGTGGACTTCACAGTCAGAGGTAATGTTAAAAGAGATGAAAAAGAGCTGGGAGACGTTTTGTGTGAAGAAAAAAGTAGCAGAGAACCTCAAAACCTTAAGATAAACCACAGTCACAAAGAGTCTATAGGTTTTTCTTTCCAGAAGGATTTGTAGAACTGTGGACATTTATGTAGGTCTCATAAAGTGCTGTGAAAAAGCATTTACTCCTAATAGTTTTCTTCTGTTATTGTTTTCTCTTTTGTCACACTTAAATGTTTCAGATCATCAAACTAATTTCATATTTGAAGATTTTATTTAACTTATAGAAGATGATGTTTTAGCAGTATAGTTGTTAAAAAGGAGAACAGAAATAACACAACTAAAATCCAGAGTCTGTATACATTAATATGGATTTTTCTGAAAATTGCATTTTGTGCCGCCTTTGGAAACTTGTTTTGATGATAAAATAGTTTTTTAAATTATGAAAGAGGGGATTTTAAAAACTCCACTTTCCATGTAGATGTGGCATACAGACGTTTTGAGAAATAATAAGTTACCAGCCTGCTTTGGTCATACCAACTAAAACGTTATGTGCTTTAGAAGCCACAACAACATTTTAAAAAGTTAGGATGTAATATTAATCTAATTTAAATAGAAAAAAATGATCTACTACGTTCTTTGAAAAATATTCAGACCATCTTTTTGCCCACCATGTTTTGGATGTTCTTAATCAATTTTTTGGTCATAAATTGGTGAAGCCTGGGTAAAGCTAAATGGAGGAAATTTGATAACAAAGGAAAGAAAAGCTCTGTTTAAAGATTTCTGGGGTTGCTTAGCCAGGGCCTCAGCAGAAGAAATGCTGGTATCTTTGTCGCTTGTTCATGAAAGGATGGAACATGTATTGAAAAGATGGACTGGGGCCTTATCTCCTGTAATGGCTTTCTTCTCTGGTCTGTCTTGTTAAAGAAAGAGCTCAGAGGAAAAACAAAGCTTTCAATTTACTGGCTCATCTCTGTTCCACTCCTCACCCATGGTCGGCAAATATGAAAGATGGTCAAAAGAACAAGATCCCATACTGTATATAGTAAGCTGAAGTTATTTTTAAGGATCTAAAATTCCTCCTTGGTGGCTTTCTGAACACTTTGGTACTGACCCATAACTCACTAGAGGGACTACATATTCCCCTGTGGCCTGGGAACTTCTTGGGTTCCCCAAGAATGAGAACAAAGGCAAAGGGATGTCTGGGTGTCCCTCCTGAACCTGTTACCTCTGCAGCATCCGATCAGCAGAGGAAAATGAATGGATGTGCATTCTTGATTAAATACAAGCTAGAAATACAACTTTAGCAAAGCTAGCTCCTACAGGAAGTTCAAGAAGCGAGGTTCTAAACTTGCTTGTACCATTGTTTCAAAGTTGTGTTTAGTAACTATGTTATAGAGTTCCTTTGGCAGTGTTATGAGTGGTCATCAGCATGTTTAAAAGCTAATAAAATGGTGTGACACCTATTGCATTCATAGAATATACCTGGTTCCAGTAGATTATTAATATAAAATCTGTTGGTTGGTAAACATGTGTTTGCATGATTGTTGGAACAGAATTCAAGCAAATCTCAAAGAAGGACTCCAAAAGTATGTTATAGAAGCAAATGCCATGTATCTTTTTATGTCACTTCTTACAAAAATAATTTTCATTTCTTAGAAATAGCCCTGCCATTCCCATTTTCCACGTGGCCTTGCCATCTGAATTATAAAGGCCAAAACTGAGAAAACTCTTTCTTGGTTCTCCTTTGGGGCACAACTATTTCAAATTGAACCAAACTCAATGGAACACCTTGTGCACAGTGGAATGTGTTTTAAAGGGAGCCAAGGACATGGGACATTGAATGTAAGGATACCGATTTTCCACAGCAGCCAGTAAGCAGGCTGAGCATAGTTCCTAATTGAGGAGCCTGAAATAGAGACTCTTATTAGAGCTGAAGAAGCTGCATGCGCCAGCAGGCTATAAGGAGGGACAATTCTCTTACTTTGCTCTCTGTATACTCTAAAGATAAACGAGTGAGAGAAAAAAGAGGGCACAATCTTTAAAAAAACCCCAAATCATGTTTAGACACTGATAAGACAGTTCTTTGTGTTAGGCTGAAATTTTCTAATAAAAAGGCAAAGCTAAAATACAACTGAGATTGCCTCTCACCCCACTAGACTGCTTTTAAATTGTATTTTTGTAAACTGGGATTTTCATCCTAAAAAGCCAGGAGGACATTTTGGCACCAGTGCATGAAACCATCATTTGTCCCTGACTCTATATTTACTGTGTATGCAGACGAAATAACTGGCAATTATTGTACCAGCTAACATATGTGAGCATTGCACCCTACTGGTAGCTGCTATGTATTACAGAAAGCAAATGAACACAATGCACTTTATTCTCAGTTCCAATGTGCAAAGCTTTTCTCACCTGTTTGCTTTATCTTTTAATCTGGATTTGTTGTAGAAAACATCAAGAAAATAATTACCCGTGTACTTTGTGTAGTCATTGGTAACGTTCTATTGCTTCTGCTAATCAGATACTGGATAGCAAGTGCCACATTGAAACAAAGGTATTTTAGAGAATTATTATAACTTTTCATTTCTGAGTTTTTGATTTAAGTCAGAAGTTCCAGGTGTATATTAAACAGGTTGGTGACATTTCTACCACTTTGCTGATTATAAAAACATAATAATAATAATAATAATAATGTATCAGATTAGCAGACCAAAACATAGAAAAAAAATATATAACAGTAATTAAATAAATAAAATTGTTTAATTTCATATGTCTAGGAGATAACATACTGTATTTACTCTGCTTTTCTAAAACAACACAGTTTTCACAACAATCTCTAAAAAACTGATGGTTGTAGCAGCTTTAATTTATTGATTTGCACTTCTGACAGTCTAAATAAGAGGCACGTGTAATGCTGTACAATCCCTGTTTGGCAACTTGTTCCTATGGTGTTTGAATGGATAAAAAGAAAAATATATTCTTAATGTCTGATATTGTTAATGACACAACAATTTAAATCCTACAGGTTTTCTGGGTTGTCATGCCCAGTGTGACGTCATTCCCAGATCTAGAGACAAACTGAATGAAGCTTACTTTAGGTTAGGCTGGAATGAGCCCTCAAATGAAGTTCTGCCCATGGCCTCATACACCCTTGATTCGTCCCTGGCCTAACGCACAGAGGATTAAGAGTTTAGATTTTTCTTAACATCTCTGTCATAAACAATGGAGTATGTGTGACAGTACAACGTTATTTGTGGTATTTATGCATATGTGCATTGATGTTTTACGCAAGAATCAAATTAAATGTTGATTCTAGAAGTAGGAAAACGTTTCTAAGTAGCATTTTTAACATGATTTACATAGGTCAATTTTCAGAACTTTCGCTAAAATGTATAAAAATATTACTTGTTTCTTTTCAGACTGAGAGCCCTTTTAAGCAAAAGCTGTTTTGTGGCTTTATGCAAAAAAAAAAAAAACCTACCAAATAACAACTGACATGAGTGAAGCCAGACCTGTGTGATTGGCAGGGGCAGATCTCCAGGTGATCAATGGGGGTCAACTGCGCCCCTGCTCTAGAGCCATGCCCCCCCCCAGCTTCCCACCTACTTTTACGTCCTTAAGGTACTTTTAATTACTAATCACTTGTTCGTCTGAAAGCCTCTTGCAGCCTTCAAATTAAACGTTAGTTTAGCAAAAAGTATATAATTGTAGATAAAATCTGAGGTCCCTAAAAAACTTACTTATGGCCCTGCATCAAACACCATCTACCTACCAATCTTTGGCCGCATGTGTGCATTTCTCAGGCACATTAAAGAAGCAGTCTGCAGCCCAACAGAGTGGAGCAACTGAGATGTCCAAGTGTCTGCAGTTAAAGCCTGTTTGTCCAGATGATAGTTTAACGCACAACAGTAAAGGCAACTTAACTTTGTAATGAAAAAAATGTCTGCTGAAGCGACCAACGTTCACGGTGTAATATGTCTATTAATGGTTTGACAACAGTGACTCATTCGCATGTGCTTTGTAAGAGCGTTAGCATATTTCCCTTGTTAGTTTAGCTTACAATAAGCAGGATAACAGTTAATGAAAAGTTCAGCTGTTGTTCGGGTTTGCTTTTTTTTTAGGGGCTGCAGTTTCACTGATGGCGCTATATGATTGTTACATCCGTTTGGTCAGAAAGTAATAAATTGCCATAAAAATAAGATTTTTAAATATAACTGCTTGTGCAACCTGTGTCAATGTGCTCATTTCTGGTTTTATATTGTTATAGACCTCTTGTGGTACTGAATGGGCTATTTTTTCCTTATCTTGATGCTTGCACATTGCAGATCACAATGAAAAGGAAATTTTACAGTGAAGACATTTCCAGTTTCTTTGGCAAAAAAGTGAGGGATGAGAAGGCAGAAGATATTGTGAGATTTGAGGAAGGAAGAATGATAGAGAGACCAGGAGGGTCGCAGGTGAAAGAGGTCACTGAAAGTGCAACAGGTGAAGAAGTGAAGATGAGGAAAATGATGTTAGCATAAGCACTGAAGATGATAAGATTTTAGAGTCAGAGAGAGAGAAAGAAGACAGAGGAAACTGATGGAGAGAAATAAGGCACAGAGTCAGGGAATCCAGCCTGTCCAGCTGGACCACCTGGTATGTATTTATTCTCAGTATAAATTCCATTGCAGAGATATTAGATGTTTCAATGAATAGCGTATCTGCACAAGTCTACAGGTGTGTTATGAAGTTAGATAGTCCAGGCTTCATAGATGTAGTCAATTTATGTTATAATTTTGTGTTATAATAAAAGCAAATCCTACAACGCAGAAATACAGTGAAAACTATATTAGATCATTCTTTTTGTCACAACAAATATTTTTTTAGATCAATAAACTTCAAAGAAGAGGTCCAGCATTGCCACCCTGCTTGACCATTTGCTCCTTCCTTGCTCCCACATGTAAAATTTTCTAGATCCGCCACTGCTATGAACTTTATGTAATGCAATAATGAAACATCTACCACCTTTGCTTACAATGATGCACAAGTGACACGACAGTTAACATAAGATAATGCGGGACTTAAGTGTCCATTCCATGTACTTAAGGTTATCCAGTCAAGCATTTGATGAGTCTTTAGAAGTATTTGCGAGTCTCTGGGAGACTTTTTAGGAGGCTGGAGTTGCAACCTAAGAAAATCTAAACAAAGGAATCCAACCAAAACTCCAACAGGCGGAACTTATCCCTCTCCTCCCATATTCCACCTATCTACTTTCTCATTGGCCAGACCTCGTCCTCACTGCTTCCCTATTGGCTGATTAAGCTGCCTTTTTAGTAAGTACTTGGCCTTCCAGTGTTCCGTTGCGTCGGGATAGTGGAGACGCAAATCAGGGGAAACGAATGTTCTGACAGAAGAAAAGTTCATGCTGGAGTTCAGAAACGGCCTAGAAACACATATGAAGGTAAGAAGTGAAAATGACAAGTTGGTTTCTGTTGACTGTATGAGAAAAACTTTCGACCGCGCTGGTTGTTTTGAGAGAAGAAAGAAAAGAAAAGGATTCACTTGAGCCCACTGGCAAAATCGCTGTGACCAAAAAAAGGCATTGAGACGTTTTTTCTTACTTTGAAACATTTTTATTTCCTGATTGCCCTGTGTTTAGTAAGTCTACATCTTCATTCAGATTACCGCCTGATCTCAGCGGATGCGCTCAAAGATTTTCCAGTTGTAAAATAATCCTTAATTGATTGAGGAGCAGCTACATTTCTCCCATTTATCGAGTTTATTTTACGAATAAGACTGCATTGAATAGGAAGCCGAGTAAGGCGAGCATGTGGCCTGTATATAAATTAGGTTGGCTAGCAAATCCAATTTAGTATCCAGACATGCTGCATCTGTTGGTGAGGGAAAAAGAAACGCAGCCGACCTCTTCGGCTCAGCTTCCCCTCCGCTGACCCCCCATCTCACGGCTGCACGGTCTAAGGCATGCATTTGTAAAAATGTTGCGTTTGTATCCTCTGTTTGTTTATAATAAGATCATCTTTTTTGTGCAAAGATGAACACAGTAAAACACTTTGCCACCTTGATTATTCTTAAAGTAAAAAGGCAAAATGTACTCTAGATTGCTGAATGTATGGCAGTACGGCTCTTCCTGCCATTCAGTCTCAGTTTAAGAGCTTATAACCTCTTCTGGGACTAAAAAGGGAATAGTTAATTGACTTTCATTGGATTAGGACAAAGGATTTTCTTTTTTTGCCCCTATATTTTACAGTCACAATCAGCTACACACAAACCCAGGGTCTGCTTGGTCTGCAGCACATATGTTTCTCAGTGAAAGCTGCTGTGTGTTTTGTGAAGTTTACAGCTTTGCAAGTAATACAAATGAACCAGCCAGGTTCAAAACAAGTAGGAATAATAGAATTGTTGACATCTCAAGTGGAGCTTTGGAGGACATGTGGGCATATTTGTATTTCCCATGTCACTATGTTTGTGTAATGTCATGGTTACCTGCTACACACTCAGGGAATCAGTTGTGATGCGTTTAAAATGACGACAAGAATGGTGGCGCATGCAAGCTTTGGCAAGCCCAGACACTTTGTACACAACAGTGCACAGCACACACTTCTCATGGTGATTATGGAGGCCTATGAAATTAGCAAGTAGGCCTGTAAACTGAAAACCAAAAGAGGAGACATATATGCTGCAGTTTAATTAGCATTTTACACTGGTGGTCTAGCCACAGAGCATGAGTGCTGCTAAAAGGCAGGACTAAAAACTTCTTAAGAAGATTGCCCTACATTTTTTTCTTCTCATTTCTGCTTCTCTTGAACCGTTTCACATTTGCAACCACAAACTTCAATGTATTCTTTGGGAATTTTGTGGGATAGACAAGCACACATTTGTATATAATTGTTATTTGAAAGAAAAATGGCCCACGATAAGAGATTTGTATTTACAAATACAAACCTGAAAAGTGTGGCAAGCAATTGTATTCAGCCCCCTTTGCTCTGTTACCCATAAATTAAATGAGATCCTTAGTAACTCTGCAGGGATTCACTGCTCAGGAAGAAGAATCTTTTGACTTTTATTGAAGAGTGGCAAACATTGTGATTATGAATATATTGTTTAATATTTAATATTAATACTAATATTTTACTATTAGTATTACTTGGGATGAGCCAAGCTCTGCCATTATTGAACAGCAAAAGTCTGTACACACACAATGGATTCACACAATTTCTTAAAATATAAGAATTTATTAACAAAAATAAGTCAACTCAAAGTCAAACATACTTCAATCAACAAACTCTTTACTATGCTAAAACAATCCAACTAAACTACCAAGCAGAATTAAAGAAGAAGGAAAACGAATGGGTTATGTACAATATAAACAAGTTGATTAAAGATGATTGGAAACCATGACCAAAAGACTGATGCAATATTACCATGCAATATTTATTTTGAGAACCAATGATTACCTTGACAAATCTGGAAATAAGATTAAGTTAGTCTTGGAACTAACTAAGGCAATAATTGGTATACCTTTTATTTCCTTTTATACCTTTTTATTTTGATAAAACAACATTTTAAAGAATAATTTGCTGGATAAAACCAACCTTCTGGAAGACCAATTCTCAACAGTGTTTAATTAGCTGCCTTTATTTATTAAAATAATATTTTTTTCAATATTATTTTGAATAAGAACCAAACCTCTGGATAAATGGGTCTTAATGGTGTTTAATTAGTTGCCGTTATTTATTAAAATAATATTGAAATAAATATTAAGTAAATATAAAAATATTGAAGGCAATATTTTGAATAAGAACCAAACCTTTTGGATAAATGGGTCTTAATGGTGTTTAATTTGTTATCACGTTTCGTCAAATAATATTCAAGGAAATATTACTTCCTAGATTGGAAACTAACAACCTTTCTGGGTAAATGATCCTTAGCTGACTCAAAGGGCACGTGTTCTTAGCCGTTAGCGGTTGGAGCTAAAAAAAGAAATTTATCGCTGGTTACCAGAATCAAACACATACTTTTTAAAATACCACTAATAAAAGGGTTGAAATGCATAAGCGTGGACAGCGCGTTATGGCCGCTCTTCTGTGTTTAAAAACCATCCTTTAAATGAAGTTTGTCTTAACTAAAAAAAAACACAGAACACATCCTTAGCTCAGTGCTAGTCTGCTAGCACTTACTATAGCTGAGTTTCTCAACACAAACAAAACAAACGTCATTAAACGAACATTTAGATTATTCAACTCTAAACTAATCTTCGCTGCCCAAACACTACCTCTTACATGAACGGTGATGAAGATAATTTGTCCTGGGCGTCGAACGTGTAGGTAAACAAAGGGTTAGCTTGCAGCTAACCTCCGTAGCTGTGGGGTGGGGCGGCTCGTTCTCCCGGACTGGGCAGAATTGCACACAGAGTGGCGTTTTGTGTTGCGGTACCTTTGTCCTTCCTTCAGACCGGGAAAACTGCTCCACTCTGCGTTGTAGAGACAGGGTCTCTGCTGGGAACTCTCTGGAACACAGTTTGCTTCTGGAGACCTCAGAGATAAAAGTCAAGCCAGCTTGTACCTTAATTACTCCCGTTCATGAATGAATACCGGATACACAAACAGCAATTCATTCCTTCTTAACTTAGTGCATATGATCGCGTGATCGTATGACACTTGGATCCAGTTTGAAGAGTTATGTCAGTTTGCCAGCAACAAGACATTAGCGCGCTGTCTCTCCTTCCAGCTCCGTTGGGGACCTGCGTGGAAGAGGTCTGTTTGTTGGCGTCCAGGGTTTTTATTCAAACAGTGACGTCACGGGAAGTCCGCTATTACTCCCTTCCTGTTCCTGTTCCTGGCTGTGCTTCAAGTAGGTTATTGCGATTTATTTTGAAAGATCCAGAAAAGTTCTTACTCGCCTTTAATGTTGTAACCCATGGCTGGGGTCCCAACACAAAACTAAATCCATTGCTAAAAAGAAAGCCATAAGAAGTCCAGTTTGCAGCTGACAACAAACCAGGAAGGGAACACATCAAACACGTGGAAGAAAGTGCTCTGATGAGATGAGACCAAGATGGTATGTTTTGTCCTATGTTTAAAATGTATGTATGGTGGAAAACTAGCACTCCAGATTATTCTGATCATACAATCCCTATAGTGAAACATTGTGGTGGTAGCCTCATGTTGTGGGGTTGCTTTTTTTTCAAAAGGTTGATTAGGGTTAGAGAATGTGTTCAGATTTAATGGAAAGATGGTTGGAAAGACTTTAAAAAGATAAAAGTTGTTCTGACCACAAAATGTTTAAGGCAGAATGCTATTCCAGTTGGGGATCACAGCCTTTAAGCAAACTGGGAGATTTTTCAGATGCTTTAGCCACTGGAATAATATTTCAGTGATTTAAGCAGCGGTGAATGTATGTTATTAAGTAGTCAGTCAGTCAGTCGGTGGGGTGGAGATCCAACCCACATGATGATACTCATAAGAAAATGATGTTTAGTGTAGTAACATGGACAGCTTTGATCTCGTTTCAAAGCGAGGCCCACGTGTTTTCACTTGGGCAGTGTGCGGCTGGATGCTGGAGATGTAGACACCGCAGGGTTTGTGAGCAGAACCAACACAACTGGGAGAGGGTTAGTGCAGAGACTATACAAAGGGGTTACATCTCATTTCCAACACAAAATAACTGTCACTGCACCCATTAGGATTTGAACTCTTGGTAAAAACAAACAAAACAAATATTAAGTTATGTTACTTGCTGACCGGAATGCAAATGAAAAAGTGTGAATTTGAAGTATCTGCAACCAGTCCACATTATAAGATTTCAACAAATGTATTAAATAGGTGATTTAATTTGGCAAGGATCATTTTCAATCTTCCTCTGAACTTAGCACTAGATTTCATGTTTTTGTTTCCCATGTATGAAAGAAAAACTTCCTTGTACTAGTTTGGAAAGTGACTCCTTCTCCCTTGAAGATAATAACCTTATATCCATTAAAACCTCATAAGTAGGTGGAGAAGATCAGATGTCTGCTTCAATGTCTAATTTTTGGGAAATCGAAAACACATGGTTTGATGTCATGAAAGAAACATACCGGGAAAATTGCGGTACAGTCACAATAAGAAAACGCCACAAAAAGATTTTGGGTTTTTCTGTGTGTTCTTTTTTGGACTTGTTTAATATTCTGCTAGTCTAAAAATACATAAGAAATCTATGTCTGTTTTAAATCTTATTGTTCTGTCTCATGTCTCAATAGTCCAAAGTGTACATGGAGAGCCTGACCAAGCCAGAGTTGCTCATGCTTTTCAGCATCCTGGAAGGAGAGCTGGAGGCCCGTGATGTTGTCATTGAAGCTCTAAAGGTAACTTTAATGAAAGAGTAAAATCCTTCACAGCTCATAATTGCTTCTTCCTTTGAATAATGCCTTGTCACGATAGAGGTTGGTAGTTAAAGTGGTGACCTAATTTAGTGCACAGGACAGTGGCTTTTTCCTGCTCAGGTTTTGCAGCATCAAGGACATGCTATTATAGAATGCTAATTCAGTTTTGCTGTACACCCACTGCTCTGTGTATTCTTTTCTATTAGGTTTAAAGTGATCCCACATTCACTGACACTTTCAGTTGTTTCCTCCATGCTTCTTTTTGCCCCTCGCTGTCTCCCACCATAGCTGATAATTGCACTTGGCATCCACGTATGTGCATCATTTGTGTTTGTGAGTAGTATCTGCATCGTAAGGCTATCATTTGCGGAAGTGAGACCATTGTGCAACACAAATAACCACCTGCCCGCACTACCGGTCAAATGTTTTCTTTATTTTCATGATTATTTACATTGTAGATTCTCACTGAAGGCATCAAAACTGTGAATGAACACATATGGAATTATGTATTAAACAGAAAACGTGAAATAACTCCAAACATCTTTTATATTTAAGATTCTTCAAAATAGCCCCTCTTTGCTTTTGATTACCGCCTTGCACTCTTGGCATTCTCTCTATATACACTCACCCACACGCGCATGTGCGCGCACACACACACACACACGCACATTTAGGCTTTGTTGAGAATGCCAAGCATCAAATTTATTACAATGGATTTTTGAGACAAGCGTTTTCACAATAGGCAAAGTGGAGTAAGGTTTGCTCAAGCATGACAGAAAGTAAACAGACATTTTGGCAAAGTGAGAACCTGCAAGCTTGTCTTCTGCAGCGAAGGGGTTGAGGTGGCATTTTACATGTGGTGGTTTAACTCCAGTTGTCTGTTTTTCAGACATCCCCCCATCAATAGTGGACAAAGGAGGTGACTGAATGATTTGATGGGAGTCAAAATCATTGTTCCGTGTAAGAGGAGTTGGACTGTTTTCAAAAATTTTAAAATGTCATATTTAGCAAAAAAAAAAAAAAAAGATGTTATCTGAAAATCTCGCATCCAGAATCTTGGTGTGTGTTTGCAATAACAGAAAAGTGACAGAAACTGTTGTCATTTCCTGAAATGGTATGAAACTGTAACTCCATATTCAAGATGTTCAGTTCAAGATAACCAGGATAAGCAATGAGTAAGTATCTTATTATGCAACAGCTGCAAAAGATGAGATCTGCACTGATAACACATGTAAATTCAAGTCAAAAACAAAAAATTCAAAAATAGCGGTCTGTCTTACAGCAGATCTGAAGAAGCCTCTGGCTGAAGACACTCTGTTGTTGTATGAAAGTCTCATGAAGAGGATGCTCAGGGTTCTCCATAATGTTCTACATTTTATAACCTGCAGAATCATTCAAGGGTTTCTGCAGATGACAGAAGTCTGTCTTGTACTGGAAGTCCGAGGTGTACAGAGTGAAACGGAATGGTGAGAGGACAGTCCCCTGTGGTGCTCCTGTGCTGCTGACTACCTGGTTAGACTCACAACCCTTCAGTCTCACAAACTGTGGTCTGTTTGTCAGGTAGTCTTTGATCCAGGAGATTGTTGAGGCCTCCACCTGAGTCTTCTGGAGTTTCTGACAAAACAAATCAGGTTGAATTGTGTTAAATGCACTGGAGAAAACAAAGAACATGATCCTCACAGTGCTGCTGGCTTTGTCCAGATGACAGTGGGTTTGTTGAAGCAGGTGTATGATGGCATCTTCAACCCCAACTCCACAGCGATAAGCATAACCTGCTTACCCAGGTGGGCCAGAAGGAGTCTCTCTAAGACCTTCTTGATATGTAATGTTAGGGCAACAAGTCAATAGTCAAGGAGGACTGATGGGTTTTCTTTAGTACCCGAATAAGACAGGAGGTCTTTCACAACACTGGAACCTTCTTCTGGGCCTGGCTAAGGTTAAAGATGTGCTGCAGAATCCCACAGAGCTGCTCTGGACCTGCAGCCTTATTCCGGTTCAGTCTTTCTAGTTGCATCTTCACCTGACTTCTTGAGACACACAGGTGGAAGGGGAGGCAAAGGGAGCATCAGCATCTTCTGATTTGGTTGGAGGCAAACATGTAGAAGCAGAAGGGTCTATGGCTAAGGTGGAAGATAAAACATTTGAGGTGTGAAAGGACGGTGGGATGTCTGTTTGGCTGTGGGCAGGAGAAGATGATGCTCACCTTTTTTGTGAACTGAGACTATTGAAGAATGTGTTTAGTTCATTGGTTCTGTCCAGACATTCATCAGTCTGATCGTCCTTCTATTTGAAGCTTGTGATCTTCTTCATTCCTGACCACACATCTCTGATATTGTTTTGCTGGAGCTTACTCTCCAGCTTCTTCTAGTCTCTTATCTTGACTTTAAGTTCCTTCTGTATACTTCTGAATAATTCCCTGTCTCCCTCTCTGAATGTCCTTTTTTTCTTGTTAAGCTGGTCACTGGTGATCCAGGCTTTGTTATTGGGGAAGTATCCCACAATGCTGCAGACCTTTTTCTCACCATAAACATCTGATCCTCGTGGCCATTATGCTCCTGGAGTGTTGGTTACTGTCTTGGTTTGAAACAACAAACCAGAGGTGCAGCCGGCAGACCAGAGAATGAGCTGCAGGGTGTTCGTGTGTTTTGTCTAGGCCACATTCCTTCATTTCCCCTGTGATCTGGCCATCTAAGGCAAGAGTTGCAACTCACTGGGTGCTTGATGACTCAATGTGAGCGAGAGTCGGAGTGAATAAATAAACACTAGACTTAAGTGGAACTCAGGGTAACATAGCTGTGCTTGTTTCATTTACACAAACTGTTCATTCTGTGGGCTAAAACTGGTTTCTTGAGTAATAATAATTGCATTACTTATTTATTTCAGCTTTGTATAGTTGCACATAATTTTTATCAGCCTAAGCTGTAGGATTTCTTTATTAAAAATGTTGAATACATGTTCCTTTTTGTAGTGTAGGATTTTACATTGGGTAATCTTTGGTCTTGTCTTTATGCAAGAAAAGATTATCAGTTAAACATTACTCATTGATACAGATAGGTAGTGTGTGATTATCATGTATTAAAATACATTATTAGAACTTTAAATAACCAAAGACACTGCTGATATCTTTTAGTAATCCAACATTACTCTAGTAATAGTATATACATTCATATCCTATTCACATATAGACATGCAGACTCTAAAGTATCACTTCAGTAATTTATTATCAATTTATTCAATCCTAAAGAATAAAAATATTCATACAGTATTTGCAAAAGTTTTAGGCAGGTGTGAAAAATGCGGTAAACAAAGAATGCTTTCAGAAATATAAATGATGATTGTTTATTTTTTTTATCAATTTACAAAATGCTAAGTGAGCAAACCCAAACATACAGCCAAAGTCATTAAGAACTAACATTAGCGTAAATAGGAACAGGACTTACTGGAAGTGATGGTATAGCCCCCACAGAGCCCTGATCTCAACATCATGGAGTGTGTCTGGGATTACATGAAGAGACAGAAGGATGTGGTTAGTTCTCTAAGATGTTTGGAACAATCTACCAGCCGAGTTCCTTCAAAAACTGTGCGCAAGTGTACCTAGAAGAATTAATGGTGTTTTAAGGGCAAAGGGTCGCCACACCAAATATTGATTTGATTTAGATTTCTCTTCTGTTCATTCACTGCATTTTGTTGACTGATGAAAATAAATGATTAACAATTCCATTTTTGAAAGCATTCTTTGTTTAAAGCATTTTTTCACACTTGCCTAAAGGTTTTGCACAGTATTGTATATCAACTCGGAAAACTCCTGAAGCTGGATTTCCACCTTTAAAAGTTAGGTGTTTCCCTCTAACTTCAAACTCAAAAACCAGTAAGGCTGCCACATCAATAAAATAGAGTGATGGAAGCAGATTACATCTAAACACCTGCAATTCTGATGGTATGTGTTTGGTTGAATCAGAGAAATACATATTATTGAATAACTTCAATAAGTTATTCAATATTAAATGTTTAAATGTCACTGTTAGCTGCTGCTTTGAACATAATAAAAAAATCATACCTTAGTTTATTTGGTTGTTATAACGTGCTGCTGTAATGAGGCGTTTCAGTTTTACTGCGTAGAACATTCACTTTTTTTCTTCTCTGGTATAATCCCAAACGTTTAGGAATCATTATTCTGCCAAGTCTATTTATTACAATCATAAAAGCATTAATAAATAGCCTTTAGATGTGAAATGTGTATTCTTCAACATTATGAACATAATTGTTTATACTGCTCTTTTTTTATTGTGAATTTGTAATTAATTGACCCCTCCTTGAACCGCCACCTTAACATGGTGGAAGAGTTTGAGTGCTCGAATGATCCTGTTGTCTGGGGCTCAAATGCCCCTGGTAGGATCTCCCATGGCTCTGGGTGACGGGTCAGACAAAGAGCGGTTCAAGAATCCTTCATGAGGACTAGTACATTGAGGCACGTGACGTTGCCTGGTACGGCGGAGCCGGGGTCCCACCCTGGAGCCAGGCCTGGGGTCGGGATTGTTTTAGAGTGCCTGGTGGCCGGGTTGCTTCTCGCGGGACCCGGCCGGGCCAAGCCCAAACAAGAGACGCGAGGCCATCCCCCAGTGGGCCGACCACCTGCAAGGGGAACCATGAGGGACCAGTGCAAAGAGGATCGGGTGGCAGACGAAGGTGGAGACTTCGGCGGCCAGATCTTCAGACGCTTAGGTGATGGACACCGGCAGTAAGGGATGCTGTCAAGCTGAATTAGTCCTATCGTCTGTGTTTGGCATGTGGGACTCCTGAGGCGGCTAACGGGCTCCTTGAGGCCAACTGTGCCGCGGCCCAGACTGTTGCAGAGGCAAAGGCTCGGGCCTGGGAGGAATTCGGTGAGTTCATGGAGAAGGACTACCGGTTGGCCTTGAAGCATTTCTGGCAAACCGTACGGTGCCTCAGGAGGGCGAAGCAGTGCTTTGCCAACACTTTTTACGGTGGGGAGCTGCTGACCTCGATTGGGGACATAATCGGGTGGTGGAAAGAATACTTTGAGGATCTCCTCAATCCTGCCGTCACGCATTCTCTGGTGGAAGCAGAGGCTCTGGACTCAGGGTTGGACTCTTTCATCACCAGGCTGAAGTCACCGAGGTGGTTAAAAAGCTCCTTGGTGGCAGGGCTTCGGGGGTGGATGAAATCCGCCCTGAGTACATGTGTCATGGTTGACACGCCTTTTCAACATTGCGTGGCAGTCAGGGACAGTGCCTCTGGACTGACAGACCGGGGTGGCGGTCCCCCTTCATAACAAGGGTGACCGGAGAGTGTGTTCCAACTATAGGGTATCACACTCCTGAAATGAGCTTCCTCCGTAGGGTGGCCAGGCACTCCCTTAGAGATAGGGTGAGAAGCTCGGCCATCCGGGAGGGGCTCATAGTAGAGCCGCTGCTCCTCCTCTTCGAGAGGAGCTAGTTGAGGTGGCTTGGGCATCTATACCGGATGCCTCCTGGTAACCTTCCTTGGGAGGTGTTCCAGGCATGTCCCGCCGGGACGAGGCCCAGGGGACGGCCCAGGACACGCTGGAGGGACTATGTTTTTCATCTGGCCTGGGAACGCCTTGGGCTCCCCCTGGAGGAGCTGGAAAAGATGTCTGGGGAGAGGGACGTCTGGGTGTCTCTACTGAGTACGAGACAAGTACGAGTAAGTACGAGTAATTAGTTGATTTTGCCTAGTTAATCTAATCAATAATGGCAAAAATATGTTAGAAGCTCTTAAAATGTCATTTATCAATATGCATGGAGTAATACAACGAGCCTTACTTTGCAGATGTTGATACTGTATACCACGGTTCTATTGGACAAATGCATAACGATATTTAAAATTGATAGTTTGTAACACTGAATAATAGGCTAACATTATCCACTTAGGTTATGTGTTTCCACTTGGGATATACCTTTTTGGATGCTATCAAGTTTAAAATTAGGCCTTAAATTGTGATGCATTTTAACTGTCTATAAAATATTAACATACAGTGCATCTCATTGAATTGACATAGGCATAACTCATATTACATTGATTCATCACAAGTACTTTAAACATTTGTTTTTATTTTTTTGATGATTATAGCTTACAGCTATTGAAAATCAGAAATTCAGTTCCTCAGAAAGAATGTTAACATACAGAAAAATATGTCCACATTCTCCACAGTAAAAGTACTATAGAAGCACAGGGTGCTTTAATAGATGCTTAGCTAGCTATTTTGCCTCTCATCTTCCTGTTGTCTAACCTCATAGATTCTCAGAGTTTTCTGACCAATCAAGTACAGGTCCTACTGGAAAATAAAATCAGCATCTCCAAAGAGCTGGGCAGCAAGAGTGAAGAAGGAAGTGCTATACAATTTCCCGCCCTGACTTCGGAATTGGTAAACACAGTGGACCAACACCAGCAGATGCAACGGCTCCCCAAATAATTTCTGACTGTGGAGAATTCACACTGGACCTCAAGCAACTTCGATTCTTTGTTTCTCTACTCCTTCTTCAGACTCTGACATCTTGATTTCCAAATAAAATGGAAAATGTACTTAACAAAAGGGAAAGCAACAGCTGATGTGCTGGCCACAGTCCACACTCCATGTCATTTATCACAAAACTGTCAGGGCTACAGTTATAAATGTTACTTGTGCACCTAATTTTTACCAAATGTTTTTCTTCCACTCAACTTTGCATTAATATGCTTGGACAGAACACTCTTAACTATCAGCTTCTTATGCAATAACCTTTGTGGCTTACCCTTCTTATGAAGGGTATCTGTGACTGTAGGCTGGACAAGGGTCAAGTCAGCAGTGTTTACCAGGATTGTGTACACCATAAGATAACATTTACATATTAAAAAGGGTTCTAAATTGTCTTATGTCATGTTCTAGTTTTCTGTGAAACAGAATGTTGGGCTTTCATTATCTGTAAGCCATTATCATTGGTAATAAATCGGTATAATGTATTTACTTTTTGAATGTAACTACTAAAATATATCGTACTCGTACTCGTTGTCTTCCGCTTATCCGGGACCGGGTCGCGGGGGCAAAAGACTCAGCAAAGACGCCCAGACGTCCCTCTTCCCAGACACCTCCTCCAGCTCCTCCGGGTGGAGCCCAAGGCATTCCCAGGCCAGCCGAGAGATATAGTCCCTCCAGCGTGTCCTGGGCCGTCCCCTGGGCCTCCTCCCAGTGGGACGTGCCTGGAACACCTCCCAAGGAACGCGTCCAGGAGGCATCCGGTATAGATGCCCGAGCCACCTCAGCTACCTCCTCTCGATGTGGAGGAGCAGTGGCTCTACTCCGAGCCCCTCCCGGATGGCCGAGCTCCTCACCCTATCTCTAAGGGAGTGCCCAGCCACCCTACGGAGGAAGCTCCTTTCAGCCGCTTGTTTCCGGGATCTTGTTCTTTCGGTCATGACCCAAAGTTCATGGCCATAGGTGAAGGTAGGAACGTAGACCGACCGGTAAATTGAGAGCTTTGCTTTTCGGCTCAGCTCTATCTTCACCCCAACAGACCGGCTCAGTGCCCCGATTACTGCGGCAGCCGCACCGATCCGTCTGTCGATCTCCCACTCCATTTTTCCCCCACTCGTGAACAAGACCCCGAGATACTTAAACTCCTCCACTTGAGGCAGGAACTCCCCTCCAACCTGAAGAGGACAAGCCACCCTTTTTCCAGTCGAGTACCATGGCCTCGGACTTGGAGGAGCTGATCTTCATCCCAGCCGCTTCACACTCGGCTGCGAACCGCCCCAGCGCATGCTGTAGGTCTTGGCTAGAGGGGGCCAGCAGGACCACGTCATATGCAAAAAGAAGAGACAAAATCCACTTGTCCCCAAACCAGACCCCCTCTGGCCCTTGGCTGCGTCTAGAAATCCTGTTCATAACTTTTATGGA
The DNA here is from genome assembly GCF_021462225.1 of Girardinichthys multiradiatus. Taxonomy (NCBI): domain Eukaryota; kingdom Metazoa; phylum Chordata; class Actinopteri; order Cyprinodontiformes; family Goodeidae; genus Girardinichthys; species Girardinichthys multiradiatus. The sequence goes on along the minus strand of NC_061812.1, from coordinate 15,403,045 downwards.
CCGGTGAAAAAGGGTAGCCCTGCCGGAGTCCAACATGCACCGGGAACAGGTCCGACTTAGTGCTGGCAATGCGGACCAAACTCCTGCTCCGCTCGTACAGGGACCGGATGGCCCCTAATAAAGGGCCCCCGATTCCATACTCCTGGAGCACCCCCCACAGGGCATCCCGAGGGACACAGTCGAATGCCTTCTCCAGGTCCACAAAACACATGTGAACCGTTTGGGCAAACTCCCATGAACCCTCGAGCACCCTGTAGAGGGTATAGAGCTGGTCCAGTGTTCCATGGCCGGGACGAAAACCACACTGCTCCTCCTGAAGCCGAGGTTCAACTATCGGCCGGACTCTCCTCTCCAATACCCTGGCGTAGGCCATACCAGGGAGGCTGAGGAGTGTGATCCCCCTGTAGTTGGAACACACCTTCCGGCCCCCTTCTTATGAAGGGGGACCACCACCCCAGTCTGCCAGTCCAGAGGCACTGTCCCCGACCACCACGCAATGTTGAAGAGGCGTGTCAACCATGACAGCCCAACAACATCAAGAGATTTGAGGTACTCAGGGCGGATCTCATCCACCCCCGAAGCCTTGCCACCGCGGACCTTTTTAACCACCTCGGTGACTTCAGCCTGGGTGATGAAAGAGTCCAACCCCGAGTCCCCAAGCTCTGTTTCCACCACGGAATGCGTGATGGCAGGATTGAGGAGATCCCCGAAGTACTCCTTCCACCGCCCGATAATGTCCTCAGTCGAGGTCAGCAGCCTTCCACCCCCACTATAAACAGTGTTGGCGAAGCACTGCTTCCCCCTCCTGAGGCGCCGGACGGTTTGCCAGAATCGCTTCGAGGCGAACCGGTAGTCCTTCTCCATGGCCTCACCAAACTCCTCCCAGGCCCGAGTTTTTGCCTCTGCCACAGCCCGGGCCCCAGCACGCTTGGCCTCACGGTACCCGTCAGCCGCCTCAGGAGTCCCACAAGTCAACCATAGCCAATAGGATTCCTTCTTCAGCTTGACCGCATCCCTTACTGCCGTAGTCCACCACCGGGTTCTAGGATTGCCGCCACGACAATCATCGACAATAGATGCGGAGAACATGGTCCACTCGGACTCTATGTCTCCAACATCCCCCGGGATCTGGTCAAAGCTCTCCCGGAGGTGGTAGTTGAATACATCCCTGGCCGAGGGCTCCACCAGGCGTTCCCAGCAGACCCTCACTATGCCCTTGGGCCTGCCAAGTCTGTCCGGCTTTCTTCCCCTCCAGCGGATCCAACTCACCACCAGGTGGTGATCAGTGGACAGCTCAGCCCCTCTCTTCACCCGAGTGTCCAAAACATGCGGCCGAAGGTCTGATGATACGACAATAAAGTCGATCATCGACCTCCTGCCTAGGGTGTCCTGGTGCCAAGTGCACTGATGGACACCCTTATGTTTGAACATGGTGTTCGTTATGGACAAACCGTGACTAGCGCAGAAGTCCAATAACAAAACACCACTCGGATTCAGATCGGGGAGGCCATTCCTCCCGATCACGCCTCCCCAGGTGTCACTGTCGTTTCCCACGTGGGCGTTGAAGTCCCCCAGCTGAATAATAGAGTCTCCGGGAGGGGCACTATCCAGCACCCCCGACAGGGACACCAAGAAGACTGGGTACTCCGCACTACCGCTCGGCCCGTAGGCCGAGACGACAGTCAGAGACCTATCCCCGACCCGAAGGCGCAGGGATATGACCCTCTCATCCACTGGGGTAAACCCCAACACGAGACGGCTGAGCTGGGGGGCAACAAGCAAACCCACACCAGCCCGCCGCCTCTCCCCGTGGGCCACTCCAGAGTAGAAGAGAGTCCAACCCCTCTCAAGGAGATGGGTTCCAGAGCCCACGCTGTGCGTGGAGGCGAGCCCGACTATTTCTAGTCGATATCTCTCGACCTCCCGCACAAGCTCAGGCTCCTTCACTCCCAGCGAGGTGACATTCCACGTCCCTAGAGCCAGCCTAAGCATCCGGGGATCGGGCCGCTGAGGTCTCCACCTTCGTCTGCCACCCAATCTTCTTTGCACCGGTCCCTCACAGTTCCCCCTGCAGGTGGTGGGCCCACTGGGGGATGGTCTCGCGTCTCTCGTTCGGGCTTGGCCCGGCCGGGTCCCGCGAGGATCAACCCGGCCACCAGCGAGTATATTTTCGTCCTCATGAGGGATTCTTGAACCGTTCTTTGTCTGACCCATCACCTAGAGCCTGTTTGCCATGGGAGACCCTACCAGGGGCATTTAGGCCCCAGACAACATAGCTTCTAGGATCATTTGAGCACTCAAACCCCTCCACCACGTTAAGGTGGCGGTTCAAGGAGGAGTACTAAAATATATGAACTTTTTAATTATAGTATAATTTTTGAGCTGTACCTTTAATACTTTAGATCAGTGGTTCCCAAACTTTTTCTACTGGTCCCCCCTTTGGATTAGAAGGTTTTCATACCTCCCAAGCACACACACAGACACACACACATTTTATTTTCACACTTTGTTGCAGTTTATTTCACCCCTCAGCATTTTTTGAAAAATTGGACAAATAAAACAAAAGTGCAATAAATTACAGGCCACCATAAAATATAGAACAACAAACCACCTTTACAGTGTTATTCTGTTAAGTGTAACTGGTTTTTTAAAACTGTGTAAAAGTAGACAACATTGCTATGAATGCATTTTTCAAAATATTCCTCTGTGCAAAATGGGTCATTGATTCATTTAATTCATACTATGCTCTGTCTCTGTCCTCCACCCTACTTTGGAAACCTCTGCTTTAGAGGATTATTGCTCTTTTTTAGCAACACCCTTAAAAAGTGTTGCCATTGACCACTTGCAGACTTATCAAAGGGAGGACACCAAACAGCAGTTTGAGAAGTAGGTCCAGTCATGCTCATGTCTATCTTAATGGATGTGTCAATTCACCATCAGTATCATATGAGAAATATTTATAATAAACATAAATCACCATAGCGACCCACAACACCAAATGCCCTAATTAACAAATGTTTCAACTGTATGTACATAATTATTATTTTTTTTTTCAGTGCTTGTCTTGATTATTCTGGGGATTCACTGGAGTCTTGTACTTCCTGCTCCAATTAATTGCAGATCTGCTTTCAATCGAATTCCAGATCTTAGAGGTTTACTGGTACATGAGACAAATACATTATTGGACGTATATGTAAGCAGTAACAAACTGCAGGATAAACCTTCTATTAAACTTCAGATTTTTTGTTTGTTTTCCTTTTAATGCTTTCTCTCCATCTGGTTAAAAAGATAAAATCCTGCAAGTTTTTTATCTGCGCATTCTTATCAGAAATGTTTCCCCAGGAAGTATAGATGCAGGATATGAAATAAAAAAAAATGTTTTTTTTTTTTTTTTTAGCTTTGTTATTCAGTGCTCTAAATTGAATTGTGCAAACTATCAATGACATTCTAAATATGTGCTGTGTTTTTTCCCTTGTGACTCAGCTGCTCCACACTGTGGCTTTCAAAAGGAACGAAGTGTTTGGCAGTGCTTATATTTGGCACACAAAGCTCTGCGTTGATCCAACAGTCACTTTGGTTTTGGGGAAAGAAGAACTCTTTAGGTTCAAATGGGACTGAAATATGGAAATGAGCCTATAATTAACCGTCAAATTCACATGGTGTGGCCGACCACAGTTTCCAAGTAGAGCTACTTCAAATAGCTTTACCTTCTGTGTTGTTGAACAGCCAGCGCTGAAGTAGGAAGATCGATTGTGTCTAGATCTGAGATTCATCAGCTGATTGGATTGAGTGTCATTAATGAGACATTAATTACCTTGTTACCTGGAGTTGCTACTAGATAGCAGTTTTCCCTTTCTCCTACAGAGAATATTAAACTTACACACTGGCATGTCGGACTGTTTAGCGGCTTGACAAAGCAGCTCCTGAAATATCTTGGACTGTAGACTAAAAATGCATCTTGGATAGCCTCTATTTTTGTTTTACACAGATCTTATTCCCACTATTGCACATCTGAAGGATTCCAGGCATGTGTCAGCAAAAGATAAGCTGGAAACGGTACAGCTGCAGCTTCCCATACAGACGTGCCGACGTTGCCAAGAACTGAAGCCAACAAACAAAGCATGAATAATGAGGCTAGACTGTGATGCAGAACTGAAAGTGCATGGGGGCTTTACTGTATGATGCAATGAAATTGTAAACATGAGTGCTAACTCTTAGCTGGCATTGGAAAAGTTTCCTGAAACCCATTTTTTATGTCTGAGCACCCCTTTCTGAAAGTGGAGGGTTGGTTTGGAGAAAATACAGCATTCCTTTGTGTTGTATAGCTGCACAGCTATCTTTGCAAAAGGACAGTGGGGTTTTATGAGAAAAAAGTTTATTACATGTTATACATGAAGTATTGAAACTCTAATCTTAGCTTTTTAGCTCTGACAGTAAAGGGACACATCAGACACTGCTGGGAACTGGGAGTGGCCGGAAGCCTAGTTACTCGACTGAAGAAAAATGGTTTTAATTAAACCGTCATCAGTGATGCTAATTATTTTGGATAATAAGTCAACATATTTACTATACCAACTAGGAGTCAGACAGTACTTTCACATAAAACCTCTGGAATGCTTTGTACCATGCCAGAGTTCAGTTTCTAGAGTGGATCACGCCAGTGTGAACCCATCCCAAACCCTGAGACGGACCAGAGAACTGTATCCTGGAAAGGTTACAACTGTCGGTCTCGGCACGTTTTATCAGGACCCTGGAGCAGTTCGCTTGCAGTGTGACTGCATGCCAGGCCAGCATACCAAAAGCAGGAACGTGAGTGCAGCATATTTGAGTAGAAGAAGAAGTAGAGGCAAAACAAAGTAAGAGCATGGATGCAAACAGGAAAGAGATGCATGGGGCTACGTGGAGTATTTAAAAAATACAACTACACTTGAACACCAACGTAGCAACACAAACCCCAATAAGACGAACGTTCTTCTTCTGGCGTCTTTCTTGACCCATTCAAAACTGGATCAATAAGCTCCCAAAACAATCCATTGACACTTCACGACTTTGTTTTGTCCAGTAGAAGAAAGTTCATATTATTAGGGTTTCTGTTGTTACTTTGGTGATCAAATGTAAGGGTGCGCCTGCACCTCCACGTAGCCCAACAGCACATTTTCAAACTCTTTTATCTTCAGATACATGCTCCTAATGCGCTGCTTTTACGTTCTCTCTTCCTGCTTTTGGTACGCTGGCCCTGCACGCATTCATGATGCAAGCGAACCGCTCCAGGTTTCTGATAAGCCTTGCTAAGACTGGCAGTTGTTACTGTGCCAGGGTATGGTTCTCTGGTCCGTTTCATGGTACGGGATGGGTTCTCACCAGCATGATCCACTCCAGAAACCGGACTCTGGCAATGTACAGAGCGTTTCAAAGGTTTGATGTGAAAGCACTGTAATTGTCCTGAACAGCACATAATCTAGTTACTAAGCTGCTGAGTGGTCATGTGGCTTGCTTTTATGCTCACATTAGACCTCTTTGAATACTTCTGGATGCAGTGTGTTTTCCTGTTCCACCTCTGTCTGCTGTTCAATTCGCCTTCACACCATCCTTCGCAGACCAGATCAAATAACGGCAGCAAAGCCTCCAGGCCGTGTACTGCTCTTCTCGTTCTGGATTAGCCAATACTGATGATGAAGGAAATGACAAGCCCAAAGCTTCTGATCTGTCTTGAACTTTGCTTCTCTGTCAGCGCTTCATCATTCCTCCCTGTTCTTCTCATTAATCAGCAGGGCTCATGCAGTTTCACAGAGTTTCTGATGAATACAGTGCCTTGTGAAAGTATTCGGCCCCCTTGAACTTTTCAACCTCTTGCCACATTTCAGGCTTCAAACATAAAGATATAAAATTCAATTTTTTTGTGAAGAATCAACAACAAGTGGGACACAATCGTGAAGTGGAATAAAATTTATTGGATGTGTCAAACTTTTTTAACAAATAAAAAACTGAAAAGTGGGGCGTGCAATATTATTTGGCCCCTTTACTTTCAGTGCAGCAAACTCACTCCAGAAGTTCAGTGAGGATCTCTGAATGATCCAATGTTGTCACAAATGACTGATGATGATGAATAGAATCCACCTGTATGTAATCAAGTCTCCGTATAAATTCACCTGCTCTGTGATAGTCTCAGGGTTCTGTTCAAAGCACAGAGAACATCATGAAGACCAAGGAACACACCAGGCAGGTCCGAGATACTGTTGTGGAGAAGTTTAAAGCAGGATTTGGATACAAAAAGATTTCCCAAGCTTTAAACATCCCAAGGAGCACTGGGTGAGCAATCATATTGAAATGGAAGGAGTATCAGACAACTGCAAATCTACCAAGACTCGGCCGTCCCTCTAAACTTTCATCTCGAACACCATCCCCACTGTCAAACATGCTGAAGGATGTTGCAGGCAGCAGATTGCTCCACGGTGTCTCCAGACTCTGTCACGTCTGTCACATGTGCTCAGTGTGAACCTGCTTTCATCTATGAAGAATTTGCCAGTCCTCGTGTTCTCTGGCAAATGCCAAGCGTCCTGCACGGTGTTAGGCTGTGAGCACAACCCCCATTTGTGGATGTTGGGCCCTCATACCATCCTCATGGAGTCGGTTTCTAACCATTTGTTCAGACACATGCACATTTGTGGCCTGCTGGAGGTCATTTTGCAGGGCTCTGGCAGTGCTCCTCCTGTTCCTCCTTGCACAAAGGCGGAAGTTGCGGTCCTGCTGCTGGGTTGTTGTCCTCCTACGGCCTCCTCCACGTCTCCTGGTGTACTGGCCTGTCTCCTGGTAGCGCCTCCAGGCTCTGGACACTACGCTGACAGACATAGCAAACCTTCTTGCCACAGCTCGCATTGATGTGCCATCCTGGATGAGCTGCACTACCTGAGCCACTTGTGTGGGTGGTAGAGTCCGTCTCATGCTACGAGTGTGAAAGCACCATCAACATTCAAAAGTGACCAAAACATCAGCCAGAAAGCATAGGTACTGAGAAGTGGTCTGCGGTCCCCACCTGCAGAACCACTCCTTTATTGAGTGTCTTGCTAATCACCAAAGATTTCCCCCTGTTGTCTTTTCCATTTGCACAACAACATGTGAAACTGATTGTCAATCAGTGTTGCTTCCTAAGTGGACAGTTTGATTTCACAGAAGTTTGATTTACTTGGAGTTATATTGTGTTGTTTAAGTGTTCCCTTTATTTTTTTGAGCAATGTATATATACACACATATATAATATTAGATAAAGATAACCTGAGTAAATACAAGAGGCGGTTTTCAAAAGATTTAATTAATTTAGGAAAAGAAGCTATCCAAACCAACCTGGCTCTCTGTGAAAAAGAATGTGTTTGCTTATTAGTTTATTCTTTTGTGTTCTTTTCCAGTTTTCCTTATATTAACAGAGGTATTTTCCTGTTAGATTCTTCACTGGGTTTCTTTGTACTTCTGTTCAGCTCCTTCCTGGTTAATTAGTCTCCCTCTTTCAGCTCCTCAGCCTTTCTCTCTGCCTCAGCTGCAACTTATTTATTCTGATTAACTCATCTGGTTTGCCTATCATTTCCTGCCCGTTCTCCAAGTGCAAGACCTTTTTGTAAGCTGATTTTATTTATTAAAGTACCTATTTTCTCCTGTTTATTTCAGCATTTGAGTCCTTTATTAAACTGAATCATGACAGAATCATAATCAGTTGGTCAGACCTTAGAGAAAAACTCAAATTTGGTATCGGCCAGAAAATGTCTGGGGCATTTGTTTTTACACATCTTTATCATCCAGCTTTGTTGATGGTGCTGTTAAGCTGTTTTTGCTATCACAACATATCAGCAAAATCCGCATCATATTGTGGAGGCACAGATACAGGTCAGGTTTTTTAAGTATGTTAAAAGTATGTTGGTGGGAAAAAGCAGATGTACCACATACTCATGGAAGTAAACAACTGCATGAACACAAAGGCCTATCTTCATTCTTGACTCTGGTTTAATTTCCCATACCAGCTTTGTATCAGTCATTTGGAACTCTGCTTCTCACTCTGCCAGGGAGGATATAGTGTTTCCTCTAATCTTCTGAACCTCCTTTGTTGAAAACTCACTAAGACATAGCTCTGCTGTAGGCCTACTCCATCTTTGTTTCCTCCCTCACAATTCAGACCCCCTTTTCCAATGCGGGCTTAAAGACATCTGCGGAACTTTAAAAGTCTTGCTGCCATTATCTCTTCTTTGTCATGAGTTAAACAGACAGCAGGTCCGCCTTGAACAAAGGCCAGTCTAGAGCAGCTGTCCTGCTAAAGATAGACAGATACACACCGTATGTTGTGCCGTCCTCTACTCAGCACCATTTGTCTTGTGTTTAGGTTTCTTCTCTCTCTGTTCCTCTTCCATTATCTGCTGCCTTACATCTGTTGAGTCATTTGAGATGTTGATCGTGAGGTGCAGAATAAAGGATTGTATTTCCTGTTTTAATGAAAACAAAGCAACAGCTGATTCTCCAAAAAAGTGTTAAACAAAATGACTGAACTGGACTAGATGTTGAACTTTCAACATTTGAAGCTGGCTCAAGGAGAAACACTGGTATCTGTTCACATCACTTCACTTTTCAAATGTATGTTGTGGAGAGTTTGAAGGCAGTGGAAATGGTCAAAAAACAACTTCATCAAGATTTAAACCTTCAACCTGGATCAGATCTGTACCCTGCTGTACCACTGCCTGTCTACTTATTTCAAGTATAATGACATTTTTTTATAGACAGAAGCATGGCTGTGCCATGGGATCTTCAGTGTCACTGATTATGGCCAATCTCTACATGGAGGAAGTGGAAAAGAGAACCCTGTACTCGTTAAAAGAAACACCACCAAGCCACTGGTTCAGTAATGTCGATACCTGGGTCAGTATCCAAGCGAAGGAGGTAGAAGCATGCACCAGACACGTTAACACGTAGACAACAACATCAAGTTCATTAGAGGGGACTCTTAACCACAACAAGCTGCCTTTTTTGTACTGTTTGGTGCACGTGGTAAGAGATGGACGCCTTAACACTGAGATTTACAGGAAACCAACCCACACAGATCCGTACCTTCAGTTTGACCTTCACCACCCACTGGAACACAAACGTTTTGTCATCAGAACTCTAGACCAACAGACCAAATACGTCCCCAAGAAGACAGAGGGAAGGAAAAAGAATATTACCACATCGAAAAAGCTCTCCTAACCTGTGGATATCCTAAGTGGGCTTTTGTCAAGGCAGTGAGGAAATCCAGAAAACACACCACTGAAAAGAACAAACACTAAAACATTGTCATCCCTTGTCTTGCTGGAACATCTGGGAAACTCAGAAGAATTTCTTCCAACCACAAAATACCAGTGCATTTCAGACCTACCTGGACCCTCAGAGGTTGTTTCATTGTAAGGAAAAAATACACAAACACAAAGTGAGAGTTGGGGTGTATGCAGTTTAGTGCAGAGAGGGGTGCACAGACCTCTATATTGCAGAAACTAAACAACCTCTCCACAGAGGCATGGCTCAACAAAGGAGGACCAGCTCCTCAAGACAAGACTCAGCTGTGCACATTCACCTAAAGGATAAGTTATGCTCTTTTAATGACAAAAAATGTTCATATTTTGGACAGAGAAGATAGATGGTTTGAGAGAGAAGTGAAGGAAGCCATTTACATCAAACAAGATCTGGTACTGACATAGCGCTACCAAGCACATGTCGTCTCTCTGTGCTGACACAGTTTGACAACATTTAAATAAAGTATTATGCATGAAATAACAGGGAAGACCACCAATATAAAAATAGGTGCATATTGCTCCAATTTTCAGGACTTGAAAGGCATGTTTGTGTCTGCAAGTATTTAGTGCAATTGCTTTGTGAATCCAGCGCAGTAATGAAGTAAAATGTGTGTGGAAAACATCTGTTACAAAGGAGGAAATTGCAATGTTTTGTGAATTACCCCCAGTGTGTTTAAACTTTTATATATGCAGTTTAACCATTCCCTCTATGTCTGAGATACCAGAGCCTAAGAGCAGAATCACACAGCACGACCAAGTTACTAAATCTCTGTAAGTAAAAGCCTGCCTCACCTCTTTGTCTTCTCCTCAGGCCCAGTGCAAAGAGCTGTTTATCCAGGAGCGCTACGGAAGGTACAACCTAAGTGACCCCTTCCAGGCCTTGCAGAGAGACAGTGAGATTGTCGGGGACCCAAATAAGGAACCTAGCCATTCTTCCCGTGCTTCCAACCCTCTGGTGGTTCTTAATCTGGTGGTGAGCCACTGCAGGGGGATGCAAGAGAAGATGCTGGCCCAGCTGGCTGCAGCTGAGAGCAGGCACAGAAGGGTGAGTTTTAATATTTGGCACTAACAATAAGAAATTGAGACCAAGCGCCTGATACAAAAACTAGAAAAAAGATTTAATCAAGAAGCAAATGGGAGAAATAAACAGTGTTCTAGAAACAAAGTCTGTGTGAAAGCAGTGCAATGAGGTGTGTTATTGGATTATTTTTTCACTCAAACAACCTTTTGACTGCAACATGCAAATTAATTTTAACCTTCAGTACATACTGCAGGCAACCAAACTCACAGGCAGGCAGGGGCTAGTTATTGGTATCAAGGTATAGCAATGTTTGAAAAAGTTAAGGTTGTGAAACCGCTAAAACCATTCCTACAGTTTAAAGCTGCCTGAATTTATTTACATTCATATAGAACACATTATTTTGTTATTATTTTTGGACATTGCATCAATAGGTATTAGTTGTACACTTATGCCGCCTTGGCTGTGTGGTGGTTTGGGGCAGATTTGTGACAGTAGTGTAGAAGGGGTTAATGAGATTTCAGAGAGAGAAATCAGGTGACCTGAAATAATCTCTGGCATTGTGAAGCGGGAAGTGGATCCATGTTGTCCGTTCCTACATGTTGCTGTGAATTGCCTGTCAGCAAGCTGACAAACTCAGATCCGATTGTTTCTTGGTGCGAAAATCACAAATATTTATGTTCTCGAGATAAAATGCACTGCGCAGCCCTCCTATTAACATAATGCTATTTAAAAACAGAAGTTTGCAAGCTATGACTGACATGTCTGCTAAGCAGCAGTCTGCAGGCTAGCTACCCGAGCGGATAGGTACACTTATAAACCAGTTAAACTTAATTGAAGGTATATTATTTTTTTCCCGTAAACCCTACTTAGACTGCTAAATTTAGCTGATAGTTATTCTTTATTTAGAGTACTTTTAGGTATCTGAATCAAAAATAACATTATTATACCCATAAGGCTTAATATGTTACATTATTTTAGCAGCAGTAGACAAAATTGTGCGTTTTGTTTTTAATAAAAGTAAAGTAAAATGTAATAAGTCCATCTAAATAAAATTCGTTAAGGGCCGCAAATGTTGTATGACTTTTTTGTATGACAACAACTCAAAACTTTTGATAAATACCTACTTCATGAAATTTGTCATTTTCAAACAACCACAATTTCATTTCTATTTTTAGGCTTTAAGATAAAGAAAAACATAGAAAAATTTCCAAAAAGTGAATGAATACATTTTCTACTATGGGATGTTGATATTTGTGGAAAACCATGTCAAAAAAAAAGCACAGAGCTTTCAATCTAATCTCAAGGAAAATAGATCTAAAAATTTTACTGGTACTTTGTGTCATTCTGTTATGGAAATTCAATTCAATTATTCTATGAAAAAACTGAAAAAACCCGCTAAAACCTGCCTTTGTTATTATATTTGTTTTTTGTCATTTTTAATCAAGTTTATAATTGTGGAAGGTCCAAAGAACCACTTGTGGCTCTGGAGCCACAGGTTGCAGAACCCTGGCTTATGGTAACTTTCTGTCTTTGTATTTTGTATTTGCTTTAGGTTATTGCAGACCTGGAGGAGGAAAAGAGGAGGCATGCTGAGGACACAGCAGAGGGAGATGATGTCACTTACATCCTGGAAAAGGAGAGGGAGCGCCTACAACAACAGGTACTTTGTTTCAAAGATATGTGCCTCACCCAGAAACTGAATGACTGAATTTTGTAATATGAGCTGGATTCTACGCAGGAAACATAATGTTTTTCAACTAATGGCAGTTTCTTGATGGCATGTTTTCTCTTTGATTGCAGCTGGAATTTGAGCGGAGTCAGGTCCGCCGGCTGGAAAAGGAGCAGAGACGGATTACTGAGCAGCTCGAAGAAGAACGGGCTCAGCACAAGCAGCTCTCTTGTGCTCTGGCCAAAGAGTGCAAGTGGGCGAGTGCCAGGGCTCTGGAGGAGGGTCGCCGGCTGACAGAGCTGAACTGCAAACTTGACAAGGTCCTAACATTTTGAATCCAAGTTCCACATCCTTTTGTTTATATTTTAAACAGTTGGCTTTGCTTTATTTTTATATTTAGGAGAAAGATGCCTGTCAGACTCTACAAAAGGAACTGGAGGAGGAAAGGATGAGAGCCTTGAGGATGGAGGCGACGGTGGAGGAGCAGCTTGCTGAGTTTGACACAGAGCGGGAACAGCTTCGCTCGCGGTTGAAGAAGGAAGAAGCTCAGTGCTCTGATCTACAACAACAGGTGTGAACACTTTGACAAACTGCACCTTGTAGTGGTGCACTTTCATTTAATTACTACAGCTAATTAATGTCATTAAATTTATCTTATTTATGATCAGGTGGAAGAGCTAAATAGGAAGCTGGAAGAGGTGTACACAGTGAAAGAAGTGCGAGGAGCCTGTGCCATTCTAGATTATGCAACAGGAAGAGAACGGGCTACAAAGGTTCCTGCATGGAGCTTATCAATGGACACCATTAAGGTTGAAGACATTGAAGAGGACCACCTATCTGAACAGCCAAAGCCCAGTCCTCATTGTCCAGGGGAGACTAATGGGCTTTATACATCAAACATATACTCAGAGAAGATGTCCTGTCAGAATGAAAATGAGAATCCTTCTCATCAGACACAAACATCTTTTTCCCACTGCATTGCAGCATTTCCTGCTGCTCAGACACGTTCCTCTCCCTGCACTTCACCTGTCCTCGTCAAATGCACCACAGGCAGCATGAGCCAGGGAAGCTATCAGTCTCCGTACCAGACTGGGATAAATCAGCGTTTCCATGCAGCACGGCACAAGTTCCAGGGTTCCACTGAGCCGGATTCACATACCCAGCCTGCTCAACCTGTCCCCTTGCTCTCATCAAAAGAGCTCTCTCCTGTGACCAGCAGCTCCTCTCCTGAAGCCAGCCCAGTCAAGCAGATGGCCCGAAGCACAGTCACTCAGGTCTTGTCTCGTTTCACCTCTGTCCAGCCGAGCACCACAATGAAATCTGGCACTCCAAATAACTCCCCGTTTGGTACAGACTACCGCAGCCTTGCAGCACCCCTGTCTCCTGTCACTGGGAGGGCCACAGGGGCAGTTCCCCAGGGGCTCCGATCACCAACCATCTCTAGGGTGGAAAGGGGAAACCCTCCCCCTATCCCTCCTAAGAAACCCGGTCTTACCCAAGCTCCTCTATCTCCAGCTGGAGTACCGAAATCTGGCAGCCATTTCTCAGAGAGCCCCTTGTCGGGTAGCTGTGGCCTCAGCTCCACCCAGGATGGTGTCAAAGAACTAGACATAGTTGTTTCATTAAATTAACACATTATTCAGCCTTCAGATACTTCTTTCATTGCAGGATCATCTAATGATTATAACTGAGACTTGTACATGTCAGGATTTATAGCATTTCTTTAACAAAAATCCCCATAAAAAATATTATGTGTATTTATCAGATGTGTTTTAAATAATAAAAGAGGTGCTATATTAGGTGGAAAAAGAGAACTAATTACTTTAAAAAGGTTTTCCAATCTTTTTTTGTGGTGACCAAAAATAAAATACAGACTGATGAGCTGTCATTCAGTCCCAGGATACGAGTCCTGGGACTAATTATTAACAAATGTGTTACTGGTTAAAATAAAAAAAATCATCAATGAATTTTACAAATTCTACAAAAGTTATATTTCATTGTACAGTCTTAATTTTAACTGTTATAAATGTGTGTCTAATGTGTCTAATAATCACTCATGTCATCTAAATTGCTGTCATTTCTTGATATTCTGTTTTTTATGTTACATAATAATGATTATCAAAGAGACTGATTACATGCAGTTACTGCTGGAGGAGATTTTTCAAGTTCCTTTGTCATTGTAGGAATTCTGCATTACATAACTATCAACCTTTGCTATTAGTAGTTTCAGGGTTTAGTTTCTTCTGTTATGTTGGTTATTTCTGCCTTCATCGCACGCTTTGTGATGATTTGCTGGCTAAAAAGTGGCATATTTAATAAATTACTCCAAAAGATAAAGGCTCTGTGTTATTATTTAGAATCAGCCAAGATTGTACACACCAACAAGGAATTTCACTCCGGTACACTTTGCTCTCAGTGAAGCTTTTTTATCTTGTATTTTTCCAATATAAATGAAAAAGAAAATTATTAAATATCTTTTAAATGTACATATATACACAGGTGACTACAAGAGAAGACCGTGTGAGTTCAGACCAAGTATGCATGGGGTTGTTGTCAACTCTGTCAAATGTTCATCAGAGAAACAGCCTGGGGGAGGAAACTGTCTCTGTGGCAGCTGGTTGTAGCTACAGCGCTCTGTAGCGCCGACCTGAAGGTAAAAGTAAACAGTTTTATGTTGAGGGTGTGTGGGGTCTGCAGAGGTGTTAGCTGCCCTTTTCTCCTGACCTGAATAAGTCCTGAATGAGGAAAGGTCAGCCATGATGATTCTCTCTGCAGACCTGATACTTTGTTGCAGTCTGGACCTGTCCTGTTTTGTGGATGAGCCAAACCGCACAGTGATGGACGAGGACAAGACAGGATGAATTATGGCAGTGTAGAAAATGACCAGCAGCTCCTGTGGAAGTTTGTACTTCTTGAGTTGCCTCAGGAAGTACAGTGTGAATACCATCTCAGGTCTCAAGAAATGGTGGTTCCTGGAACCGGATGTGGTCCACAGCAGACACAGTCACAGTGTGTTAGGTCAAGGTGGTTTTGACCACCCTCACAGGGTTTGTATATATTTCTTAACACATAATCAAAGTCTGATGTGTTAAATTCAATCCTTTCATTATCCGGACTCAAGAGTGTGATGGCCCCTTTTGTGTGGAGCTTGTATGTACTTTAAATCCTTTTTATAGGCTTTCCCTAACCTTTTACCTAATATTCACTTGCATAAATATTAGGTTATGTTAAGTTGGAGACTGATTAGATTGTAGGCAAGGGTGTGAGCAAGGTTGCTTGAATTACATTAGCTGTGATGGACTGATTATTGGTCCAAAAGCCTGCAGGTCCGTCCCTTTGACAGCTGGGATAGACCCTGAAACTGGAAACCAGGAAACCTTGAACACAGCAAAGAAGGCAATTAAAATAATTAACAATTTTAATATTTAGTTAATTTCCACTAGTAAATTGTAATAAGTAAACGTTTCAATTACCTGTTGATGAAAATGATTATAAACAGCTATCTCTTTCATAACCAATAGCAATAGTTGCAAACTTCCCCGTTGTACTTCCCCATAAAGTTCGCCAGAGGTCAGTGTTTCATATATTTTTGTCGGAATGGCTTTTAAAAAAAAATATTTTCTACCATAGTGCTGCATTATTCCTTTAGTTTTCTTACGTTTACATTTCACTTATATTTTACATATTTACATCTAAATTCTGTGACAAACAATTCTGTTTGTCTACTGAATTGTTTATCTTGGTCCAGTTATATTCACACACGTAACCACCTGAATAGTAATATTTCAGTTCAGTGTATTGTTTTTTTTATTTTTTGTTTTTGCATGGCGACAGTCTTCTGCACTTGTCTTTAAAGAAGAAATTTTTTCTGATGGAAATGTGTGCTGAAATCAAAGGCGGCCTTTTGTTTGCGATGAAAAGTTGTGAAATCTTACAAGTGGACTAAAATGTTATTTTTTATGCTGAGTGTTGCTTCAATCAGTAAACAGTGCTTGTGTGGTACGCTGTTAAATGTGATGCTACTTAAGAAAGAAAAATTAAGAGAGGGTTAGTCAGCAATGTCGGAGCACATATTGTTTCCATGTCTCCTTCACACACACACACACACAGACACTTGCTGACTTGGGTTTTTCAACAAGCTGAATCCCCCTCCTGGCTCTTGCGGAAAAGGGTTAGCTGGTTAACGGAACGGGTCACCTCTCTTTCATTCAGTTCATCTAATTAACATTCCAGTGTAGGACAGCAAAGCTGCATCCCAAACCAAGAACAGGCACGCCTAGTTGTTCTGCAGAGCCTCATCTTCTCAGCTTCTCAGGCCTCTATAAACACAAGTTCACACTGATGAACTGCTCTTTGAACATTTCAGCAACCTTTGTTATTGACATGAAGTGTAATTGTGTACAACAAGTGGATATTGACTAAATAGTTCTTAGGGTGCAATATTGGTGCAAAATAAAATGCCTTTATTTATAAGACTGAATTACTGGAGACAAATATTACCCAAGAGCGATTTCCCTTTGGAAACCACAAGAAAACAAGAAAGAATAAATAAAACGTCAGTAAAATGTGATTAGCTTGAACAGCCTAGAATTTGAGTTGTTTTCTCTCTTGCAGGCAGAAAAGGTGGTGGGATCTCCTCTCGGTAGGATTGTAAGAGACATGCTTTTAATAACACACCTTACAGTAATGCAAGGGAAGTTTTAAGAAACTTTTTCACATTTTCTCACATAAACACCTAAAATATATTTTATTAAGATTTTATATGACAGAATAGAATATAATTGTAAAAGAAAAAAAAACAATGATGAAGATGATAAACAAAATGTTTCACAAACCAAAATCTGAAAAATGTGCATATAAGTAGTCAGCCCATTTTACTCTGAGACTCCTAAGTAATATCCCGTGCAACTAATTGCCTTCAAAAGTCCTACAGTTATTAAATATAGTCCACCTGCACGCAATCTTAAAGAACCTGAGTGAACAAACTGCAGACAAGCCAGAAATTAAACTGTTTAAAGCAGGGTTCAATTATAAAACAATATCCTAAGCTTTGGACATCTCATGGAGCGCTGCTCAATCCATCATCCAAAAAAGGAAAGAGTATGGTACAATGCAAACCTTCCATCTAAACTGAGAGGCCACGCTAAAAGAGAATCAGAGAAGTAGCCAAGAGGTCCAGGATGACTATGGAGGAGCTGCAGAGATCATCGGCTCAAGTGGGAGAATCTCCTGACAGGACAACTTATTAGTTATGCACTTCACAAATCTTTCCTTCAAAGAAGAGGCAAAAAAAAAAACAACCTTTGAAAGAAAGCACTTGGAAGTTCAATCTGTAGTTTGCCACAAGTCATGTAAGGAAATGTGTGGAAGAAATTGGTCAGGTCAAATGAGACATTTGGCATTGAACTTTTTGTTTTACATGTCATTTGCTGTGTGTGGCAAAAACAACTAACACTGAACCCCACCCTGTACACACCATTGGCACCAGAAAACATGGTGGTAGTGGCAGCATCAATCCGTGGGGACAGGAAAGGGAAAGGAAAGCTGCAGTTATTGGGAAGATGGATGGAGCTAAATACAATACAGTCCTGGAAGAAATCCAGTTACAAACTGCAAAAGAGAAAGACAAAAATTTAGGTCTACAAATATGAAAAACTACTAGAAACATACATTACTGCAAGTATGTTGAACTTGAAAAAGATTGCTGAAGACATATTTTTTTAGGGCTGCATGGTGAACTGTTGCCTTGCAGCAAGAAGGTTCCTGGGTTCGACTGCCGGCCAGGGGTCTTTCGACATGGAGTTTGCATGTTCTCCCCATGCATGCGTGGGATTTCCCCAGGTACTCCGGCTTCCTCCCACAGTCCAAAGACATGTCTGTTAGGTTAACTGGTCACTCTAAATTGCCCTTAGGTGTGTGCGTGCCTGTTTGTGTGTTGCCCTGCGATGGACTGGCGACTTGTCCAGGGTGTACCCTGCCTTCTGTCCATACTGGAGATAGGTACCAGCTTCCCCATGACCCACTATGGAAGAAGTGGTATAGAAAATGACTGACTGATGTATTTGTTTTGTGTAGATTTTCTGAGTGCTGTCTTGTTCTACAACGTCAGACCGACAACATCTCTGCAGTGTCATGTTGTGTAAATGAGATTGTGAAACTGAGGTCATGGAGGGAGCACATTACCTGTCAGGAGTTAAACCTTTAAGTTACAGCCTTCTTTTTAAAGACTTGTCTCAAGAAAGCACAAAATATGCTACAAACGACTTCTCTGTGAACTTGCTGCTGTCGCTTTTCTTCACTTGTAAGATATGATCACTATTTCTAATTATAGAGCCCTAATAACTTTCCTGTATTTTGTCAAAATACAAAATTAACCCCGGGCATTTAATGGACCCCGAAAAGGATCAAGGACCCTATACATGGCCCCTTAAAGACCACAGCTGGAACTGGCTCAAAGCGAGACACAAGGAGAGGGAGGGCTGAATGATGAGTGGCATGGCCACCATCACCTGCTCCCTGTAAAGCAATTTGTTATAGAGTTGTCACTGTAAAATCCATAGCCTGTCCCAGGTTAAAGAAAGCAAGGGTCACATGTAATGAGGATCTTTCTTTGGCTACAGAGTCAGATCTGACTCACTAAAGAAGGACAAACAGCTGGGCAACTGAAAGAGAACATGTTTGGTGACAGATTCCATCAGTACCTAAATCCACGCTGCACACAGTGCAAGACGGACCTTTGTTTTAGAGAAGAATAAATGATTTCATAAATACATCTGAGCTCCTAGATCACCTTTATTACAATGGCTGTCTGAACTGAGGTATTTTTAGGTTGCTGTTTTTATTGACCTTTGCTTACATTCCCGACTAACAACCCTGGATTTGCACTGATTAAAATGATCTCTCACACTTCGTCTGCACACAACAGGAACCTCATATCACTTCTCTGTATCTATCTCTACCTCCTGCATTTACTTACTCAATTGACTCACTGAAGTCTGAGGAACACACGCTGAAAATGTCCTTGAGGGGGGTCAGATGTTTCCAGACAAACTCATCTCTGGGCTGGGACTGTTGATATGAGCTGAACTACAAACATGCACTCCAGTGGCATTACAGGAGAGGTTCAAGTGCTTGGTACTGAGGGGAGGATATTTTACTCCTCCCTCCCTGCAGCACATGGCAGGGAGGCATCTTCATTGACTTATTAATCATTTTCTAACACAGAGGGCCTATACTTAGCATCAGACCAAACATTGGGAAAACTGAACAATATGACCGATGAGACAGAGATATAGTTGGCCAAAGAACAATTATGATACTGCATTTATTTTTAGAATT
Source organism: Girardinichthys multiradiatus (assembly GCF_021462225.1). NCBI lineage: Eukaryota > Metazoa > Chordata > Actinopteri > Cyprinodontiformes > Goodeidae > Girardinichthys > Girardinichthys multiradiatus. Next base: position 15,383,715 of record NC_061812.1, on the reverse strand, counting down.
GTCTATTTAACTTATTTAGGTCAGGATTTATACTTAAATTAAAGGCTGAAGTTTTTTTTCTGTAACTGCACATTTGCAAAGTTTCTCTGAGGAAGGGCCAGGAAATTCTTAGATTTGGTACAAGGATCCATTCTTTGTAGGTAAATATATTTTGGAGTTTTAGCTTAGTTTGTAAAGAAAGGTTGATAGCACATGGACACACATAAATACTTTCAGAATGAAAGCCATGAAAGCAAAGAAAAATTTTAATATGGATTCAGCGGTATAAATTGTAAGTTTTTAAGGCACGTGATAGATGGTTGGGAGAAATCAACTCCAGTGGAATTGCATGGTAAAAATAAATCACACCCCTGTATATTCTAGGACTTAAATGTATAAATGATTGCACCTTTCTGAAATTATCTACATTTAGACTCAAATGTACAAAACTGCACACAGATTCCACAAAACAATTTATTTTAGAAAAAAACAAAGCAAATAGGAACAGTCTGTAAAAAATCAAGAGCACCAACAAAACCCTAGATATGTATAAAACAGGTAAAATACTAGCTTTTATTTATATTATTCAAGCCAAGGCAACTTTATTTGTATAGTTTGGAATTTGTGTAGATCTGTTGGGACATTAGTCCTTTAATTCTGTAATTATTTTTCGTGTGATAGAAGGCCAACTTAGTAATTGTCCTTATGTGCTTCTGAAGGTTCGGGTCTGAGTCCATCACAACACCCAGATTTCAGGCCTGATCAGTAGTTTCGATCTGTAATAATTGAAATTGACTCTGGATCACTCCTCCTTTAGTCCATAAATAATTTCTTTAGTTTCGGTTTTATTCGGCTGAAAAAAATTATAGCACATCCATGCAATGATTTGTTCTATGCATCTACCTAATGCTTGAACGGGTTCATAGTGACCTGGTGACACTGAAATGCAGAGCTGTGTGTCATCTGCGTAGTTATGATAACTTATGTTGTTGTTTGTTATAATCTGAGCTAGGTGGAACATATTGATATTGAATAGGAAGGGCCCCAAGATGGAACTTTGGGGACTTTAAAGTAAAGTAACCTATTGACACAAAGAAGTCCTTGTCCTTCAAGTAAGACTCAAAACAGACAGGTGCTGCACCAGAAAGTCTGACCCAGTTCTCCAGTCAGTCCAGTAACATACCATGGTCAACAATGTTAAATGCTGCACTGAGATCCAATAATACCAGAATTGTTCTTCCATGGTCCGCATTTAATGCACTAGGGCAGTCTCGATACTGTGGTAAGCATGGAAACCTCACTGGAAAACATCAAAGCAGCTGGTCATTGTTAAGACGGTATTTAACTGATGAAACACAGCTTTTTCATTTACCTTAGGCTACTGATAAACGGGAGATTTGAGATGGGCCTGTGATTTTGCCGTAACAACTTGTCCAGATTAAACCACGAGAACAGTGGTTTGATAATTGGTGTTTTTAAGGCCTGGGGAAAAACACCTGACAACATGGATAAGTTTATTATTTGAATCAAATCAGATGCTTTAACAGGCAAACATTTCTTAAAGCTGTGGGTAAAATATCCAGACAGCTGGAGGGGGAGTTTAGTTGATGTATAATTTCATATAAGTTTTCGTAGTTGCTTTGGTAGAATTGAGTCATTTTGTCCAAATTTGTTTTGGTTGGACACAACATTGGTGCTGGACTTGGTATTGATGTACAGACTATACTTATATATACTACTATATATACTACAGACACAGAAGGATTTGTTCACCTGTCGACCGTGACAAGCAAGGCATGAGCATTATGATTTTGTTGATGATTTTAGAAGGATTACCTTGCGTTCTTCATCTGTAAGTTATATCTGTATAGTATCTCTTTATAGATGTCACAGTGATGCTGGAGTCCACTCTTTCGCCACCTCTATTCGGCTTTTCAACACTCCCTTTTGTCATTGTGGAGCATTTTTCCACAGAGGTTTATTTTTATCAGAGACAACCTTCACCTTTCTATATCCAGTCCGAGTGATGGGTACGAGAAAGATCATTTTCATTTATTTCAACATTTGCTGGTTGTTTGTGGAACTACAGACAGAAGTGGAGATGTTTGGAGCAGGTCTCTAAGCAGCACATAATTTATCTTGACATGGCCTTGATAAAGAAAAAAAATTTCCCCATACAGTGGCTGTTAAAAATGGACAGTCCTGTTAAAATCACAGGAAATATATAATAGGATATATTTCACACTGAAGGTGAATGTCTAATTTTTGACATCAAAAAACCTAGTATTTAAAAATGGGTGGAAACACTTTTGAGAGCCACTGTGTTGGGAAACATTTCCCCTACAAATATTTTTTGACCAGGGGATTTCTTAAAGATTTAGAAATATTTACGTATGGTTTGTAGTCTTCATGAGATCTTTTTAATGCATTTTCTTCAACTTAGGCAATGTAACCTACCGATAGAGACACGAGAATGTAATATTTCCTATACAAAGCTTTAATGTATGGATGGATTAAGAAACAACAGATTCTCTGCATTCTCTGATTCTGGTGATAGGGAGGTATAAAAAGTCCAAAAGGACCAAAAACTACAAAAGTGGAAAAAAAACAAAAGTAAACAGACAGTGAACTTTTGATTTTCTTCTTGGGTGTCACAGTGTGTGCTTCAGTTTGATTACCTTTACTGTAGTTACTTTATCTTCAATTTTGAAAGTGTTTCTCAGAATTATCTGCTTTTTAGTTTTAGAGAAATTGTATTTTTATATCATTTCTCATTTTAAGCAGTAATAAAGTCTGCTATTTCAATGCATCCTTCCCCCAGACCGAATGGCTTCTAGAAAACGTCTTTATAATGTTTTAAAACAAGAATTTTGTTAGCAACCTGCAACCATCAGACAAAAAATTGCTTTCAGTTGCACCTCAAATGCACCTCCCTGCTGTCAGTAGATGTAAAGTCAGCTGTGTGTAATTTTTGTGGTCGGGGCAAGACGAAGGGAGGGGTGGCGCACAGCTGACGCATCTGAGCAGAGTGCTGCGCCTTTCCGTGCGCATCTTCATTCCCGGCTGCCGGTGGAAAAGTGAACATGGGATCTGTCCCATCCTCGAATATTTCTCACCGTGTAACAATTTCGGGACACTCAGGCCACAGTGGATTCTGTCGATTTTCTGCAACTTTTTAAAGTTAATTTTGTGGCGCAACGGAGGAGTTAAATTTAAGGTTGTCTCATAAACTGGCGACGGCGGACTCAAATATCACATATTACGACCAATCTCTAGTGCCAATGAAGGTGGTTACGGATGTGCTGATCCAAACTTCGCTCTGCATCTTGTCTGTGGTTAACCGATGGAGGCTGGAGCCACTTTTACCTCTTTGTGAAATTCTTTTTATCCGCCGATGATGGACGGCGGACAGTCACAGCGGACCTTCACTTCTGACTGTACGTCTTTTACCAACACATGAGCAGATAAAAGATGATTTCTCAGATGAAAGCCACCAGGGGTTTATCAGACAACAACAGTACTATGGGGACCAGAAATAGGTCAAAGAGGCAACACCCTGCCAAACCGATTTTTATTCTGCTCCTTCTCATTTTCACACCCATAGTGGATTCGTCGTGGTGGTGAGTAAGATTTTGGAGCATTTATTTAGGGTTTAGCATTTAGAATATTATAGATATATTAATTATGAACTGGGTATAGGTGCTGCAAAGGTTGTGGGTTGCTTTTATATTTACAGGTGCATCTCAATAAATTGTAACATCATCTAAAAGTTAGTTTTTTTCAGTAATTCAATTCCAAAATTAAACTCTTATTATATAGACGCAGAGAGTGATATATTTCAAATGTTTATTTCAGTTATCGAATACAGCTAATGAAAAACTAGACTTCAGTTTATCAGAAAATTTAAATATTACATAAGCACAATAAAAGTCAAATCAATCTGCTGGCCAATCAAGTACAGTGATACCATGGCCATTAAACCAAGAGACGGTTCTTTTGGCAGTGAAGGACGAAATCAAGTCCAATTGCTGTAAAAGTTTCCTGTAGAAAGCTGTGTTGGCTGTGATGGGCATGATCTGTCCAGGATATACCCCGGTTCCTCCCGCCCAATGATATCTAGAGACAAGCGGGTACAGACAATGGAATGGGATGGGTTCCAGGGCTACGTGGCTTAGACCATCATCAGAAGATCAGTTAACATGCTCCCCAAAACATCACTGACTGTGAACACTTCACACTTGACCTCAAATAAATTAGATTCGGTGCCTCTCCACTTTGGTTTGGGGACCAGTGGATTTTGTCTCTTCTTTTTGCAGAGGACGTGGTCCTGCTGGCCCCCTCTAGCCAAGACCTACAGCACTACTGGGGCAGTTCGCAGCCGAGTGTGAAGCGGCTGGAATGGATGGCCATGGTTCTTGACCTAAAAGGGTGACTTGCGCTTCCTTGGGAGGTGTTTCAGGCACATCCCACCAGAAGGAGGCCCAGGGGACGGCCCAGGACACGCTGTAGGGACTGTCTCTCGGCTGGCCTGGGAATGCCTTGGGTTCCTTCCGAAGGAGCTGGAAGAGGTGTATGGGGAGAAGAAAGTCTGGTTGTCTCTACTGAGTCTGCTGCCCCCGCGGACCGGTTCCGAATAAAGCGGAAGACAACGAGTACGAGCCTCTCCACTCTTCTGTCGGAATCTGAGACTTTGATTTCCAAATACAATGCAAAACTTACTTTCCTCAGAAAAGAAGCAACAGCCCAGTCCTTGTTTTCCTTAGCCCAGTTATGGTATTTCGGATGTTATTTCAGGTTCAGGAGTAAAATAAGGAATGCTAGAGTTGTAGATCTTGTCCTGATATGTCTGTGTGTGGTGGCTCATGAAGCACCAACTTCTGCTGACACTCATACGTTGTGAATCTCCCTTAAAACTTTGCACTTGTTTGCTTCACAATCCTCCCAAAGTTGCAGTTATCCCTGTTGCTCTTGCACCCTTCTTGATTATACTTTTTCCCTTCCACATACCTTTCCATCAATATGCTTGGATACAGCAGTCTGTGAACTGCCCCGCTTCTTTAGCAATGACGTACCCTCCTTGTGAAGAGTATCAGTGACTGTCGGCTGAAAAACTGTCAATTGAGCAGTCTTTTCCGTAATTACTTGGGTTAAAGCAAGGCCATAACATTGCTGTAATAAAAAATTGTGTTTAATGGTGTTATCTAATGTTTTTTATTATCAATTCATAAAATTTATTAGTCAATGTGTAATAAATCTGTATAATATAAACATTTTCAGTGATAGGCGTTAAAATAAATTAACTTTTCAAGGGTATTCTCATTCATCTACTGACGCCTGTATAGTGAAATACATTTTTTAATCAATTAGCTTCCTCCTTTACATATACTTTTACTCCATTTAATTTATCAACTTTTTAATTAATATATTTATATATATATATATATATATATATATATATATATGTATATGTATAAATAGATAGATAGATAGATAAATAGATAGATAGATAGATAGATAGATAGATAGATAGATAGATAGATAGATAGATAGATAGATAGATAGATAGATAGATAGATAGATAGATAGATAGATAGATAGATAGATAGATAGATAGATAGATAGATAGATAGATAGAGATATTTATATATATATATACCTTCCCAAAGAGAATATGCACTCTCCCATGTCTTTAAAAGAGGATCATCTTCTGTATAGGAATGTGATGGATGTGTGTTTATGTTATTCTTTGAAATGTCACTGCAAACTGAGATGTTCCCTGCAGCAGCGTTCTGAAGATTAATGGTGTGGAGAGAGGTTCCCCTATCTACCTCTCATGCTCAGAGTATAGGAGGCAGGTGCAGGCAGTGGTGCATGAGTGAATGCCCCTTTATGATTTATTTTAAGGGTTTTAAATGCCATAAAAAAAAAAAAATGCTGGCAAATTAGCAACGCCCTCTAATCTAATCTAACCTGAAATCACACCTGCAAGAAATTGCATTTTGATGAGATTTTAGTTTTCCTTATCTCTTTTCTGTTATTTTCACTATACTTCTGTTTCCTTTTTGAACAGTTTAACAAATGATAATGCAGAGGTAAAAGAAACTGTTCCGTTGTTTGCTTTCATGCAAACACATGCACAACTGTGAGGCATTTTTAGTTTAGTTTATTTAACAACTGAAGTAATTAAGATTAGCAACATATGTCTCACTATAGGACACACTCCTCCCAGGTCTTTTTTCTGTACATCACAAAATAAACATAAGTAGTGCTTCTGTTTTGCTTTACTGCTCAGACAGATTGTCACGGTCGGAACAGGACAGGGACAGCCATTACAGGAGTGGAAACAGCCACTATGTCTGTTTCCGTCTCAGTGGCATAGCAACACCAAAGTGATTAAGCACCAGGATGATATCCGGAAGGAGAACAGAGCTTAAAGAGGCTGAAACGAGTAGAGAAAGGAGAAGAGGGAGCCCAGTGTGATCTTATGGTTGATTTGAGCTCTCACTTGTGGTGGAGGTGGCTGCCTTCTTGTACTGCTGACATGAGAAGCCCACCAACAATGCCACCATGTGATCTGACCTCTTATGGGCTGCTAAAAAATCATACATCATAAACAGCAAATAAAATTATAAATAAGAAGTAAAAGGTTTTTTTTGAATATGAAAAAGTCATAAATTACTTGAACACTCAATTATCTCATTCTCCAGGAGGAAAAAGCTCAATTATCGTTAAAGTAATGACAGCTATGCAATGAATAATTTTTTCTCCTTCATTATTTACTTTCAGATCATTCTACACTTAAAGCATCAGCAAATATAAACCCTGCTCTCCTTTGTTGGATAACATGATTAGTGGAATACAAAAGTCATTCACAGGATGAATTACGTATTAAAGAAGAAAAAACTAGCTTCCTAGTGTACATTATCTACATGCACATATATAGCAACCCTGGTAAAATGTATACAAAGACCTTATAATAAATTGTTGTTATTGAGACTCTGTGACCATAAGATGTAACTCTTTACTGTAATTCTCTGAATTGCAGTTCTGAGTTTTGTTTTTACTTTAGTTTGGGTCCTCATTTGCCCTTGTTTGTCACAGCTTGAGTTGCTTTAAATGTTTTAATAAGAGATTAGAAAGTATATATAATTCAGGCTATTTATTTGTAGCACTGTCCTAATTTATGAAGACAAACACACATTTGCCTTGTTTGAATGGTATGTTTTCGTGTTGACTTTTTCTGCTCTTGTTGAGGGTTTAAAGTTCTGATATAAACAAATAATATTTCTTGAATATGAGGAATGTGTCCACCCTCCATCGAAGCGTCTCATGTGAGTTTCATTTTGATTTTTACATGATGTAAAACGTGGATAGTTTTGTAGCCCAACATCCAAACTCAGCTATTTTAACCAACTCCACAAAAAAATGAGAAAGCAAAGGTCCAACTGCAGCGACAGTTTAACTGTAACTCTGATAGCATCACTATGCTCACTCTTCATTTGCATTTTCTGTGCGCCTGCAGGTACATCGGAGCACTGGGTGCTCGGGTGATCTGTAACAACATCCCCGGCCTGGTGAACAAGCAGCGGCAGCTCTGCCAGCGGCACCCGGACCTGATGCAGTCTATTAGCGAGGGGGCCAAGGAGTGGATCAAAGAGTGCCAGCACCAGTTCAGATACCACCGCTGGAACTGCAGCACTCTGGACCGCGACCACACTGTGTTTGGCAGGGTGATGCTGCGAAGTGAGATTTCTGTCTGATTGCTGTGCGACAGTGGCTGCTTATGTGGATGACGCTTGAGTTAATTTTCCTCAGAAAAGTCTCATGAGTAAAGAATAAACTTTAAATCAACTTTGCCTGGAATACAAACAGAAGGAGAAAGTGTTATGGGTTATTTTACCATCTGGAATGAAGGAAGATTGGGAAAGTGAATGTTCCTTGAAAACAAGAAACAGATTGAGAGATCCACACTGGTGATGTATAAACAGTAATAGAAGATGTAAATATTTGGGTAGATGTGTCTGGCAGCCAGACAAAGCTTCACTCCCTGAAATATTGTCAGTGCTTTGCCTCATTGCGTGAGCAGGAATGAGAACAAGAGGGTGGAGCAGCCAGACCAAATAACCCCCAGAATCTCTTCTTGTCTGAAATGAAAACACAGTTCAGAGACCCAGAAAGCCTTCATCTATGCAAACTGAAGTAAAAGTAAAAGGAGGATTGTTTGGCATGATAATGTAGCTGCAGCTCTGACTGGACCCTCTACTATAAATGGACTGATTATGGCACTCCCAATACTTAAAATATACTGAGGAAAGGTTCTTCTATTCCAAACATAGACACTAAATTACCTAAACACTTAAATAACAATTCAAATCCTAAAATAGAACAAAATGACCATAGCCGAGTTAGAGTGTTGAAAAGAACATTTAAAAGAATATTAAATATTAATTAAAGTGGTGTTTTCCCCTAAAACATAGTCTTGTAACATATGTTTCTTCACATAGGCAGCAGAGAGGCGGCATTTGTTTACGCCATTTCTTCAGCCGGAGTGGTCTACGCCATCACCAGGGCCTGCAGCCAGGGCGAGCTGAAAATCTGCAACTGTGATGGTCATAAACGTGGCCAAGCAAAAGACGACAAGGGCTACTTTGACTGGGGGGGCTGTAGCGACAACATCAACTACGGCATCAAATTTGCCAAGGCTTTCGTGGATGCACGAGAGAACATGGTGAAGGATGCTAGAGCGCTGATGAACCTGCACAACAACCGATGCGGTCGGATGGTGAGCAGCAGTCTAATAAATATCTAATTTGGAAAGGCTTATTTGAACTAAATCTAAATGCATTTAACGTGCAAATTAGCCCTCAGAACCAGGCAAATGTCTCTTCTTATACATATTTTACAGAATTTATCTTACAATTTATGCAATACTAACTACCACACACAAACAGTACCCCAATAGTAAGAGCGTCCATCTAGTTGCTATAACTGACACATGTTGATCTCATGTTTCTCTACCAGCTATGTCTTCTGTATTATTGCTGCATTCAATTTATCTCAGAAGTCTGATATCAAGAATTATACAACTCCCAGGCTAAGCAAGTTTTAGATGCAAGTCAGGAAACTAATGGCATTTTCTTAAGGCTGTGGTTAATTGAAATATGTTGTAACATATACTGTAATCATTTTCATTATCAAGATAACCAACGATTTTATTGTACGGCTTAACGAAAATACCAAAATAAAAATTGTTGCAATATTGTGCCAAAAATCACAAATGTTCCATGACCTAACTTTAATGAGAATGAAGGAAATGCCGCTTCTACGTTTTTTAATGGAAAAAAGACCAGCAGACCCTAATCCTAACCCTTAGGAAAACAACTCTAAGTTGCTTTCATCCATTAAGTTTATTTGTCTTAAAATGTCACAGACATAAAATAAATTCTAAACATAACGAGGACCAGAGCTGATTACACCTGCATTTGCCATAGGCAACAACAACAGCTTAACACTCTGTCACCTCTGACCCCTGCTCTAGGCAGTGAAGCGCTTTATGAAGCTGGAGTGCAAGTGTCACGGGGTCAGTGGTTCCTGTTCTCTGAGAACCTGTTGGCTGGCTATGTCTGACTTCAGGCGAACTGGAGACTACCTTCGGAGGAAGTACAACACAGCCATCGAAGTGACGATGAACCAGGATAAGACTGGCTTTATGGTGGCTGACAAGGACTTCCAGGGAACCACCAAGAATGAACTGGTGTATGTGGAGAACTCCCCAGATTACTGTGTCAGGGACCGGGTGGCTGGTAAGTGAATGAATTACAAATTCTTGTAAGGTATTATTTGATTTACTTTTTTTAAGAGGTTGGCTCAAAATGGCCACATTTATTTTATATATACAAATATGTAATACAAATGTTCTTTAATCTGAAAAGATGACTTTGGAGTTAGCCCAGGAAAAATGTTTCTGAGGTCTGTAGTTCAGAATAGATGTAGCCCGACAAATATAACATTTCTACCTCACATCCTGGATTAATCTGTTTGTGGTTCCTCTCGAAGAACTGACTCCAGCTGCAGTTGATATATGGGTGTGCTTCAGAAAGGCTATATTTATCGCCATTGCTTTGGACCTGCTTCTATCATATTTTGTCTTCCACTCAACTTTCCAGCAATATTGATAAAGCACTCTGTGAATAGAGTTTTTGGAGGTTACCCTTATTGTGGACAACATCAATGACTGTCTGCTGGACACCATCTGTTGATCTCTAAATGTAGTTCAAAATTTGTCAGATCTTGGTTTAGACAAAATTTTAATACCACAAATGGGATAAAATTACATTTTCCATATTTTTTTCTGAGTTAAATATCTGTGACTGGGCGATCTGAAAAGCCCTACAAAAAGACCTCCAGTGTTTCTTTAAACTTAACAAAAACTATATATTATTTGAAACATTGTTTTGGAAAATAACAAACAGATGGTGGATCCTGTACTAGTTTAAAAAAAAATCAACAGACTTCCACCATAGTCCTAAATTCCTCCACAACTTAAAGTTCAGTAATTTGACCTCTCAAATCTCCTTTAATTCCTGATGTTTGCTTTGCCTCGTTCTCAGATCCATTCTCTTCAGCAGAGCGTAACGGAGTTCACTGTTAGTAGATTAGACGAGGTTAGCATGTGCAGGGGACATGATGGCATTGATCTTACAAATTCCTCCGCTCAACCCAGCAGTTAGCTTGGTTGTACTTTGACAACAGTGGAGTAATGACAGTGTGTTCACTTGAAAGGACAAGCTGTCTTACCATGGAAAAAAAAGTTATCTTAATAGCCTCACTTCTAGTCTCCATTGTATAGTAATTCACAGCCTTAGGATACATCAAGCCTAATTTTCAAATCCTTCCTTTGGTCAGTGTGAAGCTCTTTTCCCTGAGCCAGGGGGAATATCTCATTCTATTCTTTTCTCATTGACTTCAGATCCGCTCTGTTATTAGACCTGGCGTCTGATCTTAGGGTAAGATTTTCCATTTGAGTACATGACCACAATCAGGGTCTGAGACTATTCTGTCTGGTACTGAGCCTTCTTGAAGAGTGTGGGAAAGCTGGTATTGCGGTTTGGACAACAAATAATTGCATAATTGCAAAATGTCTACTGATGTTGGCCAACTGGCAGGATTAGCAGTTGACCATCTATGATATACAGTAGGTGCAGTTTTTCAAAATATAATTTGGTGGAACACCACCACCAATTTTGACCATAAATAAACTATAAAATCTGTGCCAATGTGGGTTACATCCAGCAGTAGTTTTTGATATGGCCGACGTTCTTCACTGCATGGGTGGCACAGCTTGGGAAGCACTTGCCAAAAAATTAAAAAAAAGGAATGAATGCCCTCCTCCGTTACGCATAGTGAAAGCACTGTATGATAACATGACCAGACAGTGTAGTGGGTTAATGGGACTAAACATGGCATATGATAATTAGCTACCAGTGCAATTCTATTGGGGTCCTTGTGAGTGCTATCTGTTGCAGGAAAGCTAACGATCAATGACAAAAATTCAATATAATCCCCTGAAGTTCTACCCAAAGTCTATAAATGGTTTGATCTTTATGCCAAAAATGAGGCATTTATACTCTTTTCATCACTTTACAGGTTCTTTGGGGACAGCTGGCAGAGTGTGCAGCAAGTCCTCAAGAGGCACAGATGGCTGTGAGGTCATGTGCTGTGGACGAGGCTATGACACCATGCGCATCAAACGTGTTACCAAGTGTGAGTGCAAGTTTAAGTGGTGCTGCACGGTGGAGTGCAAAGACTGTGAGAACGTAGTGGACGTTCACACGTGCAAACCACACAAGAGGCCCGATTGGCTGGACATAACTTAGTAGGAGGGCATGGCCAAAAATAGGTGCAATGGGCTCAAGAACATGTTCTAAAGGTTTCCAAAAAGTAGGATCTTGTGACTTTAAAAGCTTAGGTGTTTGATGCACGGACTTCCTAAACCTTGAGCGGAGGATCGTAAACTGGAAAAGAAGTCCACTGAACAGTATGAAACAAGACCATTTATAAACACTTAACTATGTTGTTATTAAATGGTTGAATATATTATTATACTGCTATAATAAAAATTTTGAGGACAATGCGTTATTTGAAGATGGGAGACAGCCATAATAACAGAAATACTGAATCTAAAGAAACAGAAAAAAATTAGGCTGACATTGTTTCATTTATAATGACGCTTGGTCTTATTGTGAATACCCGAGCATTGGGAGTCTGCTGGCTGATAAAAATCTTGCATGGGGCACAGCGATACTAACAGTTTTATCCTAAAACAAAAACATTATGTTTAGACAGTATTACCTTTCAGAGACATTGTGATGAATTAACCGTTCAGGGTCATATGTTGCCAGAACCATATTCAGTTCTAAGTAAGTAGTGCGAAGTAGCGCTGTCAGTAAGTGGGCCAAACGTTTCCTTTCTGGGAAATGTATTACATTATCAACTATCAGGGACTTTAAACACAAAAGTGCAAAGTTTTAAGTGTTGTCATTTCTTTTTTGGGGTTGGGGACATCAGAATACTTATTTGAGAAAACAATGGTGATCCCATTTCAGAGGGTTTCTGACAAACCTTATGAACTGTGGGTGTACCTTAGTAAGAATGTATTTGTCATCAGTGACTATTGCAGCTGTGAAGCCAAGCTAGACTGTAGAGATTTTGGTGTATAGTAGTTTTCAATGTTCATGCAGTTCAGGACAAAGACTGCCTTAAAGTTGACATGACCTACAAAAATGTGAAGCTATAGCTTCTGAGATTAATAATTGCAGTTCAGGACAATAGACTAGACTAAAAACTGGCTCAACTTCAAAAAACAAGACTATTAGAATAAAAATATGTAACTGCTTGCCATTAAACATGTTTTACACATGGCTCCCAACCTACTCAAAATTAACTGATACAGGTGAGTTACAAAAAGGGCACTAACAATATCTATAGTACGGTTTACCTCTCAGGTTGCCTCTAAAAGTAAACAAATGTCTGAAATAAATTTTAATATTTGAATCCATCAAACCATTGTCTCATCTGAGATTGGATTCCAGGGTTACAAGATCAGAAGAGGCATTCCTCTCCATGGCTTCATTCTCCAGCTGATTCTGTGGGGTCACAATGTATTTCTAGGCACGAAGGATCTTATTTGTCCTCTTCTGCAAGTTCTGGGTCTGCGCCAGGGTCTCCTTCTAGGGGAAAGTGCACATAAAACCTCCAGAGGGAGTTTCCTAGAGGGCATTATGATCAGACTCTTTTAAAAGTGGATGAGTAACAGCTCTACTCTGAGCTCCCTGCAGACGACAAAGCTCCTCCCCCTATATCTAAGTGTGAGTCCAGCCGCCCTGCAGAGGATGCTCATTTCAGCCGAATGCACCCTGAAGATAGAAAGATTGAATCTCAGTGCTACAAGACCACAACACTCGCAAACCTTGCCTGGATTTTAGAGACAGGGTGACCCTCCCTAGGTCAGGCTGGTATTAGCTTCCCTGAGGTTGCCTAGTAGCCAGGCCTTGGCACCTGGAGCGTACCCTGGCTCAGCTCAAAAAAGCAACTGGAAGCCCCCCTCCATGTGGGACCACCACCTGTAGGTGGTTCATCGACCATGAATGAAATGGAAGTTTGGCAGCAGGAAAACTGGTGCGCTAATACCTGGAACCATAATTTCATTCTAAGGACACTAGGATACAAATAAAAATGTCCCTGTGGTAAATATCAAGCTAAACCCACAATTGTGATCTGAATGCCCCACATTATAACCCTCTGCAAGGTTGTATTTATATTTTTCTTTTTAGAAATACATGAGAAAGGAATAGCTGAATTACTAATAAATCTAAGTGTATATCCATGCACAACAACTTGTCGGCATTTTAATTGTTTACATTCACTTTTCATATGTTCTGTCAGTGTAAATGTCCATTTCAGTACAGCAATAATTTGTTCTTGCCAGCCAGTGGAAGACAGAGAGAGCAGCAGGTCTTTGTTATATCACACTACACAGCAATGATTCTATAAGTATCAAAGTAAGTATCAAAACAAACAAAAGTCAGAAGATGCTTGTAAGAAATCATGTTTGTTAAAGTCAGAAAAGACACTCTGAACCTCAAAGAAGGACAAGAGGAGGGCATGTAAAAAGTTTCAGTTCAGTGGCAGCACACTTCAGGAGTTGGATTTGGTTAAACTAAAAGAAAAAGGGGACACGTGAAAAAAAGCTAAGCTTCAAGTGAACTTTGGACTGCTGTTTGAAATATTAGTGTACAGTATACAGTATACATTTGACTAAATTACTCTGAAAATATATTTCCTTTGTTGCATCATGTAAAACTTTCTTGTTTCTACCTCTGGTTGTTTGTGTTTGTGTTTTTACTGAACTCCAGAGGGCTATGCAGACTTAAATTCAGCTGTTGAGCCATTTCATAAGAAGCTTTGATGTAAAATGTCGAAAATGACTTGATTATTCAGTGCAATATTATCCAGTGTAACATGACTGTAACACAAAACAAAAATAAACTGCAAATTCCATTTGAAAATATATTTGATAAGACAATATTACACTCCTGATTGGGAGATCTTTTACAGTATGTCACCAGATTAAAACCATTGCAAAAGCCTATAGAAATTTCGTCTATTCTCATTCAACTGAAACATGTGTAAAGTCTTGCAAAAGTATTCATACCCCTTAAACTTTTTTCACATTTTGTCATGTTATGGTCAAAAACCTTTTAGTATTTTATTTGAATTTTAGGTAGTTGACCAAAAAAAGGAAGATCGTAATCATGAAGTGGAAGGAAAATTATTTTAGAAATTATTCACAATTGAAAATCTGAAAAGTGTGGACTGCATTTGTTTTCACCTCCTCTGAGTACAATCTTGCATAACCACGTTTCGCTGCATTTACAGCTGAAGGTCTTTTAGGCTTTGTCTCTCCCAGTTTAACACATGTAGCATAGATGACAGTGTCTATGAAAAGCAGTTTTAGAGTCTTGGCACAGATTCTGTTTGATTTAGGTCTAGACTTTGACTGGGTCATCCCACTCTAAAAGTACTTCAATGTAAAGCATTCCATTGTAGCACCAGTTGTATGTTTAGGGTTGTTGTTATCATGGAAGTTGAACATCTGCAACAATTAAGTCTTTACAGCCTCTAACTGATTTTCCTCCAGGAATGCTCTTTATTTAGACCCATTCATCCAGTCCACACAGGTGGACTCTTAGATACCTTAGGAAGGAAATCTGTTAAGGATATCAAATTAAATGGGGCTGAATAGTTCAGTGCAAGCCACACTTTTCAGATCGTCATCTGTAATATATATATATAAAAATCTCCTCTTCATTCCAATTCACATGTCTGCACTACTTTGTGTTGGTTTATCCCAATTCAATATGAAATTTATAATAAATAAAAAATATATTGAAGTTTGTGGTAATACCATAGCAAAATGTGGGGTTCAAATTAGGGGGTATGAAAAATGTTGTTAGAGATTTTATAATGTAATCTATGCAAATCTGCTTTTAGGCCAATGCAAACATCTTTAGCCTCATAATGCTCTGTGAGAACTGAAATATTTCAGGAAATGAAGCCAAAACAGTTGTAATGATTCAAAATCTTAAATATGACTGCCTAACATCTGGTAATGCAGCAGCACTAGGCTTTTGTAGACACGAGTCTTTAGAAGCGTTTATGGATCTAAACGAATCTGACAATAAGCATTAGAAATGAAGAAATTGTTTCAGGTCCACGCAATGCGAACAACCGCCAAAATAAAGTGCTTTGAGCAAGGCTAAATGATAGAGTGTCAAAAGTCATTTAATGCAGAAAAGAAATCTGTTTTCACTTTTCTTCATAGTCTGTGGTGGAGTTGTTTTTCTTCACGACTAGAAAGGCGGAAGTAGTAAGTGATAACTTCTGACTGATTGAAAATGCTGCTGGGTTTGCACTGATCTGTATGAAGAATATTGAATATGTCAATAAAGACATTTTACCTGTAGTTTTCTTTTCAGTGAGCAAAGATGTTTTATATCTGGTAATGACACTGTTCAGCTTGGACTGAAGCCACATGTTTGTCCATGTAAAGCTTTTGGTCTATGAGGAAAAGAGGGGAAAGGTGTCGAAGTACACCTGACAGTCTGTGAATGCATTTCATCGTTGCAATGCACTGCTAGAAATATTTTTTTGATTCTATATTAAATCACACTGATCCATCATCTGTTACTCCCAATAAAGGTGCTCTCCATAAGCTAAAGAGCACAAAAATAATAAAGCGTGTTGGGTTATTTTTTAACTTTCATTCAATTTACTTATTGGTAATTCCAGTGATTTTCTAGTAAAATGACAAGGGTTGCAGAAGGTAGAATAGGCCACAGGAGCAAACTGGTCACAAAATGTTGAAGTTCAAATATGGCATTATTCATGAGAAAAACTTTGAGCTAACTGTCTTAATTTAACGTGCTAAATTGTACAAACGGTACAGAGACAATACTACATGTAAAATATGTACTTGTCTTAGAACAAGATGTGTGGAGCTTTGTCCTTCACCACATGTGATCCCAGTTGAAGTCTGTAAAAATAACAGGAGCGGCATCAAAGGCATTCTCAGACATCAAAGTTATATCAAATTGGCATCTCAGTTTAACATCTCTGGGCTAAAATTGTCCCAGGAGGACAATGTGGTCCATGTGAATTTTTCACAGTCAGGCAGCCTAAGAAAGAAAACTTTTCATTCATCTTGAAAAACTTTTAGAATTTAGTCAATGAACTCTAACCATTCAACTGACAGATATGTTGTTTAAGCTATTGCAGTTATTCAAACTAGGAATTAATTAGAAAATGTTTTAACTGGAAGACATCCTCTATAAGGTGACAGTGTGGTAGCAGCATCATACCGTGGGAGTATTTTTAGTCAGCAGTTGATGGGAAGATGGATGAAGCTAAATTCACACCAATCCTGTAAGAGAACCTGTTAGAGCAGTGTTTTTCAACCCTGGTCCTCAAGGCACACTGCCCTACAGGAGATGTTTCCCTGCTTCAGCACACCTAATTTCAACTGATTGCTGATTAACAGGCTTTTGCTGAACTGCAACCATCTGAATCGGGTGTGTTAAAGGAGAGAAACATCTAAAACATGCAGGGTAGTGTGCCTTGAGGACCAGGGTTGAAAAAAAAACAAAAAAAAACAGTGTTAGAGGCTTCAAAAGATTTGAGACTTGGGTGAGGATTTATATCAACTTGGCTTAGCTTGGATCACAGCATTTGCTTGAATTGCCCAGTGAAACTCCTAACCTAAATCAAATTTAGAATCTGTAGCCAGACTATGCTTAAAGAACCCCCCTTTGCAGTCTGCCTCAACTTTAGTTATTTTGCAAAGAAGAATGGGCAGAAGTTTCAGTCTGTGCAAAAAAATGGTTCTACATGGAAATATCAGGAGGGTTGAATACAAATCCATGCCAGCCTTTTCAGATTTTTATTTGTAAAAAAATGACCACCATGCATCCATTTCATTCCACTTTGCATTTCTGAACTTGTTTTTGTGGTTCAACTTGTGGTTGTAACATGACGAAATGTGAAGAAGATCAAGCGTTACAGATGTTTTCGCAAGACACTATATTAGCGAGCGATGTCTCGATTTTTTCACCGAGTCGAAAGCACAAAATCCTGAAATAGTTTCAGATACAGTATGTTTGTGTGGATGAAAGGTAGGACTTTTTTCATTATATTTGGGGTATGGAGTTGATTCTCTAATCACAGTTTATGGTTCAGTACATTTCTTGAGGATACTTAAGCAGGATACACAGCAAACAGCTGCTCACTGAATGGTTACTGGTGAGATCCCTCTATTCATTCAGCTAGATCACATGCATTGGATTTATTAGGTGAATACAAGAGTCTGTTTGATGTTAATATTTGGCAGTCCCCATGACCAGTACAGCACAATAGCAACTAGGAAGGGAAGATATGGAGAACAAGATTGCCTAGAAGTCACAAATTATGAGTAATTTAGTGTTCATTTAGGAATAAAAATTTAACTGCAGTTCAAAAGCTGTAGAACAGTGGACCCCATTCCCCGGGCCGCGGACCGGTACCGGGCCGCACAAGAAATAATTAAACTTAGGCCCCACCCCGCAAAAGGGGAAGCTCCAGTTTTTTTTTTTCTTCCCTATGTTTATTGCTCAAACTTCCCTTAGTTAAACATATACATGTGTGGTATCCTCTGAAACATCCGAATCCTGGCGAAAAGCCGATATAAACCATTTCTACGAACAACAAACACAGTTAAAACTACAAGCAGTTGAATCAGAGAGTAAACGCACGCTACAAAATTGAGTCACCGGAAGTGTCGGCCTCTGCTTCCTGATTGGTGGGATTTATGTGAAAGACTTGGAGATAACTGTATTCTACTGGCTTTAAGGATGAAAAGGAGGGCTCATTTGTGGAATTCGGCCCAACCAAACTCTAAAGGGCATTAGTAACGGCGCCTATTTCAAAAATCCACATCGAGTTCAAACAGGCCAGAACCGATTATGGAGCTGAGCGTGTGTGTGTTTAAAAAAAAAAAAAATTCTCGACTTGAATTATTTGTTTTCTAATCCTAATGGCTTCCCGAAAAAAGGTTTAAACCGTGGATGAAGCATTGGACCAAATTACGGCTGAGTTTTGAGCTGAGGACGGCAAATGAAGACCGTGTTTCTGTCAGACAATGGGACAACTAAGAGTGCCGCAGCTTGACAAAAGGTATGTTCATAAATCTGCAGGTGGATTCACTCCTGCTACTTTTGGTCCGCTTTAAACGGAACAAAACGTCTCTTCGAACTTAACAAGCCCTTGTCGCTGGTATCAGAGGTGTACAAAGTCATACCTGTTCAACGGTGCGTTGCTTAGCAACACGTTGTGGGAGAGAACGCCGTCTCCTGCTTGTAGCCCGCATTCGTTGACGCGGTTCCAAAAGGTTAAATAGAAAGCTGCAAAATCTGGTCCTGGCTCTCACAATGATATTTCTCCTTAAAAAAACGGCAGAGTCTCAGCGGGCACACCAACATGACGGTTCAACCCCCCCACACCCCGGGCCGGAGTAAAATTGTCAAGCGTTGACCGGTCCGCGGTGATATAAAAGTTGGGGATCACTGCTGTAGAAGATACCTCCAGATCTAAAACTGGTAATCTACTAGTTAACTGTTTAGGTAATTACATTTTTTAGAACTCATTGAGACGATTATGATCACCAACTTGTGAAACAAGTCCAAGGTTTTGCACCAAATCATTTCTTTTAGAAATTAATTTTGTTTTCATAAACCACGCAAATTGTTTCTCATACCATCACTAAAACGATACACTCACGTAAAAAGCATTGCTATACAGATCACCTGTCACCTTCTAGATTTGTAACCTTGAAGTTTCCTCTTTCTCCCTTTGGGAATAGTGAGTTAACAGATTACAATTTTTTTTTTAATTGAGGATGTTCACCATTCAGGCATTAGTGCATATCTGATTCTGGTACCAGTGGATCATCGTGAACATGCCAGAGAAAAGCCTCCACTGATAGCAGCAAAAATGGTACAACAAAAAATATGACGGCTGTCAGCTAACATAACAGCAGTAAGGTAAGAGGGTGTGAAGTCTAATTTAAACAGCGGAGGGAGGAAGATATCTGTCTAAGAGATGGTCTGCAGCTCCTTCAGTATGTAAAAAAAAAAAAAAAACAAGAAAAACAGCACACATGAAAGGAACAAGACATTTATTGTAGGTCTTTGCTGTCAAACCCATTGAAAGATAGTTACAGTTGTGTAAACTTTCTCCTGTCCTCAGCATGCCTTGCTCTACTTCAGCAGTATAATACAGATATTTTGTCATCAACTTTTAAAGGTCAGACTGGATCGCAACATAAAAGGATCATGATTACCAAAAATATAATCAATTTGTGTCCAGGGTGTACCCCGCCTCTCACCCAGTGGCACTGGAGATAGGCACTAGCCCCCTGGCAACCCTTCAGGGATAAATGGTTGTAGACAATGGACGTATAATCAATTTTCCAAGAGTATACGAAGCATTGAAAAGTTTACTTTATTTTATTCTTTAACACCAGCATATTTATCACTTCTGTTTCTATTTTTTAACAGATTTTAAATCAAACTAGATTTATTCAGAGGCATAATTTACTAACAAAGGGAATTTTTTTCAATCATGGTTCCTACTGAACTGCTTTTAAATGGAAGTTTTCAGAATAATTTACAAATGGACAAGTTAGTGTGATAAATAACACATTTATCTCTTAGTTTAAGCAAATTTGATCAAATAACTAATTGTTTAACTGCATGTCAGTGGAACGGAATAATATAAATTACAATTAAGTTACATTTCTGGGTATCACTAAGGTCTTACAGCATATGTCATGGGAATCTGACCATGTTCCACACAACAAAAAGGACAGAATCCCAATAATATAGTTCTGAAGAGTCATGCCTTAGTAACAATGGCTTCAGTGGTATACAGAGGTATTGTATATACTGCCAACACACAAGGAGGACTTGTTTTTATATCTGGATTCACAGTTAGCAATCTGTGAAAAATCTGTAGCTTAAAAAGAAAGGAAGGTGATAAATTGTAAAGCATCTTTAATGAGATGTATCGTATGAGAAACTCTATAGTTGCCCTTCTGACTTTTCACTGACACTTACTTAATGATTAATAAGCATTAAAAACATGCAGGTCTAAGTGATTGTGTTTCAACAGTAGCTCTTCGATAGAAACTAAGAATGTATGAACTTACTAATACTAACAAGATGACAGGAAAATTAGTTGTTTTATTCACCAAATCAGTTCTAGGAAAACCTCTGTTAGCTGAAACCATGTTGGAGAGCATTGCTATTGCTGTGTTGATACAGTCTTGGCCAATATAATCAGTAACAATGCAGCAAGTGGACAGCAATGCTGAAGACAGGAGAGCAAACACTTTTTATCCAAGGATTTTGAGTGAGATTGCTGTTTATGTGTTTTCATTTAGTGTGTGTGTGTGCGTGAATGACTGAGTGAGACAGAGATGAGGTCAGATCCGAGTCAGCTGGTGCCAGAAACTGGACGGCATGAAGTTTTCCATTTTGTCTGCAAAGAAGCCCAGTGGTGCAAAGAGTGTGCTAAAGAACTAAAAGAAAAGGAAAAGCATAATTAGGCCTTAATTCATCATGGCAAAAAGTTCTTGAATTTTAATGTCAAGGATTATCAAAAATGTACTGAAACTATTATGTTTTTAAAAAATAATACAGTAGGCGAAAACAGTTAGCTCTGGCATTTAAGTGTTTACGTAAATCTGACACCAAAAGCTTTAGCTATTTTGTTCCGAAAACAAGGCTGGATGAAATCAGAGTTCAGGTCCTTTTTTTGGTGTTTTACCTTTAAAGGTAAAGAAGTACAAGAAAATTAACAATCAACATTCATGACATATGTTTAACAATTTAGACCAGGTAACTGCAACATAGCAAACATGTCATATGACAGTCTTTTTTATTATATCACAATCATAATTTTATAAACACACCCAGTAAAAATAATTAAATTAGTTTGGACAAGTTGGACAATTATTGTCAGGCACAATTGATGTTATTGTCAGGATCTGGGCTGTGTTTGTGTTTTGGTGTTGCTACATGTGCTCATTCTCAGGTGGTGCTGGAGCTCTCAGGTGTGCTGGGTGACAGGTGCGACTTATTCCACTGATTACTATGAGGAGTACTTAAGCAGGAGGCTGCCAGCACTTCGATGCGAGAGTGTTTTGCCACCAGTGGTACAAACTCAAGCTACACTTTAAGTTTATGCTTTGTTCTTTGACCTCATTTAACTTTGTTTTTGCTCCTCTGCAGATTTTGAAAGCCTAAGCTTTGGATCTATGTCACTGAGTTTCTGACAACGTTTCTAGAAGTTATCCTGGATGATCAAGCCCATCTACGTTCTGTGGATTCCTATCCTGTCATCTGCCTTTGTTTGGATTCGTATCAAGTTGGCAGCTTCCTGCTCTCTTCGTCTCCTGCGCCAAGCCACAAGCGTACCCTGTCCACCCTCCAACGTAAGCCACCGCACATCGAACTAATTCCTTTGTTCCGAGCTCACACAGAACAGCACCAAGTGAACTCTACGGATATCCCTGCTTAAGACCTGGATCCTGAATCTCATTCATTCCCCCTGGCGACCTGACCACCATTACTCTGTAAGCCGACCTCAGAATCATGTTAATAATTTGTTCTTCGTTTCGTTTTTCCTTCCGTTACCCGTACTCATCCATTCTCTTCATTTCTCTCCCTACAGTGAGATTTTTGTCCGTTTCGTTCCTGATTACATCATCAATAAAACAGTCTTTATTTTACTTCCTCCTCCTGAGTATTCTCTGTATGTGGGTCAGAGCTTTTTCGAATATAATGACAGTTATCATGTTTAAGAATTAAAGAACAATCTTTCTGAGACTGATTTACCCAACTGAAAAAAACGGTTTTATTTCAAAAAACAACCAGACAGAGGGCTCTCGCTATATAAAAGCTGGTTTATGAATCTGAAGGAAAAAAGAGAAAAGTGAAACTGGCCTTATTTTCTTGCTTAATCTAGGTAAGTTTTGATTGATACATTTGACACTTTAATAATTTCAAAAGGAAGGTAAATCATCTTTGAAAGCCAAATACACCAAGCACTCTTAAATCCAATTTAATATAATTCGAGACATGAATGTCAGACACCCATAAATAATGGAGCCTGCAGACTGTAAATACCACTCTGCAGTCTTAGTAGCTGCTTCACTTAAATCTGTTTCTCCTTTAGAAGGCAGAGCAAATTTTTGAATTCCTCCCTCAACCGTTTTCATGCATTAACAGAGCATTACACAAACCAGGCACACTGGGTGTTCTGTAAGTCTCTGCACTCAGGTCATCATGAAACAAAGCAAAGACCACTACAAGTTCTCTGTGGCCTTGTTTTCCTGACGAAAGTAGCCCCATGACTATGTCAGACGTAATAAACAAGTCGAACAAAAACAATTACCCCAAGGTACAGAGTGTGGCTAAAAACTGTTAACATTTCTGTTGCAAATGAATGTAATAGGAAACCATTCACCCATTTACAGGTCCTTCTCAAAATATTAGCATATTGTGATAAAGTTAATTATTTTCCATAATGTCATGATGAAAATTTAACATTCATATATTTTAGATTCATTGCACACTAACTGAAATATTTCAGGTCTTTTATTGTCTTAATACGGATGATTGTGGCATACAGCTCATGAAAACCCAAAATTCCTATCTCACAAAATTAGCATATTTCATCCGACCAATAAAAGAAAAGTGTTTTTAATACAAAAAACGTCAACCTTCAAATAATCATGTATAGTTATGCACTCAATACTTGGTCGGGAATCATTTTGCAGAATGACTGCTTCCATGCGGCGTGGCATGGAGGCAATCAGCCTGTGGCACTGCTGAGGTCTTATGGAGGCCCAGGATGCTTCGATAGCGGCCTTTAGCTCATCCAGAGTGTTGGGTCTTGAGTCTCTCAATGTTCTCTTCACAATATCCCACAGATTCTCTATGGGGTTCAGGTCAGGAGAGTTGGCAGGCCAATTGAGCACAGTGATACCATGGTCAGTAAACCATTTACCAGTGGTTTTGGCACTGTGAGCAGGTGCCAGGTCGTGCTGAAAAATGAAATCTTCATCTCCATAAAGCTTTTCAGCAGATAAAAGCATGAAGTGCTCCAAAATCTCCTGATAGCTAGCTGCATTGACCCTGTCCTTGATAAAACACAGTGGACCAACACCAGCAGTTGACACCGCACCCCAGACCATCACTGACTGTGGGTACTTTACAGAGGACTTCTGGCATTTTGGCATTTCCTTCTCCCCAGTCTTCCTCCAGACTCTGGCACCTTGATTTCCGAATGACATGCAGAATTTGCTTTCATCTGAAAAAAGTACTTTGGACCACTGAGCAACAGTCCAGTGCTGCTTCTCTGTAGCCCAGGTCAGGCGCATCTGCCGCTGTTTCTGGTTCAAAAGTGGCTTGACCTGGGGAATGCGGCACCTGTAGCCCATTTCCTGCACACGCCTGTGCACGGTGGCTCTGGATGTTTCTACTCCAGACTCAGTCCACTGCTTCCGCAGGTCCCCCAAGGTCTGGAATCGGCCCTTCTCCACAATCTTCCTCAGGGTCCGGTCACCTCTTCTCGTTGTGCAGCGTTTTCTGCCACACTTTTTCCTTCCCACAGACTTCCCACTGAGGTGCCTTGATACAGCAGTCTGGGAACAGCCTATTCGTTCAGAAATGTCTTTCTGTGTCTTACCCTCTTGCTTGAGGGTGTCAATAGTGGCCTTCTGGACAGCAGTCAGGTCGGCAGTCTTACCCATGATTGGGGTTTTGAGTGATGAACCAGGCTGGGAGTTTTAAAGGCCTCAGGAATCTTTTGCAGGTGTTTAGAGTTAACTCGTTGATTCAGATGATTAGGTTCATAGCTCATTTAGAGACCCTTTTAATGATATGCTAATTTTGTGAGATAGGAATTTTGGGTTTTCATGAGCTGTATGCCAAAATCATCCGTATTAAGACAATAAAAGACCTGAAATATTTCAGTTAGTGTGCAATGAATCTAAAATATATGAATGTTAAATTTTCATCATGACATTATGGAAAATAATGAACTTCATCACAATATGCTAATATTTTGAGAAGGACCTGTATAGCCTCTAACTTTTAGACAGAGAATTAAGGCAGAAGCCACAACAAGAGCAGAAAGCTTTCTTTCCAAAGAAAAACCTTATATTAAATTAGCCAAAGATAACCAGCTAATATTCAAAATAATCACAAAATCAAAGCAACAATAAAGATGACTAAATTATAACACATTTAAAGTCTAGAGAGTTTTAAGATATAGAGTTGTGCAGTGATAGTACTTACTGCTTTGGCAAAGACACCCATGAGCTCAGGAAACTGATGTGTGAGCATGGCCAACATGGCAGTGAAAGAGCAAAGGCCTGCTGTGAAGAGTATGAAGAAGGGAAGCTCTTTCTTTGGGTATACAGACACCTCGTGAAAAGCTGGAGCAAAAATGAGAGGAATGGAAACCCAGAACAATGTTATAAATCTGTTATAGAAATGGCAGATAAACCCTTTGGAGAAGGTTAAAGCTGCTTTAACATACAGGGGAGTAGTTCTCTATCTGCTGTTTCTGTGCATCCTGGGTAGGGATAAAATAGGTGACCCTTTTCCAGGGGGTAGGGAATTATCCGGAAGGCTGAAATGACAAAATAATGATTGTGAGACCGTTTCTTACAAATATTTACCAAAGACATTAGGAAAATGTGATGACATTGCTCTTTTTTATAACATCACTGATCCAATAAAATGGAAAAAAAGACTTAGCATATGTACTATGTAGTGTTAGATAGTGGTAAAACAAGAGTAAATAAAGAGATACATACTGCCCTCCCAGGTGCAATGTAACAGGTTTAAGGCTCCTTCTGCTCTCTTCCAGTGTTGCAGATGGAAGAAAGCGTATGCTACTGCTTCACTGTCTCCCCTCTTTAAGATGTGCTCTGGAGGCAGAATCAGGCTCTTCATCTCTAATAAGTACTAAAAGTGGGGAAATGAAAGAAATGTTAAGTGTCTGTCCTGCATGATTTTTCCAAACTTTAGTGAAACATAATTTTCATGTATAGACTAAATAACTGCATTGTTTTGAAAGCCAATTGTACATTAAAGCTATATAATGTTTTTAAATGAATGTATTCAGTGCTGTGTAATTGTGTATATGTTTATCTAATTCTGACAACACTTTTACCTGTAATATGCAGGGGTTGGACAATGAAACTGAAACACCTGGTTTTAGACCACAATGATTTATTAGTATGGTGTAGGGCCTCCTTTTGCGGCCAATACAGCGTCAATTCGTCTTGGGAATGACATATACAAGTCCTGCACAGTGGTCAGAGGGATGTTAAGCCATTCTTCTTGCAGGATAGTGGCCAGGTCACTACGTGATACTGGTGGAGGAAAACGTTTCCTGAATCGCTCCTCCAAAACACCCCAAAGTGGCTCAATAATATTTAGATATGGTGACTGTGCAGGCCATGGGAGATGTTCAACTTCACTTTCATGTTCATCAAACCAATCTTTCACCAGTCTTGCTGTGTGTATTGGTGCATTGTCATCCTGATACACGGC
This sequence comes from Girardinichthys multiradiatus, assembly GCF_021462225.1. NCBI lineage: Eukaryota > Metazoa > Chordata > Actinopteri > Cyprinodontiformes > Goodeidae > Girardinichthys > Girardinichthys multiradiatus. The sequence continues at coordinate 15,357,517 of NC_061812.1, read as the reverse complement.
ACCGCCTTCAGGATACAATGTTTGAACCATTGGATGCACATGGTCCTCAAGAATGGTTCGGTAGTCCTTGGCAGTGACGCGCCCATCTAGCACAAGTATTGGGCCAAGGGAATGCCATCACTGATCCACCCCCATGCTTCATTCTGGGCATGCAACAGTCTGGGTGGTACGCTTCTTTGGGGCTTCTCCACACTGTAACTCTCCCGGATGTGGGGAAAACAGTAACGGTGGACTCATCAGAGAACAATACATGTTTCACATTGTCCACAGCCCAAGATTTGCGCTCCTTGCACCATTGAAACCGACATTTGGCATTGGCATGAGTGATCAAAGGTTTGGCTATAGCAGCCCGGCCGTGTATATTGACTCTGTGGAGCTCCCGACGGACAGTTCTGGTGGAAACAGGAGAGTTGAGGTGCACATTTAATTCTGCCGTGATTTGGGCAGCTGTGGTTTTACGTTTTTTGGATACAATTCAGGTTAGCACCCGAACATCCCTTTCAGACAGCTTCCTCTTGCAGCAACAGTTAATCCTGTTGGATGTGGTTCGTCCTTCTTGGTGGTATGCTGACATTACCCTGGATACCGTGGCTCTTGATACATCACAAAGACTTGCTGTCTTGGTCACAGATGCACCAGCAAGACGTGCACCAACAATTTGTCCTCTTTTGAACTCTGGTATGTCACCCATAATGTTGTGTGCATTTCAATATTTTGAGCAAAACTGTGCTCTTACCCTGCTAATTGAACCTTCACACTCTGCTCTTACTGGTGCAATGTGCAATCAATGAAAACTGGCTACCAGGCTGGTCCAATTCAGCCATGAAACCTCCCACACTAAAATGACAGGTGTTTCAGTTTCATTGTCCAACCCCTGTACATGGACACAGAGTTGATCTTTAATGCTATGTTTTTTGATAACATGGACTCCAGGTTGAAAATCTCCTTGTCTCAGCAATATTCTTTTGGATTAAGACAAATAAGCACAATTGAGCATCTATCCATAGTTATCACTTTCTTAACCTTAAAAAAGGGTTTTCCCTGGTGGTCTGAAAACATTTTTTGCAGTTTCAATTGTTTTATTTTCTCTTACCCCTTGTCAGTACTTGATTGACTCAGATTGTGCCCAATTGTGCAACTCCTCTTGCTAAACCCCCTGCAGACTAAAGATATATTTTCATAATGTGAGGTATTTGTTGAGAGCCGTATTTTGCAATTGCACAAGGCGGGAGGGAAAGGTTTTCCCAAGCTTTTTGTTGTAATAGTTACAGTGCTGCACATTCATATCATGAATGTGTAACATGCCTGGCTCAGGCTTCCATTCTTTACCGACTGTGCAAGTTTATTCAGTGGGTTAGTTGTGACCACTGAGCTGACAGCCGGCTGTTGGTCTGAAATACAAGAGGACAAGCATCTTGACATGTAAGTAAGGGTTTTTTGTTTGCATTTCTGCAATTAAAATTTTATAAAATTATGCATTATTAAAAGGAGTTACTAATGGTTCCACTGTGACTTTCATGAACCTGTCACTCTATAATCTACCTCTGCGGTGCCAAGTGAAGCAGGGGACTCTGCTAAACAAAACCCCTGTGCAAGGTTGGGGGCCCCCTGGGCTGGATTCCCAGGCAGCCAGCATGACAGAGCTCTGAATCTCAGACAGACACTTTGGGAAGGTTGGCCCACAGTTAATCCTGTCTAATCCCCTCCATGGTCAGAGGCTCAGCCAACCAGCCTGACCATGCTGCTTCACCCCTCACCCCCTGTATCACAGCCTGCCCAGCCTCATCCCCCTATTTCTACAACTTCTCTTTTCATTTCTTTTAGTTTGATAGTCACACAAGTTAAAGAACTTCTGAACCTTCTGTATAAGGTTTAGTGTTTCTTTGTAAGAGAGGCCTAACATGGATGAAAAACATCCAGTGAGGATGTGTAGCATGTACAAACAGTGTCAAAATACTGCTGTAACAAGTCTCTAGTCACCTTTGAACAATTCAATGGTCATTAAAGAAACATCTTTAACATATATATATATATATATATATATATATATATGTAATATATATAATGAAAATGAAACACCTGGTTTTAGACCCCAATAATTTATTAGTATGGTGTAGGGCCTCCTTTTGCGGCCAATACAGCGTCAATTGGTCTTGGGAATGACATATACAAGTCCTGCACAGTGGTCAGAGGGATTTTAAGCCATTCTTCTTGCAGGATAGTGGCCAGGTCACTACGTGATACTGGTGGAGGAAAACGTTTCCTGACTCGCTCCTCCAAAACACACCAAAGTGGCTCAATAATATTTAGATCTGGTGACTGTGCAGGCCATGGGAGATGTTCAACTTCACTTTCATGTTCAACAAACCAATCTTTCACCAGTCTTGCTGTGTGTATTGGTGCATTGTCATCCTGATACACGGCACCGCCTTCAGGATACAATGTTTGAACCATTGGATGAACATGGTCCTCAAGAATGGTTCGGTAGTCCTTGGCAGTGGTGCGCCCATCTAGCACAAGTATTGGGCCAAGGGAATGCCATGATATGGCAGCCCAAACCATCACTGATCCACCCCATGCTTCACTCTGGGCATGCAACAGTCTGGGTGGTACGCTTCTTTGGGGCTTCTCCACACCGTAACTCTCCCGTAACAGTAAAGGTGGACTCATCAGAGAACAATACATGTTTCACATTGTCCACAGCCCAAGATTTGCGCTCCTTGCACCATTGAAATCGACGTCTTGCGCCAGAAAGATGTGCACCAACAATTTGTCCTCTTTTGAACTCTGGTATGTCACCCATAATGTTGTGTGCATTTCAATATTTTGAGCAAAATTGTGCTCTTACCCTGCTAATTGAACCTTCACACTCTGCTCTTACTGGTGCAATGTGCAATCAATGAAGACTGGCTACCAGGCTGGTCCAATTTAGCCATGAAACCTCCCACACTAAAATGACAGGTGTTTCAGTTTCATTGTCCAACCCCTGTGTATATATATATATATATATATATATATATATTTATATTTCACTGGTATCTGCATGCTGAACTGATGACAACCAGGTTTACTTTTTGATTAATTCAAGTGATGATCCTTTGACCGCTAAGGGACACTCATACATCATTGAGCCTTTTGTCCTAGATAGTTGATTGATCCTTAACTAAGAAAAAAGAATTAAATAAAATACAGGTCTATGATTTTTCAAAAGTAACATATTCCTGACACAGTAGCATGTTGTAGATTCAACACTCTTCCCTCCCAATATACAGTCACTATACATACAAACTATACAATTCCCTGGGCAACTGTGGCTCAGTGGGAATAGTAGAGGTCTTGCTATCCGAAAGTTGTTTCGATTCTAGCTTCCTTCTGTCACATGTTAATGTGCAAGACACTAAACCCCAGGTTTCCTACTGAGTTGCATACTGGTGCATGAATTTTTGCACTTTTCCAAGTGGAAGTGGATGACTGTAGGACCAGTAGGGATGGGCATTTATTGTATTGTGTATTGTAATCATGAAATATTTCTTATGATAAGAATTTTGATTTATTGAGACAATGAAAAATGTCAGAATTGTTTTCTCCATTGTTGGTTCCACGAAAGCATCAATAAATATCAATACATTTGAAAATATGATTAAATGTCATGTAATACTCTGTATCTGTCCAACATGCAGATCAACGCTTGGAAGCAGCATGGTGAGTTGCAGAACCTTTTATTTAATATAATAATAATAATAAACTGGAACAACTTATAAGGGTAACCCAAACTGTGTAACGGACGTGGAGCCAGGTAGCAAACAGGGTAGTATACAGGGTAGTTTTCAGAAGGAACCAGTGGCGAACAATGACAACCTGAGAGTACGAATACTGAGGGAGAGTGAAGAACGGACCAATGAATCAAGGAAGCCAGTCAGAAGGGAATCAGAAGTAGCTAGTGGAAAAGAGACCAAAGGGAACTGAGGAAGAGTGACTAATTAACACTGATGAGGAGGGAGTGCGTGGTGGGGGGAGGTAACTGAAAACATGTGAACAGAAACAAGTAAGCAATGAGACTGCCAAAGTAAAATGAACAGAGAGAAAACAGGTAAATAAGAAAATACAAACTGAAACATCTAACATAAGAATCCAGGAAAAAACAAACACCTAAACACTAGAATGAACCTAATAAACATGAACGAGCTGAAATAAAGAAAATGAAGAACATGGCAGTGCAGAGAAAGTAAACGGTACTCAAACTCAAACCCCCCAACACAGCTAGATTAAGACATTAAATGCACTTAATGTGTGCAGTTTAGTGATAGGAATCATACCTAATGTCACCAGAGTCCTAATAAAGCCTATTGCATGTTTTTAAGAGAAGTATTTGTGTCAGTGGGGCTTTGACATCAGGGACATGTAGTCACAGCCATACAGTTGCCTAAAAAGACTGAAAATAAGCAGTAAATACTTTTTTTTTTTTTTACATTTATCACAAGAAATGCCAAAGAAATATGATAAAAATAAAATTTTAAGTTCATATTGCCAACCCCTAGGCTACAGTGTAAAGTTCTTTGATTGGATGCTATGACTAGGAAACGGCATATAAATTATAAATCAAGTCCATTTAAAAAAGCAATATATATATACTTTGACTCAATTAGCATGTATTTTTAATACTAAAATACACAGTAAGACAGGAAATTGTGTGTAAGAAGCTTTATAAGTTTTTTTCACTGTAAAATCTGTCTTCAGAAACTTTAGGCTGGATTTGTCCATTGACAAAAGGTAAAAAGTCATGAACAGAAATCCTTATAAAAACAGCAGTAAATGTGTGGACATGGTTGTAAGCCAGAAAGCTTTACTATCTGTGTTATTATTAACTATTATTAAGTTGTTAATCTTCATCATCATTAGCAAAAATTTCTTCCTCTAGTTTTACACTTCGACAAAATTAAGCCTTTTTGATATATCCTATCATATACTCATAGCTCATCTAAACACCTATTTTTAATATTTGTGTCTTCAAACTAAACAATGGTAACAATGTCATTTTCCTACTCTATAAAACATTGTGTTAAAATTATTTTGTTCATTTTACTTTATCTAAAAAAAAAATAAACTTCTGTAACCTGAGGAGGAATCTACAACCAACATCAAGAAGTAAAGAAGATAATGTTTTTCCAACAGGACGTCTGTCTCAACCCATATTAAAGTGCTGCTGATAACCAATGCAGACATGCAGACCTTCCTTATCTGTGTTTTAAGATTAACCATTTAGGGAGGCTGGCCGCTCAGCTGTCCTTCCTCACATGCCATGGCATTAGACTTGGTGACACCTCAGTCACACACCCCACCATCACCACCCTGTTCTGAGGTCTGGCTCTTTAGTCCCAGCCGACTCTTTGATGAAGGGATCGAGTTTCATGTGTTCTCCTTTTATCCCGGGGCACTCATAAGCCCAGAACATAACCCATAAGCCTCCTTCTGATAGCCTTTTGAGGCTCTTTTTTGCCTCTGACACACAGGCAACAATGACATCAGCCTTGCCTCTGCTGTATGATTGATGGGCATTCATTTTTGCAACCTGAAAAAAATTGTAAGAAGATATGAAATTACTGCTGTAGTTAATGTTATTACAGGAAGGGAATATACCAGAAACCTTGCAGCATTTGGATGACTCCTATAATACAAGGCCATACCTTTAATTACTCAATTTTTGCTGTCTAAATCAAACCTCATCCATCTACATTTGAAACTGACTTAATGCTGTTTCTGTCTCAATTTACAAACCAAATAGCCAATTTTGGAGGCATAACAGGAAACGTTTGTATTTGTGTGCCCTGACAGGCAATCTGGATGGGAGAACATCAACCAAAATAAGGACGTGATGAAAAACTGCTGTCTGAAATTGAGTAAACTAGCAAAATAAAGGGGATTGGCTAACTCTGCAAGCTTAAAAATGAATGAATTATCAAAAGGGGTTGTAAATGTAAAGCAGATCTTTGTACCAGGGACATGTGGTCTACTGCAAGCATTTAGAAAGCTGTCAGTTTCCTAAACACCAGTTTATACATTGACTAAATGGAATAGGCAGAAAAGAATGGAAGATTAATAGAAGACGACAAGAAGAAGAGGAGAAGAAAATAGAAATCGACAAAGGAGAACTTGAGGCAAGATGGGAAACTCGTAAGGAAAAATGGAAAGCAGCTGTGAGTGAGGAGAACGGTGAACTGCTTAACTAAATAGTGTGTGTTTGCAGATTGTCTGTGGAGTTTTTACAGACTTTGGCCAGCTTGAATGAACTCATGTGATAAAGCCTTGCATGATATTCAAATATAATCTCATCAGCACACTAATTATATACCACTTTATTCATCACGAGACCTCTTTCAGTATATCTAGTCAGGGTTCTTAAGCACTGAATGGATTCCAAACACCAGACGTGTCAACAGCCAGAACTATAGATGAACATTTTGGATGATTTTCAATCTCCTGTTTTTGGAAAGTTTCAAACGGGCTGATACCAAGTTAGGCCAATTCCAATTTCTTTTTAAGAAATATAATATGAAATAATTTAAGAATAGCACTGAAATTATTTGCATTTAGCCTTCCTGTCATTAATTAATTAGTAGCAGTTTATGGCACACCCCTTATATGAGAGAGTAAACACTTAAAACAGTGTTTCAAAATTACTTAAAAACAAAGTTGCTTTGGATTATATTAAGGATTAGCATTGTTAGCACAACTAGCATTACTAAACAGTGGTCCTAATTGTCTTAGTCTCAAAGACTCTTTAGAAAGTGTTAAACTCGTTTATTTTGTCTCAACGTAAAATCATAAACACCCCATTGACACCCGGTTACACAGATTCACACCTGGAACATACCCAGTAAAAACACACTTGAGTATGCGGGTGTTTACGTTGTGGCAGAGTGTATTGCAGTGCTGGAAATGAGGGACAGGTATTCACCGGTTTCTTTTTTCTTTAAACTAACCTGCAACTCCAGCAAAAAGGCTCTGACTGGCTACTTTCCCGCTCAAATTTGGGCCAAAAAAAAAATTTATTAAAGCCCCTCTAATCTGTTTGCTTTAGTTCAGTGCAGCTCTGGTATTTAAATCAGACCACATGCAATTTAGTCAGCTATGATGCCATAAAGCTCTCGCAAGTGTTTTTTTCCTTGTAAATCTGATCTGAATAATAGTAACACAAAAATACACTTTGTTCAAAATAACAAATGTCAAATGGACTTAATGGCACATTTCTAGTCATATCAACCACTCACAGCGATTTACGCTAGGGCCACATTCACCTTACCACACTCACATACGTGCACACATTAACATGGCGATACAAGAGTTGCACAGAGGCACATCAACATGTGGCCGGAGAAGGCCGGAATTGAACCTTCAACTTTCAGAGTGCGAGGTGACTATTCTTCCCACTGAGCCACAGTCACCCATACAAAGACAGGAGTCACTGTTTTTTTGCCTCCTAACACTATTGTTTACAGTACAAATATAAAAGAATGTTTTTGTAGATTATTATACACAAGAAGAGTACTTACAGCAAACAAATTTATAACATTTTAAATGGTTATTTCAAGACAATCATAAGTAAATTGTTTGAACAAAATTTGTTTTCCAAAGGTAAATAATGTACGATTAAAGTGTCTTGGATCAGAAACTGAGCGGAGCACTACTTCGAACACTGACAAGGCATCTTCTTTAGCTCAAGCGATGAGAACATCACTGCAAAGGTCACAGTTATAGGTGCACTCATCCATCAGTCATTGCAGACAGTGTGAAACAACAACACCCCCCCACCCCCAGGCATACACTCATCTATGAGAAAGAGCCCTGAGCAGATATGAGAATTCTGCGTCAAAGTGTAAAGCTGAACACTCCAATCTAAACGTGTTACATTTGGGCAAAGTTGACAGTGGTGGTCAAGTTCAGACTGTGTGTTTGTCTTAAACAGGGGATGAGTATGGAATAAGGGAACACAAGAGGATAAGAAAAAAGAATGAGGGTAAGTGTTGAGAGGAGAGGAGGCGGCTGCCTCTGGGCAGGATGGCGAGGGAACAGCTGGACAATCACTGAAGATAAGGGCTCTCACTTTAAAACCAAAGGCTGGATCAAAGTGATCACTATTGTCTTCGATTTCCATACCAACACACAGATTCTATCTTTCTCTCTCCTCTTTAGAAAAAGAGCTTGTAAAAATGAAACGGCACGAAATTACAAAGCCAAAACTGGAACAAAACTGCACCAAGTTAGGATGTGAGTGATGGTGCATGTGTGTGATATTTAATCCTGTGGGAACTGATGTAAGTTCCAAAAGAGGCATTCAGGTGCAGTTGCATGGTCCTTCAATTCAGTTGCAAAACAAGCTATACTAACTCCGGTGTTCTGTTATGCCATGATATATATTTTTTAAACATGACTAGATTCGTATAAAAACACACTATCCATGTACAGCTCCACAGCATTGCAGCAATCAGCTGACTTGTATAAGCATGAATGTACACCTCAGACTTCCAGTACAAGACAGACTCCTGTCATCTGCAGAAATCCTTGGATGATTCTGCAGTCGTGGGGTGGATCAGAGATGGACAAGAAGATGAGTACAGGAAGGTGGTGGACCGCTTTGTGCCATGGTGTGGAAACAATCACCTCATCTTGAACGTGAATAAAACAAAGGAGATGATTGTAGATTTTAAGAGAAACAGGAATAGGTCACACTATTTCCATCACGGGAGAAGAAGTGGAGATGGTGGAAGAGTATAAATACCTCGGTGTTCACCTGGAAAAAAGACTGGAGTGGAGATTCAACTGTGAAGCCGTGTACAAGAAGGGACGGAGCAGACTGTAACTCTTGAGGAAGCTCAGGACCTCCGGTGTTTGCAGCAAGATGTTGCATTTCTTCTATAAATCTATTGTGGAGAGTGTGATCTCTTCTACCATCATCTGGTGGGGTAGCAACATCAGAGCCAGGAACTTAAAAAAGGTCAACAAGCTAAATCCTGAGCATCCTCTTCATGAGACTGCTGTACGACAACAGTGTCTTTAGTCAGAGACTTCTTCAGATCTGCCGTAAGACGGAGCGCAACAGAAGATCCCACAGCCATCAGCATCTACAACGGCTCATTGAAGAAACCTTCATAACATGAGCTACAACATTTAATTTCCCTTTGGGATTGATAAAATATTTTTGAATTGAATCGAATGGAAACCTGGGTGAAGTTTAACAAGCATGAAGTAATATGAAATGTGAAGAACAGACTTCTTAAAGTGTGCAACATGACTTGTCTAAACTGAGAATAGGTTGATATTGTAGATACATGACCCACACTGACATCTTCTGGTGAGCCAGCAGTATGTCAGCACTGTCAGCTATAAACATAATGGTCTTCGCTGATTGTCTGATGATTCGAAGAATAAATTATGGATTATTAAAAATGTTTAGGCAATTTCAAAAAATATATATAAGATTGCCAGGGATTGTAATAATTTATGTAGAGATTTAAAACAGGTACTTCTTTACATTTATGTTGAAAAAGCAGGATGAGTCACTGACACACAAACTGTATTTTACAGTTCAGCATCAAATATTTCACTGCTTCAAAGCTTTCAGAAAGTCCAGCTTAGAAGTATGACTGACCTTTGGCACGTGTGGATTGAACTCAACAGCTCTGTGTATCGCCTCCACAGCATTCATCTCTGCTGTGCTCAGCCCTCGTCTGGACGCTGCTTCTGGAGAAAACCTGAACAAATGCAAGTCACAGACAGCAGGTTTAAATGATGTGGATGGTAAGTGGTTTGTATGACTTGCTACAAATTAGATGAGACAAAAAGGAACATACTTATCTGAAACTGCCCGTGCTTTCAGCAGTGCAGATGTGTAGCAGATAGTGGCTGATTTTGGCAAACTAATGTCTAAAATAAAAGCAGAAGTTGTTTTGTGGATCTTGTATAATTCCTGTAATTAATAAGCTATTTTCTGCAACCATGTATAAAACTTTGAATGTTCTGTTTGGTCTTACCATCGTATTTTGCGAGGACTGCTTGGACATCAGCATAAGCCTGAAGCTCCAAAAGTGCCTCCAAGAGATTTTCATGTATATTTAACATTCCCAACAATGGGAACTCTTTCATTAACTGAAAAGAAATTTAAAAAAAATCTGTGCTGCCATAAATCCTCGCATCACCACCACATAGTCTGAACATTTATGTATAGTTTTAGATGATACATATGTGTCTGTCAGGGAGAAACTCACATCTCTCATCATTTTTACTGCTTCTTTGATCCGGCCCAGTTTGCGTGCACACATTGCAAGTCTGCGTTTAATGTAAACCAGTAGATTGATATCTTTCCCAGCTGTAGGTTGCAAAGAAGACATATGTGGTGTTTTGAATGCAGAGCATGAACAGGACTAAACTGTGCATTATGTAAACAGATATTCAAAGAAGCTGCTAATTAGCAGACGTCCCTAAGCTCTTAGTGCAAAGTGTCTGCAGACGCCATCATATTGGGATTAAATGCAACATTCTGTCTAAATCAGAATACTAAATATGTTCAAATAAACACTGCTGTTCAGGCAAAACATGTAGCTCCTTTTGACATAGATTTTTACCATCATGAACACTACAAGTATTCACCAACATCTAATGACGTTGTATATCTGGTGTGACAGATGTGTGCATAACAGTTATATACAAACAAAGGGACTTTTAGCTTTTTGTTTTGGATTTCTTTTTCTCCAAAAATCCAGCTCTTTTTTTATATTACAATCTTAGGCACAATGAGGCAATTTTCTGTTACTGAAAGGCTTGCAATCGAGCCTGTTGGTGTTGGGAGTCCACAGGGCCTCTTATACTTCCCCAATCAGTTGATCATTATTGCTTTCCAGTTCTGAAAGTTCTGTTCATCCATTTGTTATTATTTTTATTCAGGAATGTATGTTTGATAAAAGAGATCAGATACTTCTTGGAGGTTAAAAAGATATGGAAAGCTATTTTTAAGTTATATCAATGTATAATGGCAATGCTCTTTGCAGAAATCACAAATAACTCTCTGGCCCAAGTAAATACTTTACATTTGAGATCTAGTGTTGAGAAAGAACATGCAGAATTTTACATTGCACTGGACTACATCCACTATCATACTGAATTTGGTTCTCTAGCAATATGAGTATGGTGCACGGGCCAGATTAAGAAACTCTTCGGACTTACTCTTTAACTCGTTATTAGCCACTTTTGGATTTCAGGAATTAACGAGCCCATCCTTACCAAAACTCAGTGCTTTTCTAAAGAGGCGTTCAGCTTCGGTGATGGTTGTGGCTTCTTCTTCTGCTAGAAGGACGTATGCAGCAGCACATCTATACATGCAAACATGCACAAAAAAATGATCAACTTATTTGAAGTTGACAACTAGAGACTGCTATTTTCAGATGTAATCAATAACACTTGAAAGTGCCACAGCTCATATGGAAGGAAAATAGTATATAGAAGATGATTCATTAGAAATGCAAACAGGCTTCTTTGATATATTTGTGTCCTACACAGATGTACAACATTGTTATACTGTTATTAGTGATGCACCAATCAACTGTCAAATTTTCTCTTCATCGGCTCTGACAGGTGATCCAAATACTGACAAAGTGAAATAATTAAAACTCTGATTTTTTCCACCTTCAATACGGCACGCATCAAAACAGACAACCCATGTTTTTTTAGTCTGTAAAAGCATAAAAAAGCCTGATCTGTGAAACAGCGTTTGTTTCAACTTTACTAAATGGTTTTATTTGTAAATCACATAAAGGTGATTGTTGGCAAACTGGCAACTATTAGCCTAAACATACAGGTACAGACTGTAATTTATAAAAATGTTAAACAACTCCAACATCATCGTTAAAATGGGTCAGCATTAAATCATAATTTCACATTGTGCAGGAATGGCAGTCTAAGACTGATTCAAACCAAAAAAATGATGGATGTATGTTGTGATTTTTTATTTTATTTAAATTTCTATGCATGATCTTACACGTGACTAGACATGACTAGCAGTGGTGTAAGAGCAGAACTTACTCATGGTTCATTTCTATGGCCTGGTAAGCAGCTCTGATCCTGGCCTGAGGATTTCTCTCTCTCCATGCCTTCTGCATCACTGTGGGCATATAATAAACTAAGGATTATTCAAATGACCTCTAAGATCGGCTTTAGAAAAATTATTCTTTATGATTTGAGGCAGAGATGTTTAATGTTTAACACACCAGCATCATCTGGCTTTAATTGCTGAGTATCTCCTGTGAAAAAGGTCTGATGATCTTGAGCAGACAAGTTCATATCGTAGTAGGTCAAAGGTTCCTTCCCTGTCACCCAGGTGTACCTGTAGTACACATAATCAAGGTTTAGCTAAAGTTATATGTGTCACCAGAAATGAAAACAAATATAAAGACAATTTCTCTTTTCAAAATAATACATTTAAGAATGTGTGGTTTCGGTCCTGAATTATTATTTTTTTAAAATATTTTAACACGGGTAACAATCTGAATTACACCGTTAAAATCATATATACCTGTTGTATTCTGCTCCTCTGAAAAGGTTTAAAGGATTCCTCCAGACCTTGCAATCTACCAAAAGCAGAACATACCCTCAGTACATGAAGTATTAGGATTGCTACTGCTTTTAAAAATGTATGTACTTACTACACATATGTACTTACCAGAGACACTGGGTCTGGGCTCTGCTTCTCCATTAATTGATGAGAAGAGACCAGTCGACGAACTGCTCTCCACCCCACCCAGCAGAGGACGCAGGTGGCTCACAGACACTTGCTCGATAAATGACGTCCCATATTTGCGAAAATACCACCACTCAAATATCTGTTGCAAGCAGAGAAAACATGCATGAGAAGCAAATATAAAGCAACAGTTATGTGGTTATTATATTGGTATTATGCCATTGAAAATGCTACTGTTACAGAATATACCAGTAATTTTAATGTTTATCTATCCAGTTTTAAAATGTGCAAAACAATCAATAAATAAAATACTAACATGTTTAAATATATTCAAAAGGACACAACTGGAAAGTGGCAGAAGAAAGTATTTAAAGACATGCACTGAAATGTGTAAAAATAGAAAAGTAAGTAAAAGCACTACTTTATGCCAAACTTTATTTGTGGCTTTTTTTTTAATAGCAAAACAATTGGAAAATTGGCCCTCATAGCATTTTGCTATGAGGCAGAAAAAGTAATTCAACATTTTTTATTGGTTTAATTAACTATAACACTACCAAAACATTTGTAAAGGGCTCATGTTTTGAATTTGGAAAGAAATAATAGATGCGCATCCAAAATGGATATAAAAAGTCTTTATGGCCCTAAACACGATAAATCATAAAAACAAATGTGGTTGCATAGATGTTGCACGTGCTCTTATAATTGGGAATGTCGTTTTCACAATTAACCACCACATTCAACTTCTCACTAAAAAGAAGTCTGTGCCATCATTTAAAATGCTTATGATTAATCCCAAAACGTTTGCTTGCTCTAATAGACATTTCTTAGTCACATCTTAAAGTAAAGCCAGTGACCTCAGAGAGCTCCCAGAGCATCAAATGGGTCTATTTGTCAAAAGGTTCCATTGATAAGATGGTAACAAAAAGATTTCCAAGCTATTAGCACAGTGAAGACAAAGCAATATGGTCCAACAGTGATATCACAAAGAACTAGACATTCCTCCAAAACAGATGAAAAGTAGAAAAGGAAATCTTACAGGAAGGCTGTCAAGAAGTCTACAGCAACATTAAAGAAGGTGCAGGATTTTCTGACTGTGTATTACATGTAACAACAATCCCAAAACTCCCACTTCATATGCGAGTTTTGGGATAGGGTGGTAAGACATAACATTTTTCTTTAGAAGAAAACCATCCAAACCTAACTAAATTTAACAAGATTTTCCCAAAAGCATATGGGAAAATGTGTTAGGATAGGATACAACAACGATGAAAATTTTGGGCTAAATTCTAAAAAGGTTTTGTTTGTGCAAAAACAATGCTGCACATCACCAAAATAAAACTGTAACCACAACAAAGTATTTTAATGTCTGCATCATGCTTTGGTCTATTTTTCTCCAGCTGGACCTGGGACCTTAGACAAGGTAAAATGTGAACAGTTTCAAATACCAGCCAACGTTGGTTAAAAACCTTCAGGCTTTTGATAGAAAGATGAAGATGAAGTTTATATTTCAGCAAGATAATGGCCCAAAGCATGCCTCCAAATCAACAGAAAAATGACATCACCAGAAGAGGACGACATTTTCAGAAGGGCCAAGACCCGAATCCAGTTAAAAATCTGTGGGGTTATCTGAACGGGGCCTTTCACATGAGATGCTCTCTCAATCTGACATATTTGAAAGGCTTTTGCAAAAAACTATGGGCAAACATAACAGAGTTTACATGACCCATGCTGATTTAGTCCAACCCAAACAGACGTGCCCCTGTCTGCAACCAGGGTATAGCTGTTTTTCCCCTAAAGTATTTCAGTCAGTTTTTCATCTAAGGTGGACAGGCAACGTTCCATAAAAATAAAAACAATTAACCCTCATTATTTTTACACCACAAAACTTAACATTTTCACAAGGGTGTGTTGACATTTTAGATCCAATGTGGATGTTCATCTGTAATAGCATTCCATATTGAAATTCAAGAACCTTTAGTGTGGTTATCCTTCAGTGCACGAACCGCTAACAAAACTAAGCAATAGGAGATTTAGAAATTGAGGAGATAACTCACAAGGATAAGTCCAGAGATAAGGGAAGAAGTTCCTGTGAGGGCCACGTAGAATTTAGGAGTCAGAGTGTTCAGAAACACTGACGCTGAAAAACAAACATTAAGTAGAAAGGTGAGAAGAGTGCTGTTTCACCATATGACAATAAAGAAAAGGTCAAAGATAGCAGTTTTTTATTGTTTATATTTTACTGTACTGCATGCGCTGTCGCATTTGATGCTACCTTTAATTCATTTAACCGAATAAAATAAACTGCAGAATTCTAAAAGAATAAAATATTTGTAAAGATAGGGAAAAACAGTGATACAATATAACCAAATAGACAAATTCTAAGCAGAAGGTAATCTTTATTCGTGTCCTTAACAGTCACAATAACGGCTGATGAGATAAAAGCTACAGACCCGAATGCTAACAGCAGCTAGCATCAAACTGCTTTAATTTACCTGAAGAAAGAGTTTCCTGCAGTTTCAGCGGACTCCACACGATGTATACCATAATCAGCACCATGCCAAACCAAACGAAGCATACGTAAGTCCATGACCAGGAGAGCCAGGACTTCAATTTCTCTAAAAATCCGAGAGATGGGGGATTACTGCCAATAGTGTCCTCCATGTTTCTCCGGATGTCTATAAACAGAGGCGTCACGTGACCAGCGAAGCTAAAGCGCTTTTATTTTGTAGCTTCAAAATTTTTTTTCCGGGAATTAATAAAATAAAATAAAATAAAATATTGTTACACGTAATGGAACTATTTGGAGTGCCAGCCAGAGGTTTACATAAACTCATCATGGTCATGAGTGTTTTAGTTATTCTATAAGCTTCTGGCATAATTCTGGGTGAATAGTTTACCACTCATCTAATAAGAAATGCTAAAACTGACTAAAATGTGTAGGCACTGACCTGAGTTTCAAACATACCACATGATTTTTCAGTTGTGATGAGGTCGAGTCCATTCCAGAAGGTAAATCTTGGCCTGTTTTATCCATTCCAAAACCAGTTTTGATGTGTTTGAGATCTCTGTCCTGTGGGAACACCCAACTGTACACAACTTACAACCATCTGACCCAAAAGTGGTTAGGGAGTTCAAGAACAACACTACAATGAACAACAAAGGCTCTCTCAATGAACTCTAAGATACTTGGACTCCATTGTCATTTCACACAGTGAGGTGAGTATAGCATGGACTGAGAGGGACCTGACCAATATGCACCTTCTCCAAACACCTTAAAACTTAATTAAAATATGCAGCTGCCCAAATAGACAAGCCAAATGCCTTCTGGAGAAAGGATTTATGGTCATAAGAGACCACAGAATCATGCTAAGGTTCTGTTTGGCTGCTTTGCACAAAATGGATATAATTATAAAGGAGGCTTGCTTCCAAATTCTTCAGCGTCTCCACAAACCAGCAGCTAGACAACCAACACTTTGACATAGTTCCATCTTTAAACACCAAACTGACATCAAAAACTTGTTTTGGAATGACAAGGCCAGTTAACATTAGTCTTCTGGAATGGATGTCAACCTATAATAGACTTTGCTTAAAAGCGGGGGATTTGGCCAGGAAATTTATAAATCTTCTACCCTGACAACAACAGTGCTCATATATCCAGCCAGAAATATGCCAGAAGCTTAACGTTTTTATCCAATTTGCTAATGAATATTTGACCAAATATTAAGGAGTGTAAATAAAGATATTGGAGTCTGAATGTATAAGTTTGACCCTTTTTACGTCAGAGAAAATTAATTAAATGATAATCTATAGCAATGTCGAATTTATACATTCATTTTTTTGTTCACTTCATTGAAGTTGCTTATTGTATACCACCACAAAAAAGAAGGTTAATGTTTAGTGTTTGTGAAGTTCTGGACAGTATTCTAACATCACATTTTCACAATTGACTGAAAGTTTACCATTCACATCCCACCTCATTTTCCCTGATTATTAATATAAACACGGCAAATGAGGGTTTGATGGCGTTTATATAATCAATCTAGAGTTTTTAGCCAAACACCTGCTAAAAATTTTGTTATATTTTCAGATTATTAGTTTTGTTGACTAACGGGTAAGCCCCATATGTTATATTTATATACATGTATTTATATAAACACCTTAAATACCTTATTTTCATTTCATTTATTTTATTGAGCTACAGAGTAAATATTAATATAGAGTCTCATTTGTAATTCAGCCTTATATAGGTGCAGCATTTAACTCTTACACTACACTAACTGCTTGAAAACTAGAAGTTTTCGAAGTAATTCTCAAACCTGACATCCAGTATGTTGGACTGAAGCTCTTGGTGTTTGTTGACACCAGCTGTTCATTGTGGCTTGTAGTAAAACGTTAGTCCACTATGGGGAGCAATTGGACCATGAAACCGTTGAGCTGCAGCTTCTGCATACTGTCTGCAGGTGGAGACAATTCGCATGTGCTAAACCAGTGTTGTTTTTATATAAATATTTTGGAAAATCATGTTTGCAGACATGTAAGGTTATTTATTAATTTCCTATATCTACAATGTATCTATAATATCTAGAATACAATTTGCAAAGTTGTCACATAACAAGTTTACTGGAATCAAAATCTTCATGGGCTTGTCAGTCACAACCAAGTGAATCTTCTGGTTCCAGAATTCACATAATCACGTATGCACAAAATAATGCATTCTTTAGAAATATTGCTACTCTAATATAAAGGCACATTTTTATATTCGCATATTCTGTAGCAGTTCTCAACTTGAAGATAGATAGATGGACTCACATCTCAGAAGCGTTCAGGAATAAATGTGATTTGTAGGAGAGCATTCTAGTTGGAGGTTATAGTCAGTGAATGACAGTGAACCAGATTTGGTCCTGCTCACTCGTGCCCTTGGGTGTTTTCCTACTGATGTTGATGGACAAGAACATGCGGGGTTAAAGGCCTGTCATATAAATCAGGTACAGTCACTTTAGAGGTGAAAACATGCATGATGCTACTGACAGGGGAGGAAGAGTGGGGCAGGAAAAAAAATAAGTCTCAGAGAGGAAAAGAGAAGGGAGCAAGACAGGTCTGCAAATGTTATAGCTTGCATTGCCTCGCTGAAAGTATTTTTATTAGAAACCATATTCCAAAATGACTTCTCTTTTCTAACCCAGTCCAGAAACGTAGCTTCAAATTGCATTATCTTCTCAGATTTGCACTGTATAACTCATATTGATAAATATCAACACAAGTCCATTACCAGCAGCATTTAGATGAATGCACACAGAGTTACAGAAATTTCTCCTTGTAATTTGATCATACTGTATATATCCCTTGAAAAATGTTTACCCATAACCCTTTATCAAATAGGGCTTGGATTAACTATTACATAAATGAAACTGCAGAAGTAATGCAGAGTTAACATTGTTATAAAACTGCATGAGGGAGCTACTACCTTAGCATTAACTGTGGCAGACCCAGCACATGGTCAGCTAGTGTCCAGCCATGTAGAAGCAACATCCCTCATCATTCTGCACTCACCTGTATACTTAAGGTTCATTTACAATTTCACATCTGGTATCCATCCAGCCATTCTGGACTTCATGTTCTGTTTATGTAGTTTCTTTCTCTTCCCTCCCAAAGCTTTTAAGAGTCCTCTAACCATTTATAATTAAACAGGGTTTTCACTTAAATATACTGCATTTCTCACTCTCATTATTACTTGAGATGATGTTTTTCCAAGGTTTGAAAATACCCGCTTTTGAATTAAAAACAAATGTGTTTACACAGATAGCGCTTGTTTTTCAAGCAGGATTTAAGTGAAATGTATTTTGAAGTATGTTGGAATACTGGCAATGCTTTGCATTAGGTCTGGTAAATGTCAGTGAAGCATTTTTATGTAACCTAAACAGAAATTTGGATACAATGTAGTTTTAATGACTCATAAAGTTCAGTTTGAGTTATCTGGTGCACTGAACAAGTGTATGATTTTTGACTGGCCGTTTGTCAACTGTGCATTTGGTGGTCTCTACTGATGGAAAAAGTCAAACTTTATGAAACTTCTCCCTGTCTCCCACACTGCTTTCTCTCACTGAGTTTATATTACCTGTCTCCATTAAGGGACTCTCCCTCCACAAGTCATTTCTCTCAAAACACTTCATTTTAAGAAAAAATGCTTGTTCTTTTTTTTGTATGCTGTTTGACCACATCAGAAGGCAAGTATGCCACAGAAAAATGACTTCCTCCTTGACAGAGACCAATGAGAGGCATTTCAACATTTGTCTTAATAAATCTATCAGGGCAAATGTATACCCAGCAGTAAAACTTTAACCAGAAAATTCAGTGTAGGTATCATATAGCTCTTATTCAGATTTTCTGCTATAATGAAGCTTCAAAAATCATAACTTAAACAGAAATTTATACAGTTAATAATGTAAATTTATCGAAATCCATTTGAAACAACACAAGTAATGGGAATTAAAATAGTACTGAGTAGCAGAATGGGTGAAACAAGATATTTTTACTTATTCATCAACTTAGGCCAACAGTTGCATGAATGGAATAAGCATAAAAAAATACATAAAATTTGCCCTCTGTCTGTTCCTTTGTAGGGAAGTCAAGGTGCTCTGATTAAAGCAACGGTGTTGCAATGTGTAGCATCACACTAAATTAAGAAGCTCAAAAGAAATTACTTCTAGATTTTTGTTATTTGTGCAAGCAAGAGAAAGAGGCAATAAAAAACTTTGCTTTAGATGTTGCACATATGAATCAAACCCTCCGCTTTAAATATTATTACGGTGTTGTATGCACTGTAAGAAAACATGTCCGAATAAATGTATTCATCCCTTTTAACTCTCTTATTTCTAAATAAAATCTACTGCAACCAATTACCTTCAGACGTCACATACTTGGTTCATAGAGCCCACATATGTGATTTTAATTATTATATTACAAATTCCACCTGAAAAAACTCACAAATGAGAGAAACACATAAATGGCAATTTGAGAAGTTTATTAGCTGATGTTTGTTTTCTTTTGGTTCTCGGACCCCGGTGGAAGACATTGATGCTTTTAACCGTGTCCAAAATGTACTCGTACTCGAACTCGTCGTCTTCCGCTAATCCAGGACTGGGTCGCGGGGGCAGGAGACTCAGCAGAGACACCCAGACGTCACTCTCCCCAGACACCTCCTCCAGCTCCTCCGGGGGGAGCCCAAGGCGTTCCCAGGCCAGCCGAGACACATAGTCCCTCCAGCGTGTCCTGGGCCGTCCCCTTGGCCTCCTCCCGGTGGGACGTGCCTGGAACACCTCCCAAGGAAGGCGTCCAGGAGGCATCCGGTATAGATGCCCGTGCCACCTCAACTGGCTCCTCTCGATGTGGAGGAGCAGCGGCTCTACTCCGAGCCCCTCTCGGATGGCCGAGCTCCTCACCCTATCTCTAAGGAGTGCCCGGCCAACCTAATAAAAGGCCCCCGATTCCATACTCCTGGAGCACCCCCCACAGGGCATCACGAGGGACACAGTCGAATGCCTTCTTCAGGTCCACAAAACACATGTGAACTGGTTGGGCAAACTCCCATGAACCCTCGAGCACCCTGTAGAGGGTATAGAGCTGGTCCAGTGTTCCACGGCCAGGACGAAAACCACACGGCTCCTCCTGAAGCCTGGGTTCGACTATCGACCGGACTCTCCTCTCCAATACCCTGGCGTAGGACTTACCAGGGAGGCTGAGGAGTGTGATCCCCCTGTAGTTGGAACACACCCTCCGGTCACCCTTCATATGAAGGGGGACCACCACCCCAGTCTGCCAGTCCAGAGGCACTGTCCACGACCGCCATGCAATGTTGAAGAGGCGTGTCAACCATGACAGCCCAACAACATCCAGAGATTTGAGGTACTCAGGGCGGATCTCATCCACCCCCGAAGCCTTGCCACCGCGGAGCTTTTTAACCACCTCGGTGACTTCAGCCTGGGTGATGAAAGAGTCCAACCCCGAGTCCCCAGCCTCTGTTTCCACCACGGAATGCGTGATGGCAGGATTGAGGAGATCCTCGAAGTACTCCTTCCACCGCCCGATAATGTCCTCAGTCGAGGTCAGCAGCTCCCCACCCCCACTATAAACAGTGTTGGCGAAGCACTGCTTCCCCCTCCTGAGGCGCCAGACGGTTTGCCAGAATCGCTTCAAGGCCAACCGGTAGTCCTTCTCCATGGCCTCACCGAACTCCTCCCAGGCCCGGGTTTTTGCCTCTGCCACAGCCCGGGCCGCAGCACGCTTGGCCTCACGGTACCCGTCAGCCGCCTCAGGAGTCCCACAAGCCAACCACAGACGATAGGACTCCTTCTTCAGCTTGACAGCATCCCTTAATGCCGGTGTCCACCACCGGGTTCTGGGATTGCCGCCGCGACAGGCACCGCAGACCTTACGGCCGCAGCTACGGGTAGCAGCATCGACAATAGATGCGGAGAACATGGTCCACTCGGACTCTATGTCTCCAACATCCCCCGGGATCTGGTCAAAGCTCTCCCGGAGGTGGAAGTTGAATACATCCCTGGCCGAGGGCTCCGCCAGGCGTTCCCAGCAGACCCTCAATATGCCCTTGGGCATATTGAGGGTCTGCTGGCATGGCATATTGACAGCTCAGCCCCTCTCTTCACCCGAGTGTCCAAAACATGCGGCCGAAGGTCTGATGATATGACAACAAAGTCGATCATCGACCTCCTGCCTAGGGTGTCCTGGTGCCAAGTGCACTGATGGACACCCTTATGTTTGAACACGGTGTTCATTATGGACAATCCGTGACTAGCACAGAAGTCCAATAACAAAACACCACTCGGATTCAGATCGGGGAGGCCATTCCTCCCGATCACGCCTCTCCAGGTGTCACTGTTGTTTCCCACGTGGGTGTTGAAGTCCCCCAGCAGAATAATGGAGTCCCCGGGAGGGGCACTATCCAGCACCCCCGACAGGGACACCAAGAAGGCTGGGTACTCCGCATTACCACTCAGCCCGTAGGCCGAGACGACAGTCAGAGACCTATCCCCAACCCGAAGGCGCAGGGATACGACCCTCTCATCCACTGGGGTAAACCCCAACACAAGACGGCTGAGCTGGGGGGCAACAAGCAAACCCACACCAGCCTGCCGCATCTCCCCGTGGGCCACTCCAGAGTAGAAGAGAGTCCAACCCCTCTCAAGGAGATGGGTTCCAGAGCCCAAGCTGTGCGTGCAGGCGAGCCCGACTATTTCTAGTCGATATCTCTCGACTAGTGTTGCGTCGGTGTGTAAGTTTGCCAAAACAATGTCAGACTCCATGTCTTTCTCTGGTCAGACATATTAGTATGATCTTGAGGCATTTTCAACAACATGTTGTCCAGAGATGATTGTTTTTTTTTTTTCCTGAACTGACCAGTAACGACATGTTTAGCAGCATGCTGTATTTCAACCAATGGCTGTCTAGTTGGTGTCCTGAAACGATGGGGGCTACATTGATTGGTGAACACTTTGGGGAAAACCTGGTCTGATCCAGAGAGACAACATCCATCCCACTTTAGACAGAGTGGCTCTTTTATATAGGAACCTGTCCAAATGTACTACAGGTCCTTCTCAAAATATTAGCATATTGTGATAAAGTTAATTATTTTCCATAATGTCATGATGAAAATTTAACATTCATATATTTTAGATTCATTGCACACTAACTGAAATATTTCAGGTCTTTTATTGTCTTAATACGGAGGATTGTGGCATACAGCTCATGAAAACCCAAAATTCCTATCTCACAAAATTAGCATATTTCAGCCGACCAATAAAAGAAAAGTGTTTTTAATACAAAAAACGTCAACCTTCAAATAATCATGTACAGTTGGTCGGGAATCCTTTTGCAGAAATGACTGCTTCAATGCGGCGTGGCATGGAGGCAATCAGCCTGTGGCACTGCTGAGGTCTTATGGAGGCCCAGGATGCTTCGATAGCGGCCTTTAGCTCATCCAGAGTGTTGGGTCTTGAGTCTCTCAACGTTCTCTTCACAATATCCCACAGATTCTCTATGGGGTTCAGGTCAGGAGAGTTGGCAGGCCAATTGAGCACAGTGATACCATGGTCAGTAAACCATTTACCAGTGGTTTTGGCACTGTGAGCAGGTGCCAGGTCGTGCTGAAAAATGAAATCTTCATCTCCATAAAGCTTTTCAGCAGATGGAAGCATGAAGTGCTCCAAAATCTCCTGATAGCTAGCTGCATTGACCCTGCCCTTGATAAAACACAGTGGACCAACACCAGCAGCTGACACGGCACCCCAGACCATCACTGACTGTGGGTACTTGACACTGTACTTCTGGCATTTTGGCATTTCCTTCTCCCCAGTCTTCCTCCAGACTCTGGCACCTTGATTTCCAAATGACATGCAGAATTTGCTTTCATCCGAAAAAAGTACTTTGGACCACTGAGCAACAGTCCAGTGCTGCTTCTCTGTAGCCCAGGTCAGGCGCTTATGCCGCTGTTTCTGGTTCAAAAGTGGCTTGACCTGGGGAATGCGGCACCTGTAGCCCATTTCCTGCACACGCCTGTGCACGGTGGCTCTCGATGTTTCTACTCCAGACTCAGTCCACTGCTTCCGCAGGTCCCCCAAGGTCTGGAATCGGCCCTTCTCCACAATCTTCCTCAGGGTCCGGTCACCTCTTCTCGTTGTGCAGCGTTTTCTGCCACACTTTTTCCTTCCCACAGACTTCCCACTGAGGTGCCTTGATACAGCACTCTGGGAACAGCCTATTCGTTCAGAAATTTCTTTCTGTGTCTTACCCTCTTGCTTGAGGGTGTCAATAGTGGCCTTCTGGACAGCAGTCAGGTCGGCAGTCTTACCCATGATTGGGGTTTTGAGTGATGAACCAGGCTGGGAGTTTTAAAGGCCTCAGGAATCTTTTGCAGGTGTTTAGAGTTAACTCGTTGATTCAGATGATTAGGTTCATAGCTCGTTTAGAAACCCTTTTAATGACATGCTAATTTTGTGAGATAGGAATTTTGGGTTTTCATGAGCTGTATGCCAAAATCATCCGTATTAAGACAATAAAAGACCTGAAATATTTCAGTTAGTGTGCAATGAATCTAAAATATATGAATGTTAAAATTTCATCATTACATTATGGAAAATAATGAACTTTATCACAATATGCTAATATTTTGAGAAGGACCTGTAGTCCTAAAGAAGCCTATTGTATGTTTTTTATAAGAGTATTTGTAGGGCTTTGACAGCAGTGACATGCAGTCACAGCCATACAGTTGCCTAAAAAGACTGAAAAGAAGTTGAAAATACTTTTTTAATAATCACTTTTATAGTTTTTACAATAAATAACCAAAATATTGTGATAAAATTTTAAGTTCATATCACCCAGCCCTACACACTGCCATAACTATGTGATCTTCTGCACATCATTGAACCATTGAGACCCACCTTCTTTAGTTATCTCAGTGTACTGATCATCTGGCTCGAATGGCCTTCCGGGGTTTTAGTTGAGTGGACCCTTATTTTTGAAACTCTCTGCCACATCCTATTGTTATGATTCCGGCCTCTGCTCTCACTCATGCAATCAACTCATCTGCTTCACCTGTCTGCTGCTGCGCTGCTGCGCAATCACTGTCGTGCCACACACCTGTGGAGCTGCAGTTATATACAGCCCTCTGACAGGCAGGTGGTGCCAGATTTTCGAAAACATTTGTGAGTAGTTATCCAGCATTTCTTCCTGACTGATCTTGTTCTCTGACCTTGGCTTGCCTCACGGATTTTGCCTGCCTGCCTGCTCCTAGTCTGACGGATTGGATTTCTGGATTTTGACTCTGTTTTCTGCCTCTGGTTTTATGCCTCTGCCTTGCCACTGGTTTATTCAGCCTGAGCCCGCCTGGCTCGCAAGTCCGCCTGGAATTATTGTCAAGAGGACAATCACAGCTCTTTGTGTTCCTGTCACAGTTTCAGCTGATTCCCGGAAGATTTTGATCAGTCGGTAATCCGACTTCAGTCTGTTGGACGCTTCCTCATTAACTGTCTGGATCACTTCCTCCTCTAGATTCTGTGCCTCATCCCCAGACTGAGAAGGTTAGTGGCTTTATCTAACTCTTTGCAAATCCTGAGTTTTATTCAGCCACTAACTAGTCTCTCTGTCCTCAGTGGTTCCTGGAAGCTGAGTGCTGTTCTCCTGCTTTCTGATCCTGAGTTAATGAATAAACCTTTTTACTTATCACTTGGTGTTTGGCTGAATTTGGGTTCTCTGTCTCTGCTCGTGATAGTAAAATCTGGCCAAAAGATGGACCCATTGCCAGCACAGCAGTGGTGCACTAATGTTGATCACTCTATTGCCCGTCTAGAGGGAAATAATTTTTATGCTGTGCTCCATGACTCCTGCCTCCACGCCAGCGCCCTCACAGTCAGTTTCCCCCAAAGTTCCTGATCTTTCCGCTGTGGTAAGAGAGCCTAGACTCACGCCTCCTGAACTGTTTAAGGGAGATCCTGACCAGTGCCGAGCTTTTCTCACTCAATGTGAGATTAATTTTGAGCTTCAGCCTTCTTCGTTCCCTTCTGAATGCTCTAAGGTGGCGTTTGTCATTTCCCTGCTCTCTGGAAAGGCTAAGCAATGGGGCACTGCTGAGTGGCAGAATGGTTCGGTAACGTGTGCTTCTTATGCTGCATTCTCCAAGGAGCTTATCAGGGTTTTTGACCCAAGTTCTTTCCAGTCGTGAAGCTGCCAGAGGTTTACTTTCCATAAAACAGGGAGAGAGAAGTGTCACATCATATATCATTGACTTTCATTTGTTGGCAGCTGACAGTTTTTGGAATGAGCATGCTCAAATGGATGCTTTCATGTAAGGTCTTAATGAGAACATCAAGGATGAACTTGCTACCTGGGACTATCCTGCCTCCCTTCACCAACTTGAGGACCCGGCAACCCGCATTGATTTATGGCTCACAGAAAGGAGGAGGGAGAGGCATCATAGGGAGGTTAAACCCACCTCAGCTCACAGTCCTGTTCCCCACCTTGAACCCAAGGGTCTTCCACTCCCTTCTGATCACCGTTATGACCATCAGTCCATGCAGTTGGGTCGTTCAAAGATTTCTGCGGAGGAGGAGCGCAATCGACACAGGAAGAACAACTTGTGTTTTTATTGTGGTGGACAGGGTCATGTTGCCTTCAGGTGTCCGTTAAAAGCCCAGGCTCAGTAGAGGTGAGGAGAACTCTTCTGAGCCGTAGCCAACTATCTGTCTCCTTATGCTCATTTCCTGCAACCATTCAAGTGTCTTCCACTTCTCATCAGGTGTCGGTGTTCATTGACTCAGGGGCGGACACAGAGTTTATGGATGAGTCGTTCGCCAGGGACCATGACATCAAGCTCCTTTCCACGTCTGACACCCGTAATGTTCTGGCATTGGATGGTCATAGTATCAACAGTTCACACTACAAAACAGAGGTAATAAGACTCACACTGGGGGGAAATCATCATGACGAAGTCACCTTCAGGATCATCAACTCGCCTAAACTACCCATTGTTTTAGGGGCCTCCTGGTTACAAAAGCACAACCCCCACATTGACTGGCAAGCCAAAGAAATATTGGGTTGGGCTAAGTCCTGCTCGGCCACTTGTCTGTCTTCTGCCTCTATTATTCCCGAGAATGACATTGAGGAGACATACCTCAATCTGTCTAAGGTGCCGCCTGAATATTATGCGTTTAAAGAGGTTTTCAACAAGTCCAGGGCCACGGCACTTCCACCTCATAGACCATAGGACTGATTGAGCTCCTACCAGGCACCCCCCCCCCCCTCTAGGGGGGACTTAAGAAACGCGCACCACCTTGTCCGCATCAGGGAGGGGGACGAATGGAAGACGGCATTTAACACTCCCACTGGTCACTATGAGTACTGTGTAATGCCTTTTGGTTAAACCAATGCTCCTGCAGTTTTTCAGGCATTGGTGAATGATGTCCTGAAGGACATGGTTGGACAGTTTGTTTTTGTTTGCCTTGACGACATTCTGATTTATTCCCAGGATCTGGAAACTCACAGAAGTCATGTTCGTGCCGTTCTCCTCCGTCTTCTTCAAAATCATCTGTTTTTAAAGCTGAAAAGTGTGAGTTTCACACCACTACCACTTCATTCCTAGGATTCATCATCTCTCCAGACCAAGTTATAGTGGACCCCTCCAAAGTCAAGGTGGTCTTGGAATGGCCTTCTCCTACTGATCGCAAACAACTTCAAAGGTTTCTGGGGTTTGCTAATTTTTACAGACGTTTCATCAGAAATTATAGCCTTGTAGCAGCCCCTCTCATGCTCTCACTTCGTCTAAGACCAAGTTTGTATGGAACGAGATGGCTGAAAGAGCTTTTGTCAAGCTCAAAGGTTTATTTACATCTGCTCCTGTTCTATGGTCCCCTAACCCTGATAAACAGTTCGTAGTGGAGGTTGACGCCTCAAACACTGGGGTTGGAGCAGTCCTAAGCCAAAGAGGTTGATGATCGTATTCACCCATGTGCCTTCTTTTCCAGGACTTTGTCTCAAGCAGAACGCAATTATGATGTGGCTGACTGAGAACTTCTGGCTATCAAGTTGGCTCTCGAGGAGTGGAGGCACTGCCTAGAGGGGCTAAAGGACCGTTTCTTGTTTGGACAGATCATAAGAACCTGGAGTACCTGAGATCTGCGAAGCGCCTTAATCCCAGGCAGGCAAGGTGGGCTTTATTTTTTGGAAGATTCAACTTCTCTCTGTCTTTCAGACCTGGAGTCAAAAGTGGCAAACCGGACGCCCTGCCCAGAATACAGGAACCCTCTGAGTCACAGGCCTCTGGGGAGGATGAGTTTATTCTCCCGGAATCAGTGAGATTTCTGTCACCATGTTGGAATTGGAAGGAGAGGTTAGAGATGCCACCAAAGACCTCCCTATCCCAACTTCATGCCCACCTGACCGGTGTTTTGTCCCGGAGCGCCTCGTACCCAAGGTACTTAATTCATGCCATAATCCACGTCTGTTCTGTCACCCTGGTATCAGCAGGACGTTGCAGATGGTCCAGACTCAGTTTTGGTGGCCATCTCTTATCAAAGATGTTAGAGATTACGTCACGGCCTGTACTTAATGTTCCCAAGCCAAGTCTTCTCGTCGTCCTCCTGCTGGACTCTGTTTATTTTGTGCAAGAGTGATTTATCTGTCAAAACAAGGTTGAAGATCCCCAGCTTTGGTGAAGCGGTTGAATAAACAGTGACACTTTGTGGGTTTGGTTAATAATTAATAATTATTAAAGAGCTTTGAGCCTGTAATCACAACACCAGAGGACATCTCTGATTTCTATTCATAAGTGATGATTTTTGGTTAAGAAATTAATATTTTCCAAATTATGATTTTAAATTATAAGTCTTGATGAAGATTAATTAATCAGTAATCATATTCCTTACACTGTCCCTGGATATACGCCTCAGCCTAGCCACCGGTTTATTCAGCCTGAGCCCGCCTGGCTCTCAAGTCTGCCTGGAATTATTGTCAAGAGGACAATCACAGCTCCCTGTGTTCCTGTCACAGTTTCAGCTGATTCCCGGAGGATTTGGATCAGTCAGCAATCCGACTTCAGTCTGTTGGACGCTTCCTCATTAACTGTCTGGATCACATCCTCCTCTGGATTCTGTGCCTCATCCCCAAACTGAGAAGGCTAGTGGCTTTATCTAACTCTTTGCAAATCCTGAGTTTTATTCAGCCACTAACTAGTCTCTCTGTCCTCAGTGGTTCCTGGAAGCTGAGTGCTGTTCTCCTGCTTTCTGATCCTGTGTTACTGAATAAACCTTTTCACTTATCACTTGGTGTTTGGCTGAATTTGGGTTCTCTGTCTCTGGTCATGATACCTATAGCCTATAAGCTGTTGTTATTAAGATTACTTTTAATGTTTAGTTTGGTCTTGTTGACTTTGTTATGTGCTTGTCTTTAATTTGTTTGTACTTTTAATAGCCACTTTTCTGCAAACTGTGATTTAATATTTCTCTCTGCATGATGTTTGCGTGCTCACCCTTTGCATGGGTGGATGCTGTTCAATTACCTTGGCCTTCTACATGTTAGGTTAATTGGTCTGTTTTTATTGCCATTGTGTGTGTTCAAGACTGTTTGTCTGTTAATTGTGTTGTCCAGAGTGTATGCCACCTCTCACCCAATGACCATTAACCCCCACTTGACACTGCAAGGGTAAGCGGTAGGTGTGTAAAAGTACACAATAATCTTAGTTTGGTCAATTTCCTAAATTGTAAAGTCACAGTTTTCAATATGTTTCCATCAAGAAAAATAAATATAAATTTTTTTTTTTTTTACTTTGATCAGGAGTAAAAGAATATTGTTCAATTTCTGAAATTCATTTAATTTTATTATTTTCTAAAATGTAAAAAAGGGGAAAATACAAAATCCAGCTGGAGATTTGGTTGGATTCTTTTCAGTGAATAAAGTAGCATTAGCAGGTATAGCCAATGCCCAGATAAAAACATTATACAGCAATATAACCACTTGAAAACAGTCAATATTGAGGTTTAGAAATCTTTAAATAGGACTGTGCCCATATTTGAGAATAAAACATGTTTAAATCAGCTTGGATTATTTTAATATTTAAATCACCTTGTGTCCCAACTCTACCTGAATGCAGCAAGCACAGCTGTTGGGAAAATGTCCTCTCATCAACAGGGATTCCTCCAACTTGGATCTCATAGAGGTACAGAGTTTAGGATGATTGGATGCTACTCGTAGCTGGATTTGGACATCATCTAATTTTTCTCCTGTATCTCTGATGTTTACATTTGGCCTGGAGTTGTTTCAGATGAGTAATTACATTTAGCAAGCTACTGTACGTACCTTGTCACTACTGGAAAACTGTGACGTAACGCTTGCGGTTGGTAAACTTTCTTTCACTATAGTAACTATAGAAGAAACCTTATTCCCAAATAACAGAGTTTAGAGATAACTGTGAGTCCGCTCTGTGTAGTTTTGTTTTGGTGTAGCTTTTTATAATTGCATGATGCTTACTTAATTCTGCACATAAACATTCTAATTATATTCATGTTTAAGACA
The DNA here is from genome assembly GCF_021462225.1 of Girardinichthys multiradiatus. NCBI lineage: Eukaryota > Metazoa > Chordata > Actinopteri > Cyprinodontiformes > Goodeidae > Girardinichthys > Girardinichthys multiradiatus. The sequence continues at coordinate 15,327,714 of NC_061812.1, read as the reverse complement.
AAGCTGTATTTGTTTGGTATGCATGTGAGCCGTAAGGGCTGTACTGAAAATTTTTGTTACTGTTACAGTAAGATAGTATAAAAAAGGGATGCTTACTGTCTTAATATATGTCATTTCAACTCTCACTACAGTATGCACAGCAGCTGTAAAGGCCAATAATCTCAACCTTAGGACTTACTGCTAGCCTAGCTCATAATTTGTTTTCTTTCTAGGTTCAAATCTGTTTTGGGTCTGGCTTAGTCATTATTGGACAAGGATGTCTGAGAGAAAGATGATTTTGTTTTTTTGTCACAGTGTCATAAATGTCACAAGTAAATGAAATTGAACTTCTTTGTAACCTTAAATGCCTGTGTACATAAGCAGAAAAGCCTGTTAGAATCAGCTAGGATATCTAAAACTAAGCTGACCAGACACAAGTTTAACTGACACATTGGGTTATAGTTATGGTCTGATATGATTGATTTTCTTGTGAAGTTATAAACATCACAACAATCACATCAGACGATAAATACAGCAGTTTACTAATGGGGTGACCCTCTTTTTTAAACCATCAATATTTCAATGAAAGTATCAACACAAAGTTTACTGAACAATGTCTAAGAGCATGTGAAAGAACACAACGACACTTAGGTCTCTGTGGTTTGAGTCCTCCAGCATAGTCAACAGCACTCTGATCACAGTTAGTGCTGTTAAGAATCACCTAACCTTTATGGGATGGTTTCAAAGATGAGTCACACACAAACTAATTTTAGAGACCTTCGAGCTTAAACTTGACACTGATTATGAAATGTGAAACAGGCTGACAGACAGAGAAACAAGCAGAGTCAGCTGCTGTGCACAGTGATAGTTGGATCTTCAGTGTGCATGGAAAAGAGAATAACCTTGAATTCAAATGCATGCTGAGAATATTTAGATAGGTGTGACATGATTTATACTCTTAAGCAGTTTTTGACCATTACCTACTTCTGATACGTTTTATATAAATTCGACATATATGGTTATAAATACAGTAAACTCTGCCTTTTCTGTCTGGCCTTAAGTAACACAAACTCTTTTCACACAACACATGGCAGTCGTTGAAGTAAAAGGACACCAATGGTAAAATAAAACCAAAAATGTCTTCTTTAGAATTCGCTGTAAAGGTTCATTTAAAAACCTAAGATAAGTGCCTACCGTGGTTCAGTCAAAATAAGAGGAAGTTCACAAACTCACCATTGCTGTGCTCTTTCATACCTCAGAAACCCTTACCGCTTGCATTTTTTTGTATAAAAGTGGGAGTTTATGCAATAATAAAGCTAGGATTTTTGGACTGAGGGACATTTTGGGTTTGACTTGGTAAATTAATCTTGTGTATGTTCTAAGTTTCATATCTAATGGGGACATATTTTCTTGTTTATATGGATCCATAGGTCTAGTAAATAACTGTGCCTACTTGAGTTTTTTTTTTTTATATAATTTTGTTTTGTTTATGCTGTGACCCAGTTTTTAAAGTTAGAAAAGAGGCTAGAAGGAGCCCCCTCATTCTTCACAGACTAACATTTGGAACTATACAACAGCCTCATCAGACTTCACTAAATCTCTTCCACAGGATAAAATAACAATTGGTAAGATGGCAAACTTGTGCTCTATGATAAAAGTTGTCTCAGGGAGTTGTATTAATTAGGTTACAACAGAGAATGAGTTTGTTAATTTAAGATACTAATAGCCTTTTACCTGCTAAGTACATAGCATGACCTAGTTTTAGTTATGTTTAATGTTTGAAATCTTATCCAAAAAAAAATTGTCACAAAGTCCATAACACATTTTTTTATTAAATATTACCGCTAGGCTCAACATTTATTATACCTCTGGAATATGTTTATTTATTTATTATTTTCATTCAACCAAGAAATGTGTTTCTGATTGGAAATGTCATAGGCATCTTCCAAAAGATAATAAGAAAAAAGAAATTTCTGTCAATCATATTTTAACAAAAAATAGCATGTCAAAAGCCTTTATTTGCATTACACATATTAAACACTTGACAATAATTGCTGACAAGCTTTTTTCATTTTTCCACTGGTAATTTAAGTCTTTCATCTGTTGCGATAAGCACCAACTCCTTACTCCTCCTTACTGTGACCCTAATCTTTGGTTCCCTTCACATATTTTCTGTCAGATTTACATTACTTGTAGTGAGAAGAAAAAGTTTGCTCCTAATAAATACATATTTTAAATCTAAATCTGTAAGATGTATAAATAATTTTGAGCCTAATTGTAGTTTAAATTTGGTCATCCAAGTTTAACTCATAACAGTCTTTGATATAATGAGGTTGTTGCTTGTTATGGTTTGGTAAGTTTAAGACAGAATTAAACGCCTGTTTTGAATGATGTTTAGCTGAGCTTAGAGATGATGAAAATGAATCAGCAGTTAGTTTTGTGAATATTTGAAATAGCCTACTTGAGTTAGCACTGAGCATATGCCACTAAAAAGGCTTCAGTCTGAAATGTAAACTGAACTTTGGGCTGACCACACCGTTATTAAGAGTGGTTCTATATCAGACTGATGTTTACTAAACTGGCAAATAGTGTAACTTTTTCATCTACAAAAATCCTCTTTTTGTGCAATGGGCTGAAAGAAGCCACCTATTCTACCTAGAGAAGAAATAATAATACATTTATTGGCTGGTAATATGCTCACGCATGCAAAATTTGAGCTCTAGGTAGATCATTGTAGGTCCTGTGAATCAAAAACTCTTTGACACTGTTAGCAATCAGGGCACTGTAAAAGATTGCTGTCTGATGCAGCTGCAAAACAAAACACCACACTGAACCCCAGCTAGTTTCACTGCAGAATTTGTGACCTTCAATAGCAAAACGAGACTTGTTAGTATCACCTGAAGGAAACCCTGCTGATGAATGTGACTGCTGCCCAGATTCTGACATCACTGCAAATCAACATTACCTGGCCACTGGTATTTGCACTGGTCGAAAACTGAATCAGGTCTTACGGGGAAAAACACAAATTCAAACTGACAGCAGGAGTGAGAGAGGTTAGCTCTCATTTTCGTGGGAGTCTTTAAACATGAAACTAAAATCTGGGGCAACCCAAAGATCATGCTCTTCAAGACTTGAGATAAAATCTATGTGAAGAGACTGTGAGCTAATCGAGTCTTTCTTTGCTTGCTGTAATGAAATATTAGTGTTATGAAATATTAGTGTCATCTTTTCAAAGCCTCTTACAAGTTGAATTAAAATGTTAGCAGTAGTTTGAAAAGTGTGCACCTTAATAAAATCAGACTCTTTTAACTCTAATATAAAACCTACAAAAGCTGCGACCCATCTTAACTATATAAAAAAAATATATATACAATTATTCTCTGTTTACAACGTACATAAGGGCCTACAAACATCAAAACACAATCCATGCACTGACAAGGTGATGCCAGTCATCTGTGCAGTAAATGTTCACAGAACTGACCTTCTAAAGATCTAAAGATAATAAGAAGCATGACTGTTATGGCAGGTTTCAGGAACATCCCATAAAGCATATCATGAAGCTGAGGACATGTGCTTTAAAGATTAATAACAATAATGATCTGCTCCATTTAAGCTGCACAAAGCTGCAGCCCATTAAAAAGTACAGAACATTAGAGAGCAGAGCAGAGCTTGAAAATGAAAAAAAAAAATAACAGTAAAGAGTATAAAGTCTTTGAAGTGCCGTTTTTTGCTTTTCCTGTGCACATTTTGTGAATCATAGAGGTTGTGCATTTCCAAATTCCTTGCCATCTGTGTAAATGTGATACCTCTTCTTAGTACAATGAACTCAAAATGGAAACTGTGTTTCATATAATCCCCAAATCCATCCAACTCTCACATCCTATCATGCAAATTTGGTGCAGTTTGAAGAGAATCCAGTCTCCCAACCATATGCCTGAGCCATGTAAAAGATACAACAATTTATTATGCATGCATTGCAGCCAGCTTATGGTAATGAGGTATTAAATTAGCGTTGGACATTATTGGTGTTCTATATCATTTCTGCTGAAAGAAATTTTGCACAAGTTACAAAAACTGAAAAAGGATGGGAATGTTGTCACTGATTTGCTGGTGAGCTGTACCTGTATTTCTCTTTGATTAGAATAATTCAGTGCTGCTAACAGATCAGTATGCCTCTATTAGATTTCCATAGACAGGGGCACGTTAAAAAGCAGCTATTCGGGTTGTGTCAAATAATGAATTTCCTAAAATTTCTGTTATGTTTAAAAGTTTGTGTAATCAATTTTGTTAAGATACAGAAAAAGCAAAGACTAGATGCAACATTAGGTCCATGTTATTTACAGTCAGTGTTGCGCTAATTCATCCTTAACACCAGCCGGTTCTAAGTCCAGCTCAGCCAGGTTAAAATGAAGTAATTGATGTTCATGATTTATCACATAAACCTTCAGAACTAAGATCACAGCTCCAACATGAAATAATTATTGTTCATTTATTATATTTGTCTAAAATCAAGGTTAAAAATACAAGTGTAGAAAATTATGTCATTAACCAGTTCGGATACTGAATGTGTCATTGCTAAGGAGTTGTTAAATTTTACAGCTTATTTACATCTGTTTCATTCTCTGCAGTTCTCTTTGCTCACATAAAATGTATTTTGTTGTGGCCCAATTGCAAAAACAGTTGCCCTCACTCACATATTTTACTGCTTTCTTTGTTAGAAAGCAAAATAATTTTTTCTAAAAAGCTGCCCATTTAGACTACGTCTGTGAATGTGATCACTTTCCAAGCACTTCAGGTGTTCAAGCACAACCCTACAACACTGTCTGCAGTACTATGACAATTGTATAGATAATGTCTACCAGTTGGTTTGCTTGGTACTGTGTTGTTATACAGTTTAAAGGTGCTGGGAGCTCCGAGTCATTTATCCCTGTGGCCTGTTTGTACTCATAAACATCTGAGAGGTGGTTACAAATAAACGCAGGGTTGGCACGAAATGTCCAGTGACATATTACTCCTTCTTGTTCTTGGTTATAAAACAATTTCAATTGTAAAAGCAAGAGAGGGCAAAAGAGCAAAATGACTGGGAGAGATTACTTTCTCTTCAATATTTGTAAAACAATCAGGTGATCGACCAGAGCAGACCACCATCTGTAAACTAAATTGCAAAGAGACAGAATAAAACCTAAATATTTTTATGAATAATAACTTTACCATCTCTGAACATCAGAAAACACTACTCCTATAGTTCTGCTACAGTATAAAAAAATCTTCATAAGTGATTTTGTTTTCAAAAGGTTTTTCAGTAGCAAGGTCTTGGTTGATGTGCACACTTAATCTACTCCTAGTTAAAATGTCTAAAAAAAACTTTAAATCATCCATCCATCCATTTTCTAAACCTGCTTCTTATGAACAGGGTCACAGGGGACCTGGTGGCTAACTCCAGCAGTCTACGGGCGAGAGGCGGGGTATACCCGCGACCATGGACTTGTCGCCAGTCCATGGCAGGGCAACACAAAAACACACAGGACAAACAATCATGCAAACACCCATTCACACCTAAGGGCAATTTAGAGAGACCAAATTAACCTAACAGTCATGTTTTTGGACTGTAGGAGGAAACTGGAGAACCCGGAGAGAATCCACACATGCATAGGGAGAACATGCAAACTCCATGCAGAGAGACCCCCGGGCAGGAGTAGAACCGAGTGCTACCAACTGTGACACCGTGCAGACCAATCCTATCATGCAAAATTCAGCCTTTAAATGAATTTATCACTAATTACATAGGGCCAAAGTGGCGACGGTGGTAGCAGATTGTAACATTTACAATTAACTTGACTGGATTGTTTAATAACTTGGTTGGAAAAGGAAAGTATGTAGCTTAATTGACTTTGTCCATATGATTGGATTGTGCCGGATTGATTTGACTACATATTTCTATGAATTGCATCTATTTGTCTTGCAAAGTGGCTTGAGATGACAATTGTTGTGAAATTGTGCTAAAAAAAATAAAGTGAATAGAATTCAGCTGAATAAAATAACTTTTTGAATTAAATTTTCTCCCTGAAAAGTTTTCTTTACTGAGTTGTGAGTGGTTTAGTTCTCTTGGTATTTTTATTTTATTTTTCAATGTGATATGTTTTCACATCACATGTAATGCTATGTGCATTGTAATCGATTCAACACTCACCAGACTTTATTGGACAAGTTTGAAAATCAACCATTCTGCTTGAATACAAGCCCGCAAGATCCAAACAGATCAATAGGAGAGGCGTGAAACTTAACATGCACCAAAACAAACTCAAAGTGACTTTACTCAGTTATTAAGTCACAGATGTTGCATAGGTTACCACATAAATAAAGTACACCCCTTTTCGTTGAATAAATGATGACAAGAAGGAGTCCATGGTATGTGGTTTTCTACATTTGAGGTTTGATGTAAACTATTTAACAGCCTGGTACGGGCCTGATCATTTGTACATTAAAACCTTAGCATTTACCATGACTTAATGCAGTGTGTGTTTCAGTAATTAATTAGTTTTACTCTGAATAGTGCAGCACTGTGTTTACAAAATCGGTGTCAAAATCTATAGAAATCTCTACTTATTTATGTTGCAATAGCAGTATCAATAAAGAAGCAAAGATCTTCATAGTCAGTATTTAAAAATGCTTGTTATTGTCAATATTTTTTAATCTACACAGTACTCTTAAGGCAAACATGCTTTTTTAAGAGGGTGATTCCATCTCCCACTGTACTGTGAACATGCAAATTGAAATTCATTGAAACATTCTGGTGTATTTCCCTATACAGTATAACAAGCAACAACATTATCTTACAACTTATAGAAACTGTTTATGGGTAAAAACCACCTATCTTTGAAAATGGTGAAACTGTTACCTTGTTATATTGTTATATGGAAAAAACATAGAAGTGTGATTTCTGTTCTGTAAGTTTCATGTTTCACCTCTAGCATGAGGCACGCTAGTTGTGCTCCCCTTCAAATTAAGCACCAAACATTTAGCTCTTTAAATTGTCAATTAGGAAATAAAGACCAATAAATATTGCAAATAAAGATCTAATGATTTTGTCTTTCAAATAAATAAGCTATATTATTTACATTGGATTAATCAGCACTGAACATGTGCATGGATGGTTATTGCGCATTATGGATCCAGGTTTGCTTAGTGTGAAGCCACTCCTAGTGTTATTTTATTGCATGAATCTACAAAATGTGAGAAAACACCCACATGCTTTTTAGTGCCCATAACGAACTGTATTTTGTTTTTTTTATCACCAGCAAAATCAACTGCCTTGAAAGATGTTTGAAAGAAGTTTCCCACGATGCAATATTTTAATACTCAATGCCATACAGCAAAGTTATAAAGCTATTTTGTCATTAGGCGCTGGTGCTGCTACTCCTGCTGTTGTTGTTTTGTTGTTGTGAATATAAACAGTGTAATTTTAGGGCATAAATCTGTAAGCCATTTATTTGGTTTCAACTCATCACTAAAGAAGAGAATATTTGGGTTACAGCTGCATTTATATGACAGATGATGACAGAGGAGGAAGGGTGTTTTCAAACTGTAAAGTAGATAGGTGTAAATGGATATAGAACAATGTAAGCGGCGACACTCATTACTCCTTCTGTAACCAAGAGTGATTAGGAATGCTACACATAACTAATTTGTCTTCTTAATCTCATTGTATTCTGTCAGATTAAATTTGGTGACTAATAAACATTTTTATGACTAATTAATCTTTTACACCTCGCCAACTCCTCTGTCTCTTCTGATTTTAATTGGTCAAAATAATCATGCAAAAGCTAATTAGCATAGTTAGATGTGCTGTAAAGCCATCCGAGGCCCATGAGAGGATTTGAAAAGCTTTTGTTTTTTATTCAGACAGAAAATTAGTCAGAAGGGTTGAATGCGTGATGCTGAAGCAAAGTGAAACACAATGCAAAGGAGTGTGTTCTTTTGTTATGATCTTTACAGGACTGACAGCCATATTCACTCACAAAGCAAATGAGCACTGCATGTATATACCTGTATAGCAGGTGGCTGCCAGGCAGATCTGAGCAACTTCCTGAAGATATAAAGTAAAAAGGCTATTTACTAACACAAAGATAAATTGACATGCAGGAAACGTCGTGAAGAAATTGTTTCAGGTTTTAAACAGACATATATTGGTTGAGATTTTCTCTTTAAAGAAGAAATAGTAGGCTTTTTGTTTAGAAATGTTATAAACAATTATGACAAGTAACAATGAAAACAACAATCTTTCAATGCATTACATGCATACTTTCCCTTCCGGCACAATTACCATTTCAAGTCTTTGGGGTATATCTCTTCCCAGAGTTGCATATGACAGTGACTGTAATTCTGGTCCATTTTTTGTTGCAAAATAGCTCAAACTCTTTGATTGCATGGAGTGTCTACAATTGAAAATCTTGGCACATTCTTTCAATTGGATTAAGATATAGACTTTGATTAGGCCATTTTAAAACACAGAAATGCTTTAAATTAACCTGTGTCATTGTAGCTCTGGGGTAGTTGTCCTGCCTGTAGGTGAACCTCCTTCTCAAGACCTTAGCAGCCTATAAGAGGTTTTCTTCTGTATTTAGCTCCATTCTTCTTCTCCTCAACTCTGACCAGCTTCCCTCCCCCTGCTGAAAAAGACATCCTGACAACCGGATGCTGCAAGTGTCATGGTGGTGATGGACTTTCAGGGTAATTTGCAATGTTAGTTTTAAGCCACACAAAGGCTCAAACCTATTTAACAGAATGTCTGATGTAAATGAGTCAGTGTCCTACCAATTAAGTTTTCTTCCTGTTTATCTGGAAATCTGCAAACTGAGCATTTTCTGCCAAGACTGTTTCAGTCATCTTTTGATGAAGTGTTGCTGGCACAAAGGCAATAGTTAAGTAATCCTTGCAGTGTGCATTCATGAAAGTTTTCATATCACAACATATTACCATTAATCAGCTTTGCCTGCAGAGTGGTGTACATCTATTTCTGATAAATATTTAGAGCAAGCCTTTAGAAAATGTTTCAATATTTAAAAAATCTGAATTTTCCTTATCCATTTAGATAATGTTTTTCCAATATTTTTCCAGTGTTGCAACATTTTGGCATGTAGTTTTGTTTTAAAAACTATTCATTATATAAAGAATGATGATAAACAGAAGCCGATGTTTAACATTTACTTTTCTGCCATGACTTATCAATTCTCTATTTTAATACAGTAAAAAAAACAACTGTGTGCCAATGTTTAAGGCTCCATTTAGCATAAATACATTTTTCTATTTTAGGAAGACTTTCTAAAGTTCTTCATTTAGTTCTTCCTAAAAACATTTGGTGATGTTGTCTTTTCATTTTTGTACATGCTAACTGGTATTTGTGCAACAAGCAGGAAAACTATTAGACACAGCTTGTAATATTCCATTTTGGCATTACTGATCATTTCCATTGTGAATATCGATTGTGTTGTAATTGCTTCACTCTTAAAGTCTATTTCTATTGACAGTTTTAATATTCACTGTACATATACAACTGCTTTAAAATTTAGAATTTCTTATCAACTGTGTTATGATCACAATGAGTGAGGAAGGAAAAAAACAATAATAAATTGTACAATATTACAGCAGATGTGTCAGCAAAAAAGTTGGTTGACTACTTTCCCACAACAAGTTCAAGTTGCAGATAGCATAATTGCAGTGTGTGGAACATCACTATGGTAATATCTTGTCTTTTCTACTCTGGCTCATTTTAACGACTATCTCTGGGGTCCTGCTCTCTGGTACTGGGTTCTCTTTGCTCAGGCCCATGATGTCTTTATTCTTCCTAGCCTTTTGCATCTCAGTGCAACAGCACTGAAGAGACCCGTGCAAAAGGAAGTGAAGCAACCACAAAGACGTGTAAGAGCCGCTTGAAAACACTAACACTGTGGTTCACTGACCTCAGAGGAAGGAAAGAGACAAAAACACCAAGTGGTAGATGCAGAAACAAAGACAACGAAAGAAAGTGACTGTTTTGTAGGTGGTCAGAGGGTCTAAATGTCAGGGGTGACAGTTTGGAGCATGAATGTCAAACTAGAGCCGAGATAATATATTATCTTGCACAAATACATTTGTGTCTCTCATGCAGAACTATAACCATAACACTGTACACAGTGCAACACTGAGTGAATTAATGTTTTAAAACTCTTGAACAGCAGGTTAAATAAAGTTAAACTGCTATGTGATGTGAAGTCTAAACTAAGCAGTAAAAATCTAACAGCTGCTGCCAAAACATTTGATTCTAAGCAAATCAAATTAGTAGCTTTAAAACAGTTTTGGTAAATGAAGCTTTATCTGTGAGTCAGGGGCATTAGCAGCTCCAGTTTGAGTTGCCTTGGGCTCTGTAATTAACTTCGCTCAAGCGCAGCTAAACATTTTTGACATTTTTCCTAGTCCAGAATTAACTGTCACAGCAGAGGGAGAAAGTAACCATCTTGTCACATTGAGTTTCTCACAGCCTGGACCTTGTTTCAAGTAACGTTTCATGATGAACAAAAGTTTGAGTGTACACAACAATGGCAGTCTTTGGTTTTTGCCATTCTATATTACATTAGACCACAGTCGCCTGTTCAATCTGAAAATGCAGAAAATTCAAGTACATTTATTTATTATCACTTGTGATAGACTCACAACCACCTAAAAGTTTTTATTAATTAAATGTAACAGTAATTCTTTTGCTCATTTTAAATATTCCTGTAGTTGAGGGATGCCCAAATCCAGCCCTCGAGAACTACTGTCCTGCAACTATTAGGTGCATCCCTTATCCAATGCATCTGATTCAAATGAATGGCTTGTTACCAGTGTTCTGCAGAGATAAATGACATTCTGATGAGGGGAATTCAGCCATTTGATTTATTTGAGTTGGGGAAGGGAAAGTTGCAGGATAGTAGCTAACGAAGACTAGACTTGGTCACCCCTGCTCTAGTTTTTCTTTCCTCCGTTTGATTCCCTTCAGTGGCGATTCTGTGTCATCTTAGTCATTTTCCCTTATCCTGTCTAGCCTTGAATCCATCCCGGTTGCATCCTGGTGTGCAAGCACTCACCCACACACATAGGTTGTACAAAGCAGGATAAATAAGAGTGCTGATGTGTTTGGAAAGGTCCAGGGTAGGATGCATTAACTATGTCGCCTACAGAGTGTCAGCTCCCATACCATCCAGAAACTGCCAAGGTTACAAGTATTATTCTTGTATCTGCATAAATACACACTTTAATATGAAATATTTCATGAAGAAGTAACTTCAGTTTCAAAGAAGCAGATGATGCCACGAAAATGTGTGTTTTTATGTGAAAATGATAATAACCTGAAAGGAACTGCAGTACCAACCAACAGAAGCACAAAAGCCTATGTTTTAAAAACATAAGAGCAAAACATTAAATAAAAATAAAATTTTGTAATGCATTTCAACTTTATATTTAAAATAATATTGTGATTTATGTGTGCTTTCATTTGTGGAGGTTCTTTAAATAAGCCTTCCTTTTTTTAAATTATTACATGCAATATAGAACCTATTAATTATTTTGAATGACTGTTCATTAAACCTCACCTCTCTTTTTAAATATTTATTTGTTCAAGCAGTACGCAATACAAAAACAATTTTCTGTCACAAATATTTCTTGTTGAGCAGATGGTGAAACAAAAGCAGCCAGGAAACTGCAAAGGAAAAAGCAGTTTCTATTTAACCAGCCCAGTTGCACAAGAAGGTTTCCAGACTATTCAAGAGCCCTTTAATGATGGTAGGCTTGAGCTTAGACATTGCCCACGCAAATTACTCATAATTTCTATAAAACTATTTCTGTTAAGTTTCATTTATTGGGAAGACTGGGTTTTCAGTCATTTCACTGTGTTGGACGGTCACAATGAGTCGGGAGGTTACAAAAACCACACAACTTAATGTCAGACAAGCACAAATGAAATACCACCAAGAAAAGTCACGGGTCGATACGATGCAAATTCCCCCCCTGATGATCATGCATCAAACCCATTACCACATGTTAGCATTTTAGTCGTTCACAGACCATTACATGACTGGTGTAATTATACCACATATTCCATATATTACTTTTAATGAAAAAAGGCCAATTATAGTCTTTCACTATGTCTTTCTCTGTGTTAGCTGATGCCTCCATAAACGTGTGTGATTAAATTACTAAGGGGAAAGTGCTTATATTTTATATGACAACGCCTGACCCATCACTCAGCAACAAATTCCCCAGCAAGCAGTAAATCTTCTAACAGGCTCTGACTGTGGACAGGTGGGTCTAAATGGCTAAGAAAGACAGAAAGACGAGTCCAAATTTGAAATTTATGCTCTAACACTTTGTCCATTCCTATTGATACAGAGCCCACTTCACTCCTCAATCTGACAGGGGCTTTAGCATGACCATTACTTTCTTTTTAAAGCATTTTCCATTTATTTTAGGCTGTCAAGTTTCAGGAAGAGCACAACTTGGCATGCTGAAACAGAACTGCATCTTAATGCTGGAAAAGCTTGCATTACCCATGAACACTTCCAGTTTGACATTTCACCTCACTTTTTTTCTCTGTGTTCTTTCAAAATATCCTTGCCAGACCCTTTGTCAAGCCAAAATAACTTCCTATTTCAGAATATTAATGCTTTTATGACCTTTCATGTTTTGTCTGTTTGCCTGTAAAACAGTTTTGACTTTAATGAGAACATCAAGTCATTTCAAGTAAAGACGCTCAAGTCCAAGTGAAGTCACAAGCAGTGGTGGAGAGAGAAACGTTTCATTCTGGTGGCCAGACTGAGACCATTGCTCACTGAAGGGTGGCCAAAACCTGATTTTAGGTTTCTTTTGTGGCACTAGTGGCCTTCATCTTTATTGTTATTTAAAAGTAGGGTAAAGAGAGGGGGAAGACATGCAGCACAGGTCGCCGGGATTGAGACAAAGGTTGAATTTCTTCAGCTGCCGCAGGAAGAACATCCTCTGCTGGGCTTTCTTGATGAGGGAGCTGATGTTTGGCTCCCACTTGAGATCCTGGGAGATGATGGTTCCCAGGAAGTGGAAAGATTCCACAGTGTCAATTGTGGAGTCACAGAGGGTGATGGAGGCAGGTGGGGCTGGGTTCTGCCTGATGTCCACAACCATCTCCACTGTCTTTAGAGCATTGAGCTCAAGGTTGTTCTGGCTGCACCAGTCCAACAGATGGTCCACCTCCCATCTGTACGCGGACTCGTCACCACCAGAGATGAGTCCGATCAGGGTGGTGTCGTCCGCAAACTTCAGAAGCTTGACAGACTGGTGACTGGAGGTGCAGCTGTTGGTGTACAGGGAGAAGAGCAGGGGAGAGAGAACACAGCCTTGGGAGGAACCGGTGCTGATGGTCAGGGAGTCAGAGACGTGCTTTCCCAGCCTCACCCGCTGCTTCCTGTCAGACAGGAAGTCAGTGATCCACCTGCAGGTGGAGTCAGGCACACTCAGCTGGGAGAGCTTCTCCTGGAGCAGAGCTGGGACGATGGTGTTGAAGGCAGAGCTGAAATCCACAAACAGGATCCTGGCGTAGGTTCCTGTGGAGTCCAGGTGCCGGAGGATGAAGTGAAGGGCTAGGTTGACTGCATCATCTACAGACCTGTTGGCTCTGTAGGCAAATTGCAGGGGGTCCAGGAGGGGGTCGGTGATGTCTTTTAGTTTTGGGAGCACGAGGCGCTCAAAGGACTTCATCACTACAGAGGTCAGTGCGACGGGTCTGAAGTCATTAAGCCCTATGGTCCTTGGCTTCTTGGGAACAGGGATGATGATGGAGGACTTGAAGCAGACTGGCACATGACATGTCTCCAGTGAGGTGTTAAAAATGTCTGTGAAGACTGGAGACAGCTGATCAGCGCAGTGCTTCAGGCTGGCAGGTGAGACAGAATCCGGACCAGCAGCTTTCCGGGGGTTTTATAATTGTGTTAGTGGTTAAGAGCATTATTGGTGCCATCTGTTTTGGAGGGGAACTGCTTGTTCTGGAGGTGCACCCTCCTGGTAAATTATATCCCCATGAAAACAACAAATCACTTGGGGTGGCTTCAGGGGTGGCAATGGCCCCCTGACCACCCACTGGCTCTGAACCTGTCACAAGTCATTAGCATTCAAGTCAAAGTTGAATCGCAAGTTTTTTCTAATACAACCAAGTTTAGTATGAAGTAATCAAATATGTGACTGGAGTCTGACTCGAGTCAAGTGATCAAGTCAAAGTCCACACCTCTGGTTAAAGGAACGGCACTGCTTTTTCCTGCTGATGTGGCTCTGTGTTAACTTGCCCCTTTGTCCCTTTCAACTTAATATTTGTTCTAAAGATAACAGAATGGACTGTTTATAACTGCACATATGTTCATAGCATGTTTATCTGTGCAACGTTGATTTCTGGCGAATCTTTGAGCTAACTGGAATTGACACTAAAAGCAGGAACAGTGACATACTGACTATGTCATGTAAATGCACACTATTCTTTAATGTTCCCACAAAACTATAGGTATATTTACAACAAAGCAAACAAGCAAGCAAACAACACACTTTCTGTGGATGGTAATGAAAAACATCACAGCCCCTCCACACATCACAGTGTGCTAGCATAGCAGGTTTTGTCTTCCTTCAGTGTCATTTTCCTCATATGGTAGGGATGAGCCTTCTCACTGTCCAGCTTGAAATGCAACAATTGTGTTTTTGACATCATTTTTGTCCAGATCCAATTTCTTAGATATGTGTTCATTTTATTTGTTCTTTTTCATTCATATCATGCAATCTGACAGATCTAGCTGGTTCAAAAACTTGTCCGCCTTGTCTTCCCTTTCAGAATAAAATATAAATCGAGTTAAACTTAGACTGCAACAACCCTTTCTTCAGACACCTCAGAATTTTGTAAAGTTTTCATAAATCTTAGACTTAACATTATAATTTTCATTTTGAACATTCAGGTTTTTTTTGTCAGTCAGTCATTTTCTACCGCTTATTCCATAGTGGGTCGCGGGGGAGCTGGTGCCTATCTCCAGCAGTCTATGGGCGAGAGGCGGGGTACACCCTGGACAGATCGCCAGTCCATCGCAGGGCAACACACAAACAACCATGCACACATTCATTCATACACCTAAGGTCAATTTAGAGTGACCAATTAACCTAACAGGCATGTCTTTGGACTGTGGGAGGAAGCCGGAGTACCCGGTGAGAACCCACGCATGCACAGGGAGAACATGCAAACTCCATGCAGAAAGACCCCAGGCCGGGAATCGAACCCAGGACCTTCTTGCTGCAAGGCAACAGTGCTACCAACTGCGCCACCGTGGTTTTTCTTTTTTTTTTTTTTTTTTTTTTTTTTTTTTGTGGGCTGCACAGTGGCGCAGTTGGTAGCACTGTTGCCTTGCAGCAAGAAGGTCCTGGGTTCAATTCCCATCCAGGGGTCTTTCTGCATGGAGTTTGCATGTTCTCCCTGTGCATGCGTGGGTTCTCACCGGGTACTCCGGCTTCCTCCCACTGTCCAAAGACATGCCAGTTAGGTTAACTGGTCACTCTAAATTGCCCTTAGGTGTATGAATGAGTGTGTGCAATGGTTGTATGTGTGTTGCCCTGCAATGGACTGGCGACCTGTCCAGGGTGTACCCCGCCTCTCGCCCATAGACTGCTGGAGATAGGCACCAGCTTCCCCGCGACCCACTATGGAATAAGCGGTAGAAAATGACTGACTGACTGAGTTTTTTTTTGTCACTGAGCTTCTCCCTTTAACCTTTAATAGAAACTGTTGTATATTAGAATTTTGGTTTTATGTATATGTGTTTGTGTCTTTAGTTTAATTAAATCAGTAGCAAGTAGACTTTAGTGTTATTAAAAATAAACTGAAGACTGGATTGCATTGATTAACAGTTCCCATCATCTTTTTCTTATAATATTTTAAGTTGAAATGCAACAATTTCATTGTCGATCCTAAATAAATACTACTTTGGAGAAATATATTAAACAGAAATATCCTTGTTTTGTTTTATTTGGAACAAAGATTGTAAAATAGATGGAAAATATTTATAATTTATATATATATATTTATATACATATATATTTATATATTTATAATTCAGATTGATTTTTGAAAGATTGTTACACTGATTAATTTAATTTTTCAGAAAATGATTGGTTTATGAACCTTCATTAATGTAGCTTAATCAAAATACACACTAGAGTTGTGCATCTGACTGTAGGGGCTCTCCAAAGAAAATCATAACTAAACAGAGCTTGTTCAAAACTTTTTGTTTGAAGTAGTTCTGATACTCATCACCAGCATTCAGTCTCTGCTGAAATACAGTTAAAGGCGTATCATAAATGTACAGTAAGTACCCTCTCCTACATGTCTAACCAAGGCTGAAATTTCCCTCATCTAAGATTATTACGTGCTTCAGACTGCACTGATGCAGACTGGACATATGCACAGCGAAAGAACCCTTTTTAAGGCACACAAACAGCAAAGTAAGAACATAACACATTACTGATAGTTTATTCATGAATTTTCTCCCTCTTTCCATACATAAAAGTCACTTTAGACAGCCGGTGTGGATTGCGGTGCGCTTAAAGTTTTACTTTTATTTCACAGCAGAAGGGATTCAGAAGTTGTTCAAATCACGCTACAGTGTGAATGCTGAGTTTTGGGAAGAAAAGTGTGAGACAGACAGAGTGGTCCTTCTAACAAGGGAGGAAACTTTCACTTGTCAATCATGTCACTTCTCTATCAATAGCTGTTTAATCCTCTGCCGTAAGCTGGTAGGTGCTGAATCAAGAAGCAGACAGGAGGTTAAAGGTTAGGTGAATGAAGAGACCACCCCCATGCTCCAGAAGGCTTTTTCCATCACTAGTGCATATCTGGCTGAAAGGTAAGGTTTTTAATCATCTTATTGTTTTTTATGAAACCAGACATCTGAGATTTTAATATCAAAGCTGCAGATCAGCTAGTCAGTGATACAGATGAAAGTGATACTGAGGGGGAAATGCAGAAGACTTTTGCAGATGGTATGAGAGCAGATCCTTCATACCATGCTAAGCATTACGAAAACAATGCATTTTGAAGTGTAATGCTGTGTACAGTGCATGTCTGAAAAAGACAGGCACAAAATCAATTTACCTTTATACTGTGTGGGTATAAACAAATCACAATGAAATTAGCACAAAGAAGACAATGCAATGTTTTGAACATAAATACATTTGAGCTTATGTAAGCCTTGTCATCTCCATGACAACAGCTTTGCTGGTAACATGGAGACAAGTTATTTGTGTACAGCTGCAGCAACATCTTCCAATTGAATTAGGCTGCACCTGTGCACATTATGGATAGTAATAATAGACTGAAAGCAACTATACCAGTGAGCCTTCTGATGGTAAAATATGAGCATGAGGGCATTTGATTTTGAGTTGTTTTGTTCACCACTAAGAAAATGTTTTTTCTTACTAGAGATGATTCAACAATATTTCGGAAGTAAACGTTTTATTGAATTATTCATTATATTACAATCATTATTGTTATTGTTACTCATTCATCATGTGACGGAAGCATCTTTTGTTGTGGTTTAAAATGCCTCTGTCCTACTAATTTTTTATTATGTGCAACCCGATTGTTCTGGATACTTTATGTTGTTGGACTAATTGTTGTAGAGATCACTGTATGCTCTTATTCTTGTATTTGTAATCTGATATTACAAATGCAAGAACTTAGTAATAAGTACTAAATGCATCATAAATATACACACACCTATGGTCTATATATGATTGTTTTATCATATTTGTTAACAAGTATGCTATATAATGGATTCTCTTTACCTTGTCTTTACCTTTGAGGGCACACCTGTAACTGACATCTTTAATTTTTTCATCATGTAATTATCATTTCATAGTATTACTTTTCTCTTGTTTTGTAAAAATGTGAAATTCTGAAAAGCATTACAAAAGCAAGTCATACCTACAGTTTAAAACAGAAATGTAGGTATAGTGCATATAAATGTACTTTACTTTGTGTTCTCACTGTCGGGTCTGAAATCAGACTAAGCCTTTCCTATGTTAGGTCAGTTAAGATCGAAAAAACAGAGAGACATTTAGAGAAATTTTAGTTACTTTCCTCACAGTCCGAAGTTTATATACAGTGCTGTAAAATAATATTTCTCCCCTATAAGATTTCTTCTGTTGTTGCTTGTTTACCACACTAAAATGTTTCAGATCATCAAAACAAATTTTATTACTGAATACAGATAAGCTAACTTTCTAGAAAGCTGAGCTCAATATCGCAAGCCAAGCCCAGGCCTGATTATTACCTAATCATTATTAAAAAGAAAATATTAGAAAAACAAAGTCATTGACATCTGTTGGCCTGAAAAGGTTTACAAAGTAATTTTTAAGACTTTGGGAGACCAGTAATGCAAAGTGAGAGCCATAAGGCACAGGTGGAGAGAACATTTAGCAGTAGTGAACGTTTCCACGAGAGGCCAGTCAACCAAAATCTCTCCAAGAGCACATCCACAACCCAAACAGGAGGTCACAAAACAACCTAGAACAACATCTAAAGGACTGCAGACCTCACCTCTCCCAGTTAAGGTCATAGTTTACAACTCAACCTTCAGAAAGAGAATGAGCAAAAATGGCCTCCATGGGAGAATTTCAAGACCAAAACCACTGCTAATGAAAAAGAAAACTTAAGCCCACTCACTCCTTGGTTGTGCAGGAGGACAATAATACAAAGCACTAAAAGGAAGGTGACCTCTGAATGACAAAAAAAAAGTTTGGAATGGCCTAGCCAAAGTCTGGACTTAAATCCAATTCAGATACTCCGTCAGTCACTCATTTTCTATACCTCTTCTTCCATAGTGGGTCGCAGGGAAGCTGATGCTTATCTCCAGCAGTCTATGGGCGGGAGGCAGGGTACACCCTGGACATGTCGCCAGTCCATCGCAGGGCAACACACAAACAACCATGCACACACTCATTCACACACCTAAGGGCAATTTAGAGAGACCAATTAACCTAACAGGCATGTCTTTGGACTTGTGCAGGAAGCCGGAGTACCCGGTGAGAACCCAGGCATGCACGGGGAGAACTTGCAAACTCTGGGAGTCAAAAACAGGACCTTCTAGCTGCAAGGCAACAGTACTACCAACTGTGCAGCCCTCCAGATACTCCAACATGGCTAAATTAAAAATTAATTCTTCAAAGGACAGTGAGACAGAATTCCTCATGAGTGATGTTAAAGACTTATTGTCAGTTATTGCAAAGTCTTGAAGTTAGTTGTTACTGCTAAGAGTGGCCCGAAGTAGTTATTACCACCCCAATTCCACTAAAATTGGAACATTGTGTAAAATGGAAATAAAAACAGAATACAGTGATTTGCAAATACTGTTGAACCCATATGCAATTTATAACATAGACAAGATATTTACTGGTAAACTGGTAGTTTGTATTGTGTTTTGCAAATATGAACTCATTTTGAATCTGATGCTTGCATCGCGTTCCACCAAAGCTGGGAAAGGGGCAACAAAAGACTGGAAAAGTTGGGGAACACTCAAAATACACCTGTTTGGAACACTGGTGAATAGATTAATTGGAAACAGGTGTGTGTTCTGATTGGGTATAAAAGGAGCATCCCTGAAACCACTTTGTGAACAACTGCGTGTGCAAATGGTTCAGTAATTTAAGAACAATGTTTCTTAATGTACAATTGCAAGGAATGTAGGGATTTTATTATCGATAGTCCATAATATTATCAAATTCAATTCAATTCAGTTTATTTATATAGCGCCAATTCACAACACATGTCGTCTCAAGGCACAAAAGTTAGGTACATACATTCCAATTAATCGTAACCATTGAACAGTGCAGTGCAGTCAGATTCAGTTATTTATTCAAATTGGATAAAAAGTTTTTCTATCCAAATGATTCAGAGAATCTGGCGAAATCTCTGCATGTAAGTGACAAGGATGAAAACCAACACTGAATGCACGGGACCTTCGATCCCTCAGGATGCACTGCATTACAAATCTACTTAATTCTGTAATGGATTTTACCACATGGACTAAGGAACACTTCAGAAACCATTGTCAGTTGATGCAGTTTGTCACTACATCTACAAGTGCAAGTTAAAACTCTACCATGCAAACCAAAAGCCACATATTAGCAACACACAGAAATGCGTCCGGCTTTGCTGGGTCTGAGCTCATCTGAGATGGACTGACGCAAAGTGAAAAAGTGTGCTGTTGTCTGACGAATCCACATTTCAAATTGCTTGTGGAAATCCTGGACGTCATGTACTCTGGGTCAAAAGGGAAAAAGACATCCTGGATTGTTATCATGCAAAGTTCAAAAGCCAGCTTCTGTAATGTATGGAGGTGTGTTAGGGCCCATGGCCTGGGTAACTTGCACATCTGTGAAGGCACCATCAATGCTGAAAGGTACATCCAAGCTTACATTAGCAAGACAATGTCAAGCCACATTCTGCACATGTTACAACAGCGTGGCTTTTTAGTAAAAAGGTGCTAGACAGGCCTGCCTGCAGTACAGACCTGTCTTCTATTGAAAATATATGGTGCATTATGAAGCATAAAATACGACAATAGAGATGGAGAGAAACGGAAAGAATTTCACTTACAAAGCTTCAACATTTAGTGTTCTCAGTTCAAACACTCAGGCTATTTATATCCAAAATTAATGTTTGTTCATTGATCTGAAACATGTATGTTTGACAACAACAACAAAAAAATAAACAAAAACAGAAGAAATCTGTAAAAGGCAAACACTTTTTCACAGCACTGTACACTAGATGACTATGCCTTTAAATAATTTGGAAAAGCAAATATGATGGTGACATGGCTTTCTCATTGGTTAATTTAATCACATTTGCATTAATTGGAGGAACATCCTTTTATGTAATTTAATGCAACAAAGACACTGCTTCACTTTTTGACATCATGGAATAATCAGAAAAAGCAGCCAATATATCAGTAAGAGAATAATGGTTCATTCTTGGTTCAATTTTCCTGAAGATGGCACTTTTATCTGTTCAAACAATTATATGAAGGGATACACAACATGATATAAACTGGTATGAACATCATTCTGTTCAGGAAGAAGGGTTCTGTGAGATTAACATGTTTTGGTACAAATTGTATCAATCCAAGAACAAATGGAAATGACTTTGCAAAGATGCTGGATGAGGCTGGTAAGAGAATTATCCCCATTGAAATGAGTCCTGTACCAACATGGGCTGAATTGCCACTTACTGAGGAAGAAAACATTGCTCCAAATGTAAAATAAAAAGCAAGGTTACAGATAACAAATGCATTCTAGGACTAAGATTTTTAGAATTTTTAAAGACATGTTCTGTAGTCTGTTTGAACTACAATGACAGTGTTTACCCATAATGACCACTGTTACAATTAGAGGAGAAAGTGGTGGAAAGAATGAGCTCACCCTCCCAACTGTGAAGTATGGGGTTTGGCAACATCATGTTGTGTGGGTGTTATGCTGCAGGAGAGACTGGTACACTTTACAAAAAAGATGTGATTTTTAGGAAAAACCTTCTGTTGAAATAATAAATCCACATCAGCCTGGAACTTAAAATTTGGGTACAAGTGGGTCTTCCAAATGGACAATAACCCCTGGCAAATAAAGCACAAATTGGCTCAAATACGACAAAGTCAAGGTTTTGGAAGAGCCATTACAAAGCCCTGTTCTAATCCCACAATAGATGTTTAACCTAACTCATAAATGGCTAAAAGGTAATTCTGCCAAATACTTTGGAAATAAATGTAAAATTCTGATTTTGAAGAAATTAAATCAAACAAAAAAGTCTTTATCCCATTATTTTGGTTATTAGCTAATATACATTATTTTGGTATCCTAAAGGATGTCCGACAGTGAGGTCAAAAAAATGTTCTGTATCTTTTTATAGTGTACGTAATATTTAGTTTTAACTGTATGTCTATGCAGTGATGCTGGTCTTCATTAGTGTCATGAGGTGGCATTTCCTGTTCACAGGAACATTTACACCCATTTACAAAAATAATAACAAAAACAAATTATAACACAGCCCAAATCTGTGTCAAAAATTCCCAATTTCTGTACGTACGTTTTAAACACAACTGAGATCATTTAGTGTGAAACATAAAATGATCAGATGTTTTGAAAGTGAATTATTAGTCTTTTCTTGGCCTATCCACCTACCCTCTGTACTTTCCCTCTAGCAAACAATGTGATAAAACATCATTGTTTCAAAGCCAAATGTGATACTGACTCAAACAGTAAACCATCTATTGATATCTCTCCAGAGACAGTTTTGCTATTTTTGCGTGAGGCTTCTATAAAAAGGGGTTAGTGGAACTTTCACAAACAAATATTCCTGACATATAAAGCAAAACAAAAGTCAGACTTTGGAGATCAGAGAGGTGTGGCAATAGAAACTGCACATCATTACTGTTATGGTAAGGAGCAAAGTAAAAGTTCGCTCCTAAGCTGTAAAGTTTTAAGATAGCTTTGATTTGAGATCGACTTGAGTTATCTTGTGTTTCTCCAACTGTGTCAGTCTTGTGTCTTCAAACCCCGTCACTTAAGTCTTTCACATTTTTCACCTTCATGATTAAATGCTATTAAGTACGGAGGACAAAACTCACAGGTTTCTTTGTGGCAACTTTGCCGAATTTAGAAATGTAAAATGGGCCTGTTTTATACTGGGCTATGATTAAAATCCATTCATTGACTTGTTCCAGATGGGGTGAAGTGGGCTGAGGAGGTTTCATTACATGCACATCACAGGGCCACACAGACACACATGACAAGCAATCATGTCTGCACTCACGCTTAAGGGAAATTTAGAGTAACCAATTAACCTAACAGGGAGGTTTTTGGATTGTGGGAGGATGCCGGCACACCAGGGGGTAATCCATGCATGCACAGGGAAAAACTCCAAGCAAACTTGGTGCTGAAAGACCCCACCCCTGGATTTGAACCCAAGACCTTCTTGCTGCAAGGCAACAGTGCCACCGACCAGCCATTTAACTAAAATATGTTGTTGATTTGATTTGATTTGCTTCCATTACCTTTTACTGGAAAACATAAAATCTCTGACACGTCACAATAACACAAATAACAATTGGGCTAAAAACAAAAGAGTTGTTGTAAGTATTGTGACAGAAAAGGAAGACAAAACACGTATAACTGAGGAGATAGGAAAAGTGCTTTTTTTGTACATACCAATCATGCTGAAGAAGGAGAATGAGATCCATGAATTTACTTAGTTGAACAAAGCAAGATAAAAGCAAAACCCTGTAATGCACTGTGGCACATAGCTCACATCAGACCAGAGAAAAGAAATGGTAAAATTGTGCAACTGATAAAAAAGCCATGTCTTCTGTCAAATATTAATGAGTCTATAAAAGGGTTTACTCAAAACAGGCGCTATTCTGAATTTATAAGGGACCGCAGTAACACTAAATTGTGATAAATAACCTCTCACGACCACACCCTCTATAACCCTCTGTTTTTCATAGATGGACACACAAAAGATGCAGTGATCTCTGTCTTCCTTTTTATGCATGCGTGTTTCCCCATGCACATGCACGCTTTGTGTTGATGTAGCTCTGACTTATTTTTCACTTTTCTCTTTAACTTCCTGTGAGTCACCAGCCGGAGATTGGGGTGGGGCGTTTGTGTGTGTGTGTGTGTGTGTGTGTGGTGGGGGGATACTTTATAGCTGCACCTTTATTTTTATGTGAAAACCGTGCTTAATGCACACAGAGAACAAAAGCAGGAATCTGGTACAATGTTTTCCTTCACTTGTAAATTCCTATGCTCGTACCTAACTTGCTGTGCGACTCAATTGTAAAGTGCAGTTATAGAGCTGTTATATAACATTGCTTATTTAAGTATGTCATGAGCCTAGAGTGGCTTATGTAACGTTACAAGATAGTATAAATCTGTAGATCCTCTCCTCTTTCCTCTTATTTAAAATCCAAGATACATCTTTTGTGCTGCTAGGAACTGCTTTCAGAAAATAAGTGAGAAAGTGCCCTTGATTATACTGCATGAGATTAGTATTGCTAAAGCGCTGGTTTCTTCACAATTAAAGTGATGTGCTGCAGTTGCAAATGTTTCCTGTCACAAGTGAGATACAGAGAGATGAAAATGAAGATTATTCAGTTTTTTCAGATGTTCATAATTAAGTTTTTCAAGTCACCACAGAAGAAGCAAAAATTATTTTGAGTATAGAGCTTCCTTTCTGACCAAAGGAATCACAAGGTGAGATTTAATGACAGAGAATCTTGCAAAAATGTCAAAAACACATTCACATTAAACTGCTGTATAAGTCTGTCTGATAAAACCCAAGTTTTCTAAAACTTGTGGGAAGGTTTGAAGATACTTGAGAAAGTTTATCAACAAGAATGCTGTATTGGCCTTATGTAACCAAAGGACATTCAGAGTTTGGTAGCGATACTGACCTTTCCCATTCGAAACTTATGTTATAAAAATATACTTTTTTACCCCAATAACAGCTGAAAGCATTGTTTTTTTTATCATCATTGTTGGTATTCTGAGGAAGCAAATGTGTAATTAAAACCAGTCAATCAACACATCAGCACATCGGTAAGCTTTATATTACCCTGCTATACACTTTCTTCTGTTTCTCTTAAATGATTTTTTTTTTTTTGCTCATCTAGAAAAGCTTTAAAAAGCTTTCAGATCCCATTGAAAGGTGTTAATTTAAATATTGATTGTTGCTGAATTTGTTAATGAATATGAATACTGTCTTCTTTCAGTGGCTGGATTACATTTTTATGCTTGTTCAGGAACACAGCCTCAGTCATGAGATTGTATCATGTCTGCAGTAATAGATTGGTGACAGTTATGGTCTGCCTCGGTCTAAAGAATGTTGATGAAGCAAACTTACAGAATCCATTTATTTACTCTCTTTTTTTAGCTAATATAACATAGCTGTTATGCCCATCAAAGCCCAGAATGTCTGAGGGACCTTGTACTTTGTGTGCTTGCTACACAGCGACTTAGCGTAAACTCAATTCTCTGATCTGAACTCTTAATTTGGTTTTTCCAGGCTTTTATACCACCATTGCATTATTATGGTACATACATACCATGTGTTTCTCTGGCTTCTGAGGATAGGTGTAAAGACACTCCAGCATTGGCCATTTTATTCAACTGATGCTCACACAAATGTAATTTTATGCCTTGCTAAATCAGGCTTCCACAGATTTTATTTGGATACGTCAAAGAATTGTGTCATGAGCATTTCAACATGGAGACAGTAAATATAGTGCACATACTCACCACTGTAATTTTAATGTTATGTATTGATGAAGATTGACTTACCAGGGCATGCATCATGCTTGTAATGGCCAACCCCAAATAGGAGTAGGCTCTAATTTCTGATAAATTCTGCTAATAATTATTTTGCTGCTAATAATAATATTTTTTTTATACCTCCTGGGGGCACTGATACAATGAGTGTGGTTAATTAAAACTTGGACCTCAACATGGTCAGGTGATCATTAAGTAAGTTTTTTTCATGTGTTATTGTTTTATTTAATTATTCCTCAGATTTATTAGATCTGTGAGAAATGCTATCTTTTTTTCGCATATTATTTACATAAAGAAATGGTAAATGGCTTTTATTCCAAAGCGCTTTACACTACAATCAGTCATCAAACCATTCATGCACACATTCACACACTGACAGTGGTAGACTACATTGTACCCACAGCTGCCCTGGTGCAGACTGACAGAAGTTGGGCTGCCATCCAATTGGACACAACAACTGAGACGGACGGAGCGGGGTTCGAACTAGCAACCCACTGGATTGAAGGACCAACCCCTGCCACAATCACCATGGTAATGACAGTGAACTAGATTGAAATTGAATTTGAAAAATAAATAAATGAGACAGTAACATCAAAGTGAAAAGCAGAGATATGATTTATGGGATCTTTTAAAAGATGGGCTAATGTTTATATTTATTTATTTTCAGAGGTCCTGGTTGGGGTAACTCATTTTATTTGGTCAACAGTCACTAGGAGGATGCTAATTATTTTCTGACCTGAACATGAAGAGCTATTTTTGTAGAAAATATTACTCATTACTTTAGCATTGTAGTCATCCAAATGGGCACCCAAAGATTTTGTTGTTTTAAGTATGTCATCAGTTATAGATATATCTTACCCTGTTCTAATTCTTGCAACCCCCAGCTAGAAAAAAGCAAGTCAATGTTTTATATATTTTAAAGAAATTATTTCTGGGATTCTGTATTAAAAGGTGGTAATCCTTTCTCAGTATGACTCTTTTTCACTGTAATATTCTACATTGCAACTCTTTCTGGAAAACAATGCTGTTTTGTCCTCAGCTACCTAAGAATACTTGTCTCAGTTTCATATAGGCTTCACCATTTAAGGCTATCGTTATTGAGTGCTCTATGTGTGCGCGTGAGCACTGAAAACTTTAATATACTCCCACCTGCTGGTTGGGCTTCACCCCGGTCTGTATAAAGTGCGTTCAGACCAAGTAATTGGCTCCCATTTTTTTATTCAGCGTCAGCTAAGAGCACTGATTCCTAAAATTCTTATGAGCAAAACAAATGGCGAGCAACATCACCATTTAAAGATGTCCTGGTCCCAAGGCCTGCCTTCCACAGATGACCTGGTAAGGAAATTTGCCTTACCACATCCCTGCTGACGAGACCCAGTCAGTACAACTGCCTGCTGTTTGGTTACTCTTTTACCCTGTGCACATTCTACTAATGCGTGGAGAAGGCAGTCCAGCCGCTGTGCACTGCAGGGATTAGTATCCTCTTTTATCTGAATGACCTGCTTCTACCAGCTCGATCCAGAGAGGAAGCAGCTGTGCAGATGAGGACACTGGCAGCACATCTAGCAAACGTAGGCTTTTCGATAAACTGGGAAAAGAGTTCTGTTCTGCAATCCCAGATGGTTATTGTGTGGGGTGGAGTTAAACTCAGCCACAATGAGAGCCTGACTCCCACAAACGAGAGCAGAGGCGCTGTCAGCGTGTCTCCACTGTGTCAGGCCCCACAGTGTGGTGTGCCCTCTCATGCAGTTACTGGGAATGATGTCAGCAACTCGCATGAATGTTCCACTTGGTCTGCTTCATATGAGACACCTGTAAAGATGGTTCACCCACCTGCACATAGATCTTGTGTGCCAGAAAAGGCAGATGATTTCTTCACTGGGGAAACCTCCACACTCTGTCAGGGGGAGTTCCCCACAGATGGCCTTAGTCACACATACCAGTGTTCACAGACTCGTCACTGTCCGGATGGGGGAGGATGTGTCTCTCAGGTAGTGGGAGGAAAATGACAAAATCTTATGCCTTAGCATGTGGAAAATGAAACAGTACTTTGCTCATCTACTGCAGGATCAGCATGTAGCATGTTTTGATCCATACAGATAACAGAGGTACAGCAACCTACTTAAACTGACAAGGGGCTCAGCTGTTAACATCACCAGACAGCTACTATGGTGGGCATGCATTGCTAGTATACACACTATACTGGCTAACACAGCAAGGAGTCCAAAATCTCCATGGATTACCATTGCCAAGGAAAGGAGAGAAAGGCAACACCGTGAGCAGAAGCAGAAGCGAGGCCATAGACCCGGAGCACTAGCGGTGATAAGGGAACAGCCACACAGACCACTGCCTCCTAATCTTTTTATCACAATTTGCAGATCCCTTTCTGAGAAGATGAATGAACTGAGGCTACAAGTAGCCACAAACGTGAGAGACAGTTGCATTCTGTTGGTGACACAGCCCTGGTTATCAATCCCAGATTCTGCTATTGAGCTTGCAGGATACACTGCACAGCTCAAGGACAATTATAGAGCAGAAAAGGGGGGCTTGGTGTGTACATTAATAACAGCCTGTGTACCAACACAGTGACTGTAGATGGTCACTGCTTCTCGGACCTAGGGTATGTGACTGTTAAATGCAGGCCAATCTATCTCCTGAGAGAGTTCACCGTACTCTTGGTAATTGCTGTTTACATTCCACTGGACGCTAATGCTAGCTCAGCTGCTACATAGCACCTTTAGGGACCAGCAGAGTAAGCACAGTGTCCACAGCCCTCTATGCGTGCTGCTGCTTTTGTAGACTATAACTCAGCAGTCAGTGGCATCATCCCCCCACAGAGTGGTGGGCAAACTTAGAGACATTCAATTGTTACACTCCACTTGCATATGGATCCACAGCTTCCTGTCGGGTTGCAGCCAGAGGGTCATACTGGGTCAACATACATCTTCGGCCCTCAGCACAAGCTCTCCACAGGGTTGTGTGTACAGCCCCTGCTCTACACCTTCTACTCATTAGACTGCATCCTTGCTCACCAAACAAAACCATTTTAAAGTTTGCAGATGACACCACAGTAGTGGGGCTTATCTCTGGGGAAGATTAATTTGCCTATAGGGATGAGGTGGAGCGACTGATAGCGAGGTGCAAAGAGAACAACTTGCTGGTCAGCATCTCCAAGACCAAGGAGATAACAGTGGACTATAGGAAAAAGAGGACGGACATTTCACCACTGACCTTAAGCAAAGAGTGTGTGGCTGACTTCCACTTCCTGGGAGTCCACATCTAGGAACACCTGACCTGGAGCATCAAAATAACATCACACAGAGACTGCTGGTGTCCTTTTATAAATCCTTTTATCCGTGTTCGGCAAACCAGCTGTATAGTGAGTCAGAGAAAAGCTCTCCAGAGGGTCATTAATGTGGCCCAAAAGATCATTGGCTGTACTCTCCCCACACTTGAACTTCACAGTTCTTGCTGTCTCCATAACATCATAAAGGACACTTTACCCAGATCACACTGTGTTTGAAATGTTACCATCACGCAGACGCTACAGATCAATTGAAGCAAGGACAAGTCCATTCAAAAACAGTTGCTATCCAACAGCAATATCTAAACTCAGTATAGCCAGAATGTAAAGGGAGATGCAATAATGGGAATGTGCGATCACTATGTGTGTACATTTGTTTTTATTTTACCTATTTAATAACTGCCTCTATTTTTCTATTATACATAAAATATTTATTGCTCAATACAGAGACCAGATCGATTTTTTTTTCTCAAATTTGTTGTACTTCTAGCAATAACAATAAAGGCTATTCTGATTTTGATTTTATTGTGTTGTGACTTTACACCCACTGTTTTAAATGTGTTTGACACATCATCATCTGTAGCAGGCCCCCAGCTTTCGAACAACATTCAGCCCAGCCTCGATGGGTGAGTTTCAAGTTTTTTTATTTTCCTTTTCCATCCAGATCACCATCATCACCATCATCACCGTGAAAACTAAAATATATAAACATTAAAATACAAGAACATGGGTTCCTAATACCAACAACAAACAAAACATACCTCTCTGCTTTCACCAAGGGTGAAAAACATAGATTTGTCTTTTACACATCAAAAAACATTTGAATATTGCTGACAGTTGTTTTCCAGCCATTCACTAGTACAACTGATTGCTGCCAGCTTTTATATGGCTGGCCCTTATTGGCTATGGCATTCCGTGAGTACAAAATAAACAAAAACAACTAATTGAAACGCAAACACAAAATACAAATACCATTAAAAACAAAATATTTATAAACAATCAACACAGTGTTAATCAAAACAGACAAACATCTATAAACAATCTACAAGATTTGGATATTTATTTTGAACAATTTACACATTGCATTTGAATAATTTACAGTCCGTTACAACATCCACGAAGAGAGCTTTGTGTAAATCCAATATGAAACAGACAAACAGAAAACCTTGAGTGTTAATATTAACCCCACAATCCTCAACCTCTCTAAAAAAAAGGAGACGGCATGATGACATTTACCTAATGTGATTACATGTAGATGTTCAACTGTTTGTCCTCTCACCAAATAGGGATGTCTCGGGTCCTCATAGGTACTTTCTAGCTTTAGCCTTCAAATGTTGTGAATATATAATTTTTCAACAAACTTTACTCATAAGTAAAAAATTGATACATCTGCACCCATTTTCTTTTTTTTGTTTACCAAATATTTTAAATACATTATTTCATGGCAATTTTTCCTTTCACTCTGTATCTAATTTTTTACTTCCAAAACGCTTTCAAGGCTGTCCAAGTCTGTCTGTCAAATCAGGATCCAGTATGGCATTTTAAATATCTTATATCAAACTGGCCAGTTGCCCAAGCCACAGGTTGGCTAGGCAACCAATTCTAAGCTCTCCAGATGGCTGATACGTTTTTGAACGTGGGCTAATAAACCTTTCTGATCATCATACCAAATTGCTGTTGGAATACCAAATAATATAGACATGGTGTCATTTGTACAGTCTGTCTATTCTTACTCTTACCAAGTTCTTTCTCTATTTTCTTATCTTTGCAAATTGTTGGCTAAATCAAATGTTACTTGACATATTAATAAGCCATTAAACTGTAACCTGATGCTTTAAAGTAGGGAGCTTTTTGTAACTTAATAATGTTAGAAATCATTCTCACACCCTGTTGTCTTAAAAAAGCGACATAAAACCAGTCTGTGGTTTAAGGTGTTTAAAGGTTACTTAACCATTTTTGATTATATGCAGGTTATTTTAGTTACAATTGTGATCATACTGCCATGTGAACAGACCGAAGAAAAAAACACTTTTGCAGCATCTAACTTCTGAAAGCTAGGCATAGACATAGTGGCTTTGACATTATGCTTTGACACGATGAGTTGCTATTCAGAGGCTACAGTTTGTAGTTTATTATGAGAAGTAATCGACAGTTGGTAATAGTGTTTTTGGGAAGCATCATAACTTCTTTAAATCTTCGCATTGTGCAGCTCAATTTCTTGCACCTATAATTTCAAAAAATCGAATTCTGTAAAATGACCAAAACAATACGTTTTAATTAGGCTTTATCTGACCTTAAGGAACTGGGTCACAGCAGAAGGGGCTTCACAGAGTAACTGAACTGTTTTGATCTCTTTCTTTTGGGCTATGCATTTAGCATTTCACTACAGTAGACCATGTTCAGTAGTTACAGTGCCTTGCAAAAATATTCATAGAGGTAAAAAAAACACAAACAACAATTCATTGTATTCCATTTTTGTTTTGACAAACACAAAGAAAAGCATAAACTGCAAAATGGAAAGACAATGATACATGTTTTCTAAAATGCTTTACTAAAAGAAACATGGAAATGTGTGGAATGCATTTGTATTCAGTTTCCATGATGCTATGCTTTGTTGAACCGCACATTTTCTTTATTATGTTAGGATTAAAATCCCAATAAACATTACAATCAACAGTTATTCCACCATAACACATTGTTTCACTAATATTTCCAATACTATTACTTTCAAAATGCATTATTCAGCTCAAGTAAAGGTAAAAAAACACGCTAAATTGTGGAATTGGCAACAAGTCTGTATTTGGACCTATGTGTCACTTTTAGTTTTTCTTCTCCCTCTTTTAAATATCTGAATATATTTTCTGGATTTGGATAGAGGCTCTTGGACTGAAAGTAGCATTTTAAAAACAAAACTAAATCTAAATCAAGAAAAACCACGCTGTTATTTTTTAAATAAATATTAATCTAAAATCAATCCTTCCAAAATAATATTAAATTCAAACCATGTTGTTAGAAAACTGTCTTCACACATTTTGGTTTCTATATGTTAGAAAAAGTTTTATAATTTCAGTTAGCTTGACTGATTTACATCTAAATATACATCCATCATGTGCTATCCATGGTAAATACTAAGTTAATGAAGCTACCTCTCGTAAAAGACAATAATTCGGAGTGAAAAAGCATCTACAATCATAAAGGGTGATAATTTTGTTTTGTTTTGTTGCTTTATGCATTCAGGCATTGAATGGAGGGATTGGCAGTTAAATAGCAGACTCTCTTTTCAGAGGACATGTGAATTACATGACAGGGTGTTAATTACAGTGAATGAAAATCATTTTTATGGCTGTTATTACAGAGGTTGCATTTTACTGTTAACAAATAACCACAAATTATATTAAATTGCAATATTTTTGACTCAGAAAGTGGAACAGATGTTACAAAGGCATGCAAGAGTGGAGGGATTTAAGGGTTTATGAAAATAGCCAGGGAACTATACTGCAGTGCGGAATGCAGATCTGAAATTCAAGAGCAGACAAGAAACACTACTGAAGTATGTTTCTCTGACTCTTTTTTGCCTTTTCCACTCACATTCAAATGACCTCTGAAGAAAACCACCGGGATTTGCCTGGTAGATATTACAGTATTTTGTCTGTGTCCATTCGGTGCAAGACTGACCTACCCTCCCCCACAGTATGAGCTGGCCTTTCATATTTAATATACCATGTTGGAGAAAGGTCACTACTGTTTTGGTTTCTCTCTACTGGCTTTGTTTTGCGATCGGAAAATGCTCACAGACTCCACGATATCTAAATATTTTCATGCTGCTGTCAAAATCATAAAAAAAGGGCAAGTAATCACATTACGTTTTCAGTCAAGGAATTCAGATATTTCTGACCACACCAAGCTGATAAAGTTGCACATATAATTTTATGTGACTGAACTCTCATTAATTTCCATTACTTCTATTTCATAATGATCATCTTTGTGTTCCTATGACCTCAGGTCCCAAGTAGGAATTGCTCAAAATTAGCATGTTTTAATGAATTCTGTGTCATAAAGCAGACAAATGTGATACTTTTTCCTTTCCAGGAAGGGCATCACCCCCTCAAAACAATAAATGATCAAGACATGAACTTGTATTTCTGTTATAACAGCAGAGCCAAGACGGTAGATTCGCTTACATTCAATTTTGAAATCCTGCATACCAGCTTCCCATGAGGGGTGCAGAAACCACATTCCTGATTTTCCACAAGTACATTATTTTATTACAGAAATATCATACAGTATAGTGGTTAACATGGCACTCTATGATGAGAGTACTGCTGTGGCAATTATGACTCAACATATTTTTCTCATCCTATGGAATTTTAGACTATTTCATCACTCCTTTATTCTGTCATTGTCTGTCTTTTTTTCTGGTTCTGTTTTAAGACTTTAGATTGTGAAAGACTCCAGTTAAGTCGCCCTCCCCTCCTCCCCATTTTGCAATGAGATGGAAACATTAATCAATTAGGTTGGCTCTTAAAGGATCTGAAAGAGATGAAGCTCCCCTCTCTCCAAAAATGAAATGCCACAGACTTTTAAATCCAGTCAAAGGGCATTTTCCCCCAATCTTGCTCTCTTCTTTTTTTTTCCTCCAACTCCCTTTCATTCCCCACTCTCTGTTTCATTCATCTTCGGCCCCATCCCCCTCTTATTTCTCATGTGCAACATAAGTAGAAGGTTGGGGAATGAGAGGATGATAAAGAGCAGGGTTTATTCAAGAGAGGTATGGAAAAATGAGGGCATAATGGATTTGTAAAAACACAAGTTAAAATGACCATTTCTGTAATTAGAAATCCTATAAAAGGGGATAAATTGGATTGTTTTGTGACAAAGAAGTAGAAAATGTCCACTGCTCCATTCTTAGTTGAGTTAGAATGTTGGACTGAAATTATAAAAAGTGACATTTTATTTAAATTAAATACTTTTTTAACAAGCAAAGTAAACTGGAAAACAAACATTTTAAACAGAAATATCTATCATTTGCAACATATGCTATATAATCTAAGGAAATTAAATTCAATGTCAACATTAAATACTGAATTTTGTTGGCTTACATTTAGTGCAATGCAACTGCAGCTAATTAAAGTGTGGAAAAGGGTCATGCAGAGGGTGGAACACAGTCCATGAATGCCATTTGTTTCAATGGCCGATTGTCCAAAGGAACAAGAGACAACATAGTCTCATTATTGAATGTCAGTGGCCAGAAAAGGTTAGCAAAGGTTCAGCAGTAAACAACCCCTTGTGGCGTGCCTGCCGCAGCCTCACACAAAATTTATTCTCACAAGCTTTGATAGAAAACTAAACTAGGCTTTGATGAACAGAACTGCAAATTCTACAAAGTGTTCTTTGCCACATAATTGTTTTTATTCTGGAACTGCCATAAAGTTTATTTGGTCAGAATTCTAATTACTCTCTTTTGAATCTTACTGTTGGTCATTTGTCATGTTACTCATACAGTTCATGACAGAAGTATACATACATCGATTATCAACAGTAATTTCATGCTACATTTTGTTCCTTTTGGTGTAGACCAATTATGCAACATATAACTTGAATACACTTTTGTAAGAGTAATGATGTGCATAAGTTTAAATTTCTTAATCCACATGTTAAATGTCCCCTAGTAAGTTGCACCTTAAACACATGCTTTTGTAGCCATCAACAAGATTGTGGCTTGGTTTTGGCAATTTTTTTAACCACTCCTTCTGAGAAAATTGGCAGAGTTCTTTTAAGCTCGCTTATTTCCTGGAAAACTCTCAACTTTAACTATAGTCCATACAGTTTCAATACAGTTTCAACTATGTCCAAGTTTCCACTGACAAGCTGTTGATTTAAAGTAAAGTTGAACAATTTGGAAATAGTTCCCTTCTTCCACTATTCCATCACACTTTGTGCATTGCACCAAGGCCACTGGCATCCAAACAGACTCTCAGCTTGATGCTACCACCACCTTTTCATGATAGTTGGCACAGCATTCTTAGGTTTGAAACCATCCCCTTAACCCCTCCAAACATCCTTCATGTTACTGAGGCCAAATATGTCAATCTTTTGTCCATCATCTGACCTGAAAACCTTTTCCCAGAAAGCATTACATTTGTCCATGTGGGCATCTACAGATTTCACAAGCATGAAGATTTATCACTTATTTCTCTGTCTCATAGCCAGTGTTATTGATGTTAAAATTGCTCCACTGTGGTCTGTGGAACTGGTTTTCCAGCATCTTCCAGACTATGAAAGACTTGTTCCTTGTTGGTTCTTAGGTTGCTATAGAACATCCTAAGAAATTTATTTTATTTTAAGAGCGACAGTTTGGGTCAAATGGCTGAAACGTAGAAGCAATTGTTTATTCCAGATTCCATAAGGATCCCAAACACACATTAAAACTGGTTTTGGAAGACTTATGTTAAGCTTCCTGAAAGGCCTTCCCAATGTCCTAACCTCAACCTCAAGAAAAAAAAAAGTGGACTATAGTTAAAGATCACGTTTCTGCCAGGTAACCAACCAATAAACTCTACATATTCTAACAAGAAGACTGGCCAAATATCCATTCCAAAGTGTGTGGTTGAGGTATACCTTGCTAAGGGACTTTCATCTAAACATTACTGGGGTGGTATGAATAATTGTGAGCGTTTATGTTTAATTTTGATCTTGTGTGGACTACACACAATCCACAGTGAATTCATAGTTGTACTTTCAATTATTGCTTCTTTAAGCTGTGTATCAGCTCAACCTGTAAAAAGAACAGTTCAAATCCATCATTAAAAGGTCTCAAATTAATGATGACGCTCTCAATAATGAGCATATGTAAACTTCTAAACAGAGCTGCACAAGTCTTTTTTTATGAAGAAAATCAGAAATGTTACCTGGTACAACAGCCGCTGAGATTTGTTTATGGTAAAGAGCAACCAAGATGGAAACACACGGAAATGTACTGAGGCATAAGTGGTCGGATCTGGAAAAATAATGGTGCCTTGTTACTCATTCCACTAACCGCTCATGTCATCATTTGCATTGTTTGTTCTGATAGTTATGCCCTATTTAAATTAATTTAGCCATCCTCTGTTTATGATCATATCTGTGTAGTTTGGAAAAGATAGACATTATTTTATGTACATGGTTGGGAAAAAAAAAACCAAATTATTGACCTGAATGGGCTTATGTTCATGTAGCTGAAGCTGAGTGGAAATGTGAAAATGGAAAATTAATCACCTCTGCACCACTCTGATTCAGCCTAAATTGGCATAAAGTGAAATTCATTGTATGAGAGGCAAAGTCAAAGGCAAAGTCATCCATAGAGGCATTTACAAAGCCTGTTCACAGGCTTCTCTTTAACGAAGTGAGCCACAGAACACAAATGACACAAATCAAAGCAAAGGTGAATCTTATTTTAGCATAAGCTGTTTCCGAGTGTTTTTTTAAATAATGTTTTATTATTTTTCCTACAAATAGTCTGGTTCTGTGTAACACGGAAAACACAGTGTGCTGTTTTATGTTTAAATTCAGGCCATTAATGAGTCATCTCTCCGCTTGATTGAACCTATTGAACTATTTCCTGTTTACCATTAGTTTTATGTTTGCAGTACTCAGGACAGCCTTATATTGCTGTCAGTGGATCAAGGCGATGTAGTTATATTACCTGAGAGAATGCTAAATAAAAAAATTTAAAAAATCGTAAGGCTTACGATTTATATTACAAAAGATATATCAAACAAAAATAGACAATACTGACCTTCTTTGAAAAAGACATTTGAAAAGAGAGCAGTTGATCTGATCCATGAAAGCCCTGGTGGGAATTCCTAAAACTGAAAGCTTTGAGTTTTTTTAAGCATTAATATTTTATTTAAAGTGCTCAACAACAAACATCTTGTACTTTTTGACTAAACCACACCTTGATAGCTTCGCTTCCCATAGCTTGTACTAAACTGAAGCTCCTATTATTATGACATTAAATAGCACTTGCATAACTCATTTCTTGCATATTTGTTACAGATAGAGTAGCCTAATGTACCTTTGCTAATGCAGAGAAGGAGGAAGTCAAAGCCTCTGAAAAAATACTGAATTCAGTTTATAGTAGGACTTCAATGATATACATGCATCTGATTTTCTTTTCCAGATTTTTTATCGTTTTGATAAAAAAAGGATTTTTTCCCTTTCGGGAAGACTGAATTACCAACTGTTTCAGCTGGTATGAGTACTGCACAGATGGTTCGTCCAATCACCTGCCAAGAATTTTTCAAAAAAGCTTTTCAATTTTTAAACAGTTTCTACAGATGACTTCCCAGATGGTTTGGTGTGTCGAATGATTTGGTTTTTCAGGTTAGTCCCTATCCCAAAAAGAGCACAAGCACATAATAAGGGTGGGGTGTGTGAATGGTTTCAGAGCACACTGAACCTAAACATTTGACTTTGTTTCTTGTTTTAAATAGTATGTCAGTGTTTCTTTTTCAGTTATTGTTCCAGTACCTTTCATGTGTTTTTATTACAAGGAGCAAACAGGTTCCCATTTTTCCTGCTAATGATTTCTGCCAGACTAAGTTGTGTTAGTCCCCTGAAATATTGTGTTGTACCTCCTTCCTCTCTTTCAAGGAACGGTAGTTATATGCATAACATTATGGTTCTTCATGGGTTTTTTTGCAGAGTTTATGCTGAAATTTTACAGAGCTTATAAAGAAAATCAGACATCACTCATCCGTACCTGGTGTTGCATTAAAGGATGAGTGGTAATTTCAGGATTTTGCTCAAAATGCAAATTCACATAAATAACAAGAATTTATTGATATAAGAATGCAATGCAGTGCAAATGTTTTAAAAATCAAAATTTTCAAATTTTGTGAAGTTACAACCTTAAACTCCAATGTTATATATTGGGATATCATATAAAGTGCCAACACAAAGCAGAACCTAATTGGAACATCAAAGGATATTAACATAGCTTCATGTTTTTTTACAAATAAAAACGTGAAAATGTCCTGTGCATCTGTATTCAGTCCCCCTGAGTCAATACTTTGTAGTAGCACCTTTTGGTGCAATCAAAGCTTCAAGTCTTTTGGACTGTGCCTCTTCCAGCTTGGCACATCTAGGGACTGAAATTCTTGCCTCAGATTCACATTTAGCATTAGTTCTGGACTTTGACTGGGTTATTCTAACACATGAAAAAACTGAACGATTCTGTTGTAGCCCTGGCTGTGTCTTTGGGGTCTCTATTCTGCAGGAGAGTAAACCTCCACCATAGATCTTTTCCAGCATCTAACAGGTTTTCTCTGAGAATTCAATATCTTCCTATTAAACATGGCCAACTTCCCCCTGTTCACAGAATAAAAGCAACTCCCTGGCATGCAGTCACCTGCTTGTTTAATGATAGGGATGGTGTTTCGTGGTTAATGTGCAGTTTTAGTTGCCCTCTGCACAAAGTATTTTGCTTCTAAGCAAAAAATGTTGCTATGTCCCCTACATGGCTTGTGGTAAACTACAAACAGCATTCTTTTGGCTTTCTTTTATTAATGTTTTTCTAGTTTTATGGTTTACCTTCCACTTCAGGTTGCACTGCCAGATTTAGTAGCCTTCTGGCTGCTTCTCTGATTATTGCTCTCCATCCCCAGCCTGTCGGTTAAGGTGGAGGGCCATGGTTTGGTAGATTTGCTATACTATGGATGAATTGAGTAGCATTCCCTGTGTCATTAATTAATGTCATTAATTATGAGAAAAAATGCTTGCTGCAAAACCAGGTTGTTTCTATTATGCCTTAAAAAGGGTTTAAATATTTTAAAATGTCATTTTTATTACAATGTAAATGAAAACAGAAATATTTTGTTTTTAAATCATTTGATTGTTCAAGTTTTACATAGTTTTATCTTTTGACAGATTTCTGTCTAATTTTCTTTTAACAACTATTTTTTTGGTTAAATATAGTTATATTTTAAATCTAAATCTGCCAGGGTAATAAATACATTTGGTCTTAAAAAGTGAGCCGGTACGGTCCGGTACTGCGTACCACTAAAAGATTCTGCGCCGGTACGCAGTACCGGGAAGAGGGAGGAACGGCTGTCTGCTATGAAGCCGTCATCCAGAACCAGTTACGGCTGCAACAATTCCCGAGCACACAAAGAAGATCAGATCCGCTACCAATAGACAGTCTAAAACACGACTTAATCTGTTTATAAATATAGCTTTTTTCCCCTCATACCAAATCGTTTCTGAACTGTTCTGCTATCTTGGAGCCTCAATGCTCTTGCTTTGCTTCTCTCCCCTCGGAGCACGAGGTTCTTGTGGACGGCCAGCGTTTAAAACGAGCACCGCTACGTTTAATGTCTGTCTGCTCGCTGCTAACTACCCCAGTTAAAAGCACAGGGAGAGTAACTAGTTGTGGTTCATGTTATTTTACTGAATTACCACAACACAGTACAGCTTGAAAACATCGTTATGACCTGAGATTCCATAAACACTACACGAGAGCGCATGTGCGCTTACCTCCAAAACAGAGCGGTTGCCAAGGAGATTGGTGCATTCGATTTAATGGACTGGGAGATTTTACACAGGTGGTGCACAGACATAAAAAAACGCCGCTTGCATCAGGACATGACGAACAATAAATCACTTGCCATCTACAGGAAACAACCGAACTGTCAAATTTTTAATTTAAAAGAAAAGACGGAAACTGAAGATGGAAAGTTATGAATTAGAAAATGGTTTATCATTGTTTCATACATGGCTGTTCTTTAACAATTGAAATATATATATATATAATCATATTTTAAATCTAAATCTGCCAGGGTAATGAATACATTTGGGCTTAACTGTAATAACACAGGATATAATAGTTTTTTTTTCTTCAAAATTTTAGTTGGTCTAAAAAAGTACACAATGCTTTTATTTATTTTTACTCTATGTGCCATTTATTTGAATAATTTACTTCTCAACATATGTAAATAAGATTATAATATTTTTAATGTAAAATCACAAGTTTCTTGGAAGCAATAAAGCCAGCCCTTGCTGGCATCGTGTAATTATTGGCAAGGCAATAATACTTAATAGGAAATAATGTTGCATATTTTCCACTAATTTTCTGATGACACAGCAAGAGTTTTTCCACTAGATGATTGTATTCGTTGATGGAATTCTAAATGATATAACTTGCATAAGACATCGGAAAATTTGCCGTGGACTGTTTAAAAGTACATGACTTTGCCTCTGCCCTGTTACCTTCCTACTATAGACATGATAACTATAGTGTAAAAACTAATTGAATCAATACATCATCTTGCTGCTGACTGCTTATTTTTCCTGTAACTTAGGCCCTTTTATTTGCAAGTTTTTGATACACAATTTCCCTTCACCATGGCACAATTTCCTCTGTCATTGGCCAGCATTCAAGACTCCACAAAACTAAACACATTCCTTTCCAATGAAGCCACAAGTCTACATGTGCCAAATACCCCTGTGTACTGTATCTTTTGCTGTTACATGGAAAGAGAGAGAAATAGAGATAGAGAGAGAGGGAGACTGGTTGAACAAGTGACACTGTGACAGAAACTGACAGATAGTAAAGAATCACTCAAACAACGACTCTGAGGTTAAAAAAAAGAGAGAAGAAATCAGTATCCTTGTGACAGTTAACCTTATGAGCTTGGAGGAACGACAGCCTGAACTGGCAGCTGATGGTGGACCACAACAGCAAGCCCATGGTGAAATCCATCTGTGCCTTGTATTAAAGCAGGCTCACACCCCAAGGCCAAAGCCACCACGCCGTGTAATACCTACATACACCGAGGCTCCATCCTAAGGGGGCAACAAGTCGCCCACTGGGATGACAATGGCAGTTTGGTTAACACAAACACACTAACACACACAAATGCCCAGACATGCACCAAAAGCACAGAAGGATAAACACACACACACACACACACACACACACACACACACACACACACACAGGAGTGTGTAACTAACATGTTGCTCCACTGTGCAAATCGCTTTAAAGACACAAATGACTGAGTAAATAACACCAACCTGTTCTTAAACCCAGTGTGAGACAGTTTTCTCTGAGAGTGGGGTTATATTTTACCTTTCGATATCTTTTTGCAGCTCTGGTTGGACATTGTTCTGTGTGCACTTCCTGTTGTGTTGGCTGCTGTGTGAGTGTGTTTTGTGTTCATCCAGGTGTGTAAATGTGATTGTGTGCGCTAGGGTCAAAATTGAAGCAGAGTTGCAAAGAATATTATCTAAGCTATCAGATCTCTTCTCAGCATGCATTCTGTTGCCTGCTGTCAGATACACATGCAACAAAAGAACAAGCATAAAGAGCATTTACAAAATGGCTGTAGGCAGAAATGTTTAAAACATTGTGTCAAACAGAGCTATATTTGCGCTAAACAATATATGAACTTATATAGTACTATTAGTAGATCTTGGTAGGGGAGCAGAAGACATTATTCAATTTTTTTATTGTCATCTAAAAATAATGTTTCTCTCTTGGCAAGATACATTTCTTGCATTCTTTAAATGGTCCGTGTCATGCTTTTTAATAATTTTTTAATTCTCTGTTATTATTGTCTAATTAAGTTTGCAGTTGTAATTTATAAAAAGTACATGATTGATCATTTTAGTGCACATTACCACATGACACTTCAATCAATTTTTATTGTGGTTAAAATACAAAATTTGTGCCTGTGTCTTTAAGGCTTGCTATCCGCAGCATTGATGGTTCAAGTAGATTCACTTTGGAAGTAGGAGCTTCTTCTTGGGTTGAGATGAACTTCAGAAACTGCAGTCCTTGGCTTACATGACTATGTTTTGCGATAAACTTACATTGTACATTCCCTTGAACACATCACCCCTGCGGTGAAACATGTTGGGGCCACTAATGGTGGTGGAGAAGCTTTTTTTCACAGCAGAGAAGATGCCCATGGCATGTTCATGGCAAAATGTATTTAACTTAATAACAATTACGCACTCTGTGCTGGTCTATTACATAAAAACCCAATGAAATCCATTGAAGATTGGGAATGTAAAAAATACAAAATGTGAAAGAAAAAGAAGTTAACCTTTTTAGCCATTTAAAGAATCATGATGTATTTTTTACAACCGCTGGACGCCAGTTACACATTAAGGTAGAAATATCGAACTTCATATTAGTTTAATCTAAACCTTTGTCTGCTGGTAGTGAAGAAACTTTCTTTGCTTGCCCTTTCTGTAGATTAGAGTGAAGCAATTACATGGGAGCACAAGTAATAAGGAGTCACGCTTTTTGAGCGTTTTTTTCCAGTTTGAGAAAAAAAAAAAACGGTGTACTTTTTTTTATAAAGCAGTCTGTTTAGACTTGGACCTAATTACCTTAGGATAGAGTTCTGTTGGACTTAGCAATCATTGTTCTATCCTGACAAACAAAAATATTTTTTTAGTCTATCCACAGCATCCAGTCAATCCGCTCGTCCTCCTCAGACTTGTTCCCCCATCTGAACGGTAGAGGTCGTAGCCGAGCAGCCGCGTAGTGGACGGGAACGCATGGATACGTAAAGAGCACTAGAGCGCTCCCGCATGACAAAGCTTCAGAGCGTCTGGAAAGCTGGAAGGGAGAACGGGCGCTTTGGGAGCGACCGCTGACAAATTCATTCCTGCATCTTTACCTGCAACACAGCCTGGCTCGGTTCGGCTCCAACAACTTCACGAACTGTCCTGGTTCTTAGTTCCTAAGACCACTGTGGCGGGGACGCTCCCATCAATTGCTCCTTTCCCCCAAGTGAACTTTATAGAGATGTTAGATATCGTACAGCATCATTGTGCTGAATGTCCACCTAGTGCTGAAGTATCTGTAGGACGGATATAGAAACTGAACGTCTGGAGAGACTCATCTTTCTTCCTCTTGTACTTTTTGCTCGGTTTGACACACAACACAGACGGGTGTGAGACCGTTTATGTGTACGTGTGCGTGAGAGTGTGCTGGGGAGAGAGACATTGCACAGTTTTTTTTTTTCCTTTGGAGCTACGCTTTCATGCCGTCAGTCTTGCGCTCTTTGAGATGGACGTGAGGTTTTATCCAGCTCCCCCTTCCAGCGTGGGTTCATGCACGTTACCGACTGACTCCGGGCTGGACTATTACCATTCCAACAAGGTAAACAATTAACTCTACTAAAGTCCACTGAGATGTGCCAGTTTCAAATGCAAGCGCGCAGACGTGCACTGGTTACACATGGCTGTGTAATCAGGCACAGAGTATTTAGGTTGGGCATGCCTTGCACTTTTGTTCCCCTGAGGATAATCATGGTGTGAGTCCGCAGGCAAGAGCAGGCTCTCATTAAACTTTTTTTGTATGTCATGTTTGCTATCATTGACACCTGCTCAGAGGTCATGCACGTGCAATTTTCTTCACCTGCAGTTTGCTTTAATGTCTTTTTCAGAATATAACTGTTGTGCCATGGAAGAGTTGGAGCGCACCACTCTCTTTCAGGTGCTGCTTCTTTGAACAAATAGACCCAAACATTGAATGTGTGCGTGATTGCGCTTTAACGGATATTATTTAGCACTGCAAACGTCCCTGAATCACTAAAACTTATCTCAACCAATTGCGTAAATTATACCCTTATCTGCCACGAACGCGTTCCCAGATGGCAATGGTTTGCGCACAGTTAATCCAATAAACAGTTACCAACATTTCGAAACATGATCTTGACTTCATGTTCTGCATCTGAGGCGTATGGAAAGACCCAAGGTTGCAGCTGTATATATATATATATATTTTTTCTTTTGATTTACCTGAATCACTTTAAGTAGCACATTCTCGCACATGATTATTAAACCTTTTGTGTGCAAATATCTAAAATAATCATCTTATGAAATGGTTTGATACTTTTAAGCAATCCTGTCTTAAACGACCAACACGAACTGTGGTGTAGTATAAAATTGTACATCAAAATTTCCCCTTTAAAGTCAGCTTTTAGGTTTATGTTGTCAACACTTTGAAGACCTGGCAACATAAACTGGTTTTACACAAGGAATTCAACATATGCTCAAGAGGGATGATTTATTTAAAACATTGGCACTACAATAAAAACAAAACAAACAAAAAACTTGTTTTCATTAGGTCATTTTCTGAATTGTTTGTGACTGTATAGTTTGTGAAACTCTTTCCATGTTTTGCTCAGCATTTTTGACACTTCAATTTTTTTGTGATCAGGGTAAAACTTGTGCCACCAGCCATCAGTAACTATACTGGGGAGAGGTGTCCACAGCCATTCATACGGGTTTGCTTGCTTTAGCACCTGGGGGAAAGCCAGCAGGCAGTTAACATTTGCTGATGACAAGGTGATACATGTGAAACATAATAGCACAGTGCAACATTTAGATTGTTAATATCCCCTGTTCATACACAGGGTCACCTGCCTGTATAAATGCAGTTGCTTATGTCTAACTTGCAACATTCAGGCTTTGTGTGCACATAAAGTAGTCATACACAGTCAAGCTGCTGATATGCAGGACCTTGCAAAAGTGTTAAAACTCCTTGAACCTTTTCATGTCTTGTAATGTTACAACCACAAAAATATAATTTATTGAAAATGTATGTGATAGCCCAACATGTACAACTGTGGAGAGAATGAAAATGATACATCATCTTCACAGTTTTTTACTACTAAAAATTTAAAAAGTGTGGCTTGTATATGTATTCAGTCTGTAAACATAAGTTTTAAAGCCTTGCTATAAATCCTGAATTAGATTTGGGTCTAAGCCATTCTATTTGATATAAACCATTCCATTAAGGCTCTGGATGTATGTTTAAGGTTGTGGTCCTTGTAGAAGTTTATCATCTACTAGGCTTTCTTCCAGGATTGATCTTTGCTTAGCTTCATCCATCTTTCCATCAACTCTGAGGAGCTTCCCTGTCCCTGCTGGAAAAAAAGCACCCCAAAGCATTGTCTCCACCACATGTAACAGTAAGGATGGTATGTTCAGGGTGAGAGTCCATGTCAGTTGTTCTCCAGAAATTGTGTTTTCCTTGTAAATCAACAAGTTCAGTTTTAGACTCATCTGTCCAGAGCAGATTCTTTTACAAAAATGTACAGTGTTCCATACATGGTGGCAAACTACAGACGTGGATTCTGATGGGTTTTGATAATACAACAATCTTGTCACTCTT
This sequence comes from Girardinichthys multiradiatus, assembly GCF_021462225.1. NCBI lineage: Eukaryota > Metazoa > Chordata > Actinopteri > Cyprinodontiformes > Goodeidae > Girardinichthys > Girardinichthys multiradiatus. The sequence continues at coordinate 15,282,877 of NC_061812.1, read as the reverse complement.
CCATAGAGGCCAGATTAAATAGATAGGTAACCTGTCAAAAGATGTTTCTCCCTGATCTTGTGGATCTCTCCAGCTCCTCCTGAGTCACCATGGGTTTGATTATTGTTCTCCTTTCTCTGCCTATCAGTCTAGGTGGTGATCCATGCCTAGATAGGTTTGTACTTGTACTATACTCGGGATATTGTTTCATAAACCAACTGTCCTTTAAACCTATCCACAGCTTTATTCCTGACACATTACATTGAAGTATAGTTTGTAACATGCCACCATGTGAAAAACTTCAATGGGTGTTAATACTTGTGGCAGGCAGTGTATATTTATGCTCACAGTGTAGCCTGGGGCTATGTAACAGGATTTGTACTTTTAACACAATGAACTGTCCTAGTTATTGTAATACAGCAAGAACAGAGCCCATAGAAAAACAAAACATATAGCACTGTCATTACTAAAGCAGCAACTGTGACTAAGATGTAAAGTGACACATTATTGCAACTGTACTCTTGTTATTACACATAACTTGTATAACGATGCAGGAACTTTTAGGTCATTCTTCACCTATGTGGTAATTTTATTTTTAGAGCATTCCTCTTGTTATAGCAGGGGGTAAAGGTGCTTTAGCTACAAGCAGGGCTTGTGATGATTATAAAAAAAGTGTTATCTTTATTCTAACATTTTGTTTTTGACTACATTACAACTAGATGTTCAACGATGGAACATGCTTAAAAGTCTTAATTCCTCCCAGTGAAAACCTCATGGAAGGTGTTAAAATCAACACCATAGTATTTCAAGGCATCAACAAGGAAGTGTGCGTAATACTAACTGAAATACGTATTAAAACACAGTCACTGCCTATTTCTAGCTGCAAAAACTGATATTTACTTATTTTATATGTGAAAGACTGTTGAGCCGTTTGCTTCCTATAAATATGCATTCACGTAATTGTTTTTGTCTTAAAGGGGTTATTAGGGGAAGTATATAGAGAACGGGTAAGCTGAAACCAGTTGGAACTGATTGGCCACATTCAAACTGATGGTTGATTGATGCGTGCCAGGAGTATGGATCAGTCTGACAGGATAATTGAGCACCACAAATGCATAAAATGTGCAGTGAATTTTGAGTAAGCCTTTGCTCAAGATTTGATGTTAAAAAATCACAAAGATAAAACCGAAAGAAAAGAAAAACACAGCCATGGAACTAATAATACTTTCATCAAAGTTGCTATGTTGAGTTGCAGGAAGTGGATTGTTCTTTCAGTTGGCAGCCTAATTTCTTAAATAAATAAGGATGGAGAAAATACGAAAATATATTCTGAATTGAAAATGTTAAAGCGCCACATGCTTTTAGAAGAGGTGTCTGAAATATTCATTCCAATATTTTTTCAAATTACTATAACAAAAAAAAAAAAAATTAAATGGGGTGTTTTTGTTGTTAGATGTCCCTAATCTGAGTTTTACTACGGTCAAAACAAAACACATTAAGGTACATGCTCTTAGTTGATGTCCTAATGGCTGATGTAGTGGGGAGGGGAGGTCTTAGTTTTGATGTTACATTAGGTAAAGAAAATACTTTTTAGTATTTGACCTGGATTCGATCAGAGCCGATAAAGGAAAAAAATGTATTATTTTACTACATGAATAGTTTTTCATTATATGTGCGGCACTCAAGTTTTTTTATGTCAAAAAAATACCTTAACTTTACAATCTAAATCTGATTCTTGACCAGTACCATCATGTAGAGATCCTAAAAAACAAACAGTCCCTTTTTCTTCTTAAAAATAAAAAAGAAGTAACCTATGCATTCACTTTTCAAAGCAATGCAAAGAAAGACACATGAGAAGAGCATCGATTTGTGTATGGCTAAGAGCCCCACGGCTCTGCTGCTCTTCTCAACTCCATCCAGCTTGCATTGTCCTGCACTTGCACAATCAACCGTGAATCATCTTTACTTTTCACCCAAGATTTCTCCTAATCTTTTTGAAGCCTCTCTGTATCTTTTCCCTCGCTGAGTGGGAGGCTTGTTTGCTCAGCGCACACTCAGCTGTGTATACCAGCGCTGAAGGCCACTTCTTTGCCAATGCCTGTTTTTAGCGGGAGACTATTTGTCAAATGCATTATGACTTGTGCATACCCTCGGGCAGAATCACTCCGGTGAAATGAAGTTAGATAGATTGCTGTAGATGTTCCACTTTCTCCTTGTCCCTCTCCACTCTAATTGCACAGTGCCCAAGAGAGAGCCTCTCATGTAATTACACTGTAGTTATTCTGTAGGTTTATAATCCAATGGTTTGCAGATGTTTTTCTTTGAAAGGCAGCCATCTGTTCCAGCTTACTTTATGTTATTTATATACCCTTACTTGACTGTTTTTGTGAAGGACTTTTTTGTGAAGGACACATCAGTGTGTTTATTTGCAGTGCTGTACATCATTGCTGGTGTGTTACAAATTAGTTTTAACTTAACTGTCATCTATAGATTTAACATTTTGCTTTTTCATCAGGACAGAAACACATGTGTCCGTTCAAAAAGCAGTGAGGCCAACTGTAGCAGAGTACGTAAAACCCCTTCTAAAGTGGTTGGTTTCATTTCAAATGCTATCCAAATCATTGTATTAGTCATGGGATACTTCAAAGTATGGTCAGGTAAAAAAAAAAAAAATCATGTTGAATTCTGAGAATGTGATTTTTTTTTTCTCTTTCTCGCAGAAATGTAAAAGTAATAGACACTGAAAAACGAAAGTTATTTCAGTAGTACCTCATTCTGTACACAGAGAGGAGTTAATTACACAGAGGCAAGCATTCCTTGGTCAACAGCCTGGACTTTAGGTTTTTTTTTTCATTGTGCCCATTCATAACATTCTGCTGACTGGCCAGTCCCCACCGTTCTCACTGTGAAAATGTTAACCCATGCATGCCTCCATTACACACCAAATGCAACCCAAGTGGCTGGAACTGGGAACTCTCTGAGTTTATTGTTCTTATCCAGTTCCAGGCAGTTAACTCAGAACAAAAAAACATGGAATCGAAACACACACAGTAGCCATTTTCTCTATTTAAAAATAACTACATTAGTGTAACAATCATCTTTTTTGTTCTTTTTCTTTTTTGTCTTCCCATTTTCTGGCACAACTCCTAATCAAGTCTCTTCACTTCTCCCCCTCTCAGTGTCTTCTTCTCTCATTTACCTTCCCAGCAGCAATGTCAAAAGGTTATGCAGGGAAGCTGGATTGCCCGGGGCTGATTGTGTCTCTGAGTTAATGATAAGTAGCTACAGTGCTGTTCTCTGGTGCAGTGGGGCTCAGTGTTTTTGGTGCAGACCATTACAGTAAGAAAAAAAGACAACACATTTTTGAGTTGGAATTTATTTTTAAATGTAAAATACAGTGAAAGATCTCAGAGATTATTTACTTAAATCATGCAAAACATGCCTTTTAGTTTATGTTTCTAATAGTGCATTACTACATATAGAAATAAAGCTAAATATTGCCACATCTGCTTAAGTTTCCAATTTGCAGATGCAATTAGACATGAGATGGTTAGTATTAAATGAAGTTTTTAAAAGTTGCAGTTTTAAAAATGCTAAACTTCCATCATACCCTTCCTACACTACCCAGTCCTTCTAATGAGTTTCTAGAGAAAGCGGGATTTTTCTTTGGCTGTATGGAGCAGAGTAAATCAGAACTGCCCGCCCCTCACTTGTTGCTGCGCACTGCAGGACAGCTTTTTAAAAAGACTATTAATTTTCTTTTAGCCTAACTACAAATTTGGCTGCTTGGAAATTTTTCTAGTCTTGAAAAAAAATCAGTTACGGCTTTGAAACAAAATTGCCTTTTCCATGGGCTCTACTTTGGCCATTTTCACTCCAATTGGCCCATGTTTTGACTGTTGCCATTACTGGCTTTTCCTGCCCAGTACTGGCTTTTTGGTATCTGCTTAGCAGCAAGTCCCATTGAGGCTGAGCAGGGCTGAAATGTGACGTGAACAGACTGCCGTTAACTGATTGGCCATGGGCATGGTCAGCTGTACAGGGGTTGGACAATGAAGCTGAAACACCTGTCATTTTAGTGTGGGAGGTTTCATGGCTAAATTGGACCAGCCTGGTAGCCAGTCTTCATTGATTGCACATTGCACCAGTAAGAGCAGAGTGTGAAGGTTCAATTAGCAGGGTAAGAGCACAGTTTTGCTCAAAATATTGAAATGGACACAACATTATGGGTGACATACCAGAGTTCAAAAGAGGACAAATTGTTGGTGCACGTCTTGCTGGCGCATCTGTGACCAAAACAGCAAGTCTTTGTGATGTATCAAGAGCCACGGTATCCAGGGTAATGTCAGCATACCACCAAGAAGGACGAACCACATCCAACAGGATTAACTGTGGACACAAGAGGAAGCTGTCTGAAAGGGATGTTCGGGTGCTAACCTGGAGTGTATCCAAAAAACATAAAACCACGGCTGCCCAAATCACGGCAGAATTAAATGTGCACCTCAACTCTCCTGTTTCCACCAGAACTGTCCGTCGGGAGCTGCACAGGGTCAATATACACGGCCGGGCTGCTATAGCCAAACCTTTAGTGACTCATGCCAATGCCAAATGTCAGTTTCAATGGTGCAAGGAGCGCAAATCTTGGGCTTTGGACAATATGAAACATGTATTGTTCTCTGATGAGTCCACCTTTACTGTTTCCCCACATCCGGGAGAGTTACGGTGTGGAGAAGCCCCAAAGAAGCGTACCACCCAGACTGTTGCATGCCCAGAGTGAAGCATGGGTGTGGATCAGTGATGGTTTGGGCTGCCATATCATGGCATTCCCTTGGTCCAATACATGTGCTAGATGGGTGCGTCACTGCCAAGGACTACCGAACCATTCTCGAGGACCATGTGCATCCAATGGTTCAAACATTGTATCCTGAAGGCGGTGCCGTGTATCAGGATGACAATGCACCAATACCCACAGCAAGACTGGTGAAAGATTGGTTTGATGAACATGAAAGTGAAGTTGAACATCTCCCATGGCCTGCACAGTCACCAGATCTAAATATTATTGAGCCACTTTGGGGTGTTTTGGAGGAGCGAGCCAGGAAACGTTTTCCTCCACCAGTATCATGTAGTGACCTGGCCACTATCCTGCAAGAAGAATGGCTTAAATCCCTCTGACCACTGTGCAGGACTTGTATATGTCATTCCCAAGACAAATTGATGCTGTATTGGCCACAAAAGGAGGCCCTACACCATACCAATAAATTATTGTGGTCTAAAACCAGGTGTTTCAGTTTCATTGTCCAACCCCTGTATGTCTGTGAGCAGAAAAAATCACCATTTTCTAAACTCGCTACACTACAGGCAAGCCATGGGATCCACACAATCAACCAGCAAGTCAAACCCTTGGTGTAACGATGAGCTGCAGGCTTTTCTGTGCATCATTGGAGACAGCAACATTCAGCAGTAACTTGATGGTATCTCAGAAAACGTATGACATGCATTTTGGTAGTGCAATTATGAAGCACAGCACAGGATGCTTACTGGTGGAGGTGGGGCATCAAGCCACATCTACAGCCGTCAGTGAGTCAATGGATACACAACAGTTTTCATGCTGAGTAGAGCGAGGTCAAGCGGAGTGGAGCTGTGCAGTGCTGGAACCGTGAATGGAAAAGAGACATTAAAAGGTTCTGCCATCACTCTCATTAAGGTAACCCTGTGTAAAGACTACAACTGGCAAGCAACCAGTGACATGTCTGTTGAAACAGTTTACTGCAAACAGGCTACCTTAACAGATAGTCTGACAAATTAGCAAGCTGAATTCAACTTGTTGTATTCCCAGTCCATTGTGCAAAAAGCAAGCTTAATTGAAGGTGATTGTTTGTTCACAACTATCACCCAAGAAAGAAAACCTTGCCTCAGAAAAAAAACCTGCCATTTAGTTTATTTTTGTATTAAGGTGTTTTGTTAGTAATGAAAAATAGACCCAAATGTTGTCATCTCCATCATGGTTTAGTTTCTGTTTTACTGGTGCAACTATGCAGAATTCAGTCTTGACATTTTACTGTCAAATCAATTTATAGAGAAAATTATTGATAGATTTATTTATTCATAACATATATTAATAACAGTGGGTTGAGTTTAACTGGCAGTTTACAGTGAAAGTAACAAGCCATGCTCTGATGCAATAACTTTGCTTTGCACTTTACCATCTAGATCAGACTCAAGGACTCAGAACTGGTGGAGGTGTTAGCAAGGGCATAAGTCACAAATGGCTGAAAATAGATTCTATGGTTTACCCTGCTTGGTTTGCAACTTAATCACCAGTCTATTTATGTTGATGACTATTTGAATTACATACCAAGAATTCAATTATGACAGTGCGTTTTCTTAACTGTTTCCAGCAGACTCGGGCTTTGGTAAATTGCAGCTGCATCAGTCATCTCTGCACTATCACACTGTAATCTGTCACGTGATTGTTATATTTACCAGAAATTGTCAGTCTTTTTTTAGACTAAAAATTATTGCAGGGTCCCATGTTTTACAGAGTGCACAACTGTAAGCCACTACGAAGCATTGCCACATCACAAGGTGTCAGAGTAATTCCAAGTTTGATGTTGATCGAGAGTTGAAGCAGTTCAACCTCAGCCCAGCTCATGCCCCTCATTAAATCACATTAACCCTAATTTTCATTGCAGCTTCTTCAAGCCAAAACGCTACTATCCGGTTTTGACTTCTGGCTGCTCAGCTGGATGTTGGGTGTGTGTTTCACACTCTTGTGATTTGTGTGAAGTTGAGTCCAGTGAGCCAAGGCTGTTTAAACTGTCCTCACCTCAGGAGGCTGGTGGTTCCTCAGTAGCATTCGTTTTGACTTGCCGTCTTCTCTCTCCTGTCTGTCTGCCTTCTCCCCTACCACCTCCCTCGTGCAGCCCAGTTTCCTCGTGCTGTTTTATATTCTCTTCTTGATTGGTTGGAGGATGGGCTGGGAAATAGTGTTTGAGAGGTTAGCTGGTTAGAGCAGGGTGGGGGAAGTAGATTTGGTGTGTGCACAAAGATAGAGAGAGAACGAAGAAAAAGAAGGTGAAGGGGTAGAAGCTGGAGGGAAACTGCAAGAAAGATTTTTAGGGGTACTTTATTTTTCAGCCTACCATTGAGTCTCTAATGTCATTCAGCGATGTGGAAACCAAAATAAGCAGTGCCAGCAGATGTGTGCGAGTCCAGATAGCAACATAAAAGACAGGCATTTATTGTTTTAGTGCATTTGCTGTGGTTCAAACCCAAACTGCATGAAATGCTGATTGATGCATTTCACTAAAGAATGTGTGTGTATGTGTCAGAGAGCAAGAGACAAAGAGAAAATAAGAGAGAACGAGAAAAGAAAGAAATATCTGCTTTATCTGATTCATTTAACCATTTTTTTGTGCCCTGCTCTTCACTGTGTCTGCTGATGAAAATACTGACTGTGTTTTTTCTCCATGCTACAGTGTTTCAGAGCAGATTCATCTGCTTTCCATCAGCACTGAAATTTGAAAAAATACAAGCATTGATTCCCTGCTTGTCATACTGATGGTTTGTCGGATGAACAGATGTTTTGTTTTGCACAGAGGGTTAATTTTATTTATAAGAAACATATAAACAATAAAATAGTTTAATATGCTTTTAATGAAATAAGTATGTGTTGCATGTAAATGCTCAGTTATCACAAGAAGTCAATGCTGTTATTAATATTCAAACTGCTTTTACCTTGTGTTATGCAGCTTTATGTATATGGTTCACAAATGATTGTTGTTGCTGACATTTAGCTGCATCCACATGCATGTGGTTTAGTCTGTAGGTCAGGAAGTGCGCACTTCACTCTTTTTGCAACAGTTTTAGAAGCTCGACTGTCAACCACCTGTCCCTAATCATCATACAGTAACATTTTGTTGCAACTATTATTTTATAATTAAGGCATCAGCATGCCAACGTGGCAACAGCAGACAAAACATTTTCAGCTGCTGTTTTCCCGAACAAGGAAGAAAGATGATCTTCATCAGAATAATTGCTTGGTGTCATTCATAAACAAATAGACCACAAAGTGATTGGGCTCGATGCTAGAGATTATGAGCGCCGTTATTGGCCTTGGCAGATTTGTGTGTAAAGCCAGCTCTGGTACACAAATTAGTGCAACCAGTGCATGAAAAAAACAAATTAACATTACAAATAAGCACATATGGATCTTATCTTTTTTACTTTCATATTTTACTTTTTTGAAAAGAAAAAACACTTTATCCAACATTGTTTTTCCTTGGTTTGTCTTCCTGAGAAACATGTGGTTGATATTTTACAAGTGTCTTGGTTTCTTTGTTTTTTTTTAAGAGTAAAGGTTCAGTCTAAAACCAGTTTTGGCGAATAAAAAAATCACTTAGTCTCCTAAGATGAGTTTCCAGAGGGGTTTTTAACAATCTTGACAGGTCAGATTGTTGACAGGGTGTGTTCATGGGAAATCAGCTTTCAACAGCAAGTAAGAGACAGGATTTGTGAGAACTTTAGTTAGGCCTGTTTAAGGACTCACTAAATGTATTGAAAATTATTTCTACACAATGATACAAAAATGTATGTAATTCACAAGAACTGCAGAATACTTTCATTGCTTTGCAAACATTTTCATACCCCTTGAACTTCCATATATTTCATAGGGACGTTGCTCAGTTTACCTAATTTAAGACCATCAATCCACATAATTTTAAAGTCTTGCTACAGAATCTCAGTTGGATTCAGTTCTGGGCTGACTAGGCCATGTTAACACATGAAAATGCTTTGATTCAAACAATTCTGTTGTTGCTTCGGCTGTATGTTTGGGGTTGTTGTCCTTCTGGAAGGTGAACCTCCACCCAGGTTTTAAGTCTTTTGGCAACTTCAGACAGATTTTTTCCCATGATTGCCCTTTATTTAGCTCTATTTCCTCATCAACTCTGACTAGCTTTGCTGTCCCTGCTGAAGAAAATCATCCCCACAGCATGATGCTATGGACGTGGTGTGTTCGGAGCATTTGTTTTCACATAGCGTTTGCATGTTGGTCCAAAAGCTTCTGTCCAGAGCACCTTTTTTCACATGTTGACTGTGTCCCCTACATGGCTTACAACAAACGGGAATCCTTTCGGCTTTCTTTCAGCAATGCAGGTCCTGCCACTCCTCCATCAGGGCTACGTTTGTAAAGTGTACTAATAATAGTAAATGCTGCAATACTATTGATCTTACCACCAAATTCTTTCACCTGAGCTGTTGTTCTCCCCAGCTCCTCCAAAGTGTACATTGGCTGTTTCTCTAATTAGGTTTGTCCAGGGTGTCTCTGTGTTGCCCTGTGATGAACTGATGACATGTCCTGGGTGTACCCCACCTGTTGCCCATTGACTGCTGGAGGTAGGCAGCAGTGACCCAGAAGGACTAAGTATAAAAAATGGATGAATGATTGAAATGCATTTAATTTAGGGGTAAATGAGCAAAAGGGGATAAATCCATTGGCATGGCACATTTGTAAGATTTGTTTTTGTATAGAAATTTGTGAACCTTGTATCCTTTTTTTACCTCATGATTACATTACTTTCTGTTGGTTTGTGAGAAAAAACTTCCCCAAAATTAATTGAAGTCTGTGGTTATGTGACAAAATGTGATAAAGAGAAATAGATACTTTTGCAAGGCACTGCTTTGCCTCTCAGAGCTCCAACATTGCAGTCTTTTAATTTGTGAGGACATTGCTTCAAATGTTAGGCATTCGGAGGATGCTGTAATCCAAAACAGGTTGCATAGGAAACAAGTACAAAAACAGTGATACATGGCAATGTTAAAGATTGCAGCTGTTGAGTGTATTAAGGAAGACCAGCAAGCCTGGGCAAACATGAACAGTTGTCTTAACTTCCTGAGGCATGTCCTGTGCAAACAGCACTGGAGACGGCAGGTTCAGATCCACATTCAAAGACTGCAGGACCACTGAGTGCACACTCTCTATTGCATATGCTACCTCGCAGGTAGACATGCACTATTTTGCAGGCAGATGCAAACATGCCTCCGCCACTTTCACAGAAATAAACACAAGTGCACATGTGTGTGCACAGACCATAGAAATATTATCATGTTATGCAGCAACAAAAGCACAACTCAGGTTACGGTACCTTAAAGTTTAATGTTTGGTAATTACCCTTTCATGGAATTGGTAATTGATTAGTTTGGAATCACATTTTGGCTTAAGGTTTTTGTCAGACTGCTTTTAAAGAAACGTCAACAGTTTTCACGTTCTTGAGCAAGCATGTCTTTTTCTACAGATATTTTTCCTGTGAATATGCCATGACTGTGTTAGTTTAAGGTTGTACAGAGAGTTAAGGTAGGTTGGTTTGGTCACAACGGATTGGTCCTGTGAAGAAAATGGCCACCTTTCTACCTGCTTTGCTCATGTTTGTTGTAGCAAGCAGTGTTAGTTGTAGCTTAGTAGTGTTTTTGAAACTGGTTAATGCCTCTGACTGGGATTGCCAGATCCTTGTTCCGTTTTTTTTTGTGTTTTGTACTTTCTGCTGTGTATGGGAGACTCTCGTCCCTTTTGCTACAAAACCATAGTCCCTTTAGGTCCCTTTTTGCCTCAGCCTTGTAAACCACCTCTGGCACTGTTGGGCTTTGTATTCAGTATTCTCACTGTAGCCAAGTTAAACTTTCCAAGAATTTTTTTTTTTTCTGTTTTTAATAATTGTACTTATGTTTTTAATTTAATTGTACTTAGCGCCTTTTTTGCATATCATTGATATTACAGTTGATATTGTAAATATTTGTATCACAGTAGCTGTCTTTCTAGGCCCTTGGTATGTTGACTGGTATGTGATAAGCGGGTGTAGCTGAATTTGTGTGGCTTCACTGTGCAAACACAGCATTGCTGGCACTCCTGGTTTCACTTAATCTTCCACACAAAGGCATTGGCATATGGCACGGCTCTCAGACTGTTTCAGTGACAGAGAACGAGAGCAGAGCTGAGCAGTACGCTGTGTAAGAACAAATACACAGTGATAGATATTTATGTTTTAGGCCATTTTATATTTATTTATTTTTAATTATCTCCTAATCTGGACTGCGATTTGCCTTTTTTTTTAGATTTCTTCAGGCCTTGGAACATCAAAGAGAATTATTAGGCCTTTGTGAGGAAAACATAGCATAGTATGAATGATTGGAGGCCTGGAACTTTGGTCATGTCAGGACCTTAATTCTGGACTGAACTGTAAACACACATCCAAACATACTGTCAGCCATGGATGGGTGATTTATTTTCCCATCTATACCATAATTACCCACTGGGTAAATGGGAGGAATCCTCTGAGATTATAGTTTGTCTTTTCAGTAAAAAGAAAAAAAAGGTTTTTAAAAAGCCTCCTTTTATGTTTCACGGTAAACTAGGATATAAATTAAATATGGGAATAGATAAAAAAGCTTTTTTTTTTACAGATTTTTAAATAGAAGAATTTGTGATTTTTTTAAATTGACATGTTATGAGGAGTTGTGTCTTCATAGCAACCTGCACCTGTGGTTTCATGTCTTGTAAGTGCAGAAGCATTGCGGTTTCATTTGTTGTGAATTAATATAGATTTTCTTTTAGCGTGAGGAAGAATGACTCCAAAGAAGAAAGTGGCCACCTTTCTACCAGCTTTGCTCATGTTAGTTGTAGCTTAGCAGTGTTTTTGCAAACTGGTTAAAGCCTCTGACTGGGATTGCCAGATCCTTGTTCCTTTTTTTGTTTTGTTTTTTGTACTTTCTGCTGCTTTGCATAATGACAAGGGTGGAAGAGTGGAAGATTCCAATTACTCAGAGAAAGTCAAGATGGGCTGTTGAAGTTGAGAAATACAAGACGAGCCGGTTGCTGTGCGAGGAATGTATGCCCATTTGGAATGTAATTAAATTGCTTTGGCTGTTTGCCAGTAAAAAAAAAAATAATTTTTTTTTCTTCTTATTTCAAATGAAAATGCATAGTGTTTTGCTAAAAAATACCTGCAGGGAACAGTAGACTGTTGAATATTTGTATTACAGCTTGCATTGTGCAGCTGAAATGAGTTTTGAGATGAGTTATCCGCTGTGGTTTCCCCTCTGACATTTCAAAGGTATGTAGCTTTTGAACCATGGATTTACTGTAATCTATTTTTTCTATTACCGATGTGTGGTTGAGTTATAAACTGTAGATTGGCTTCTCTGTCATCTGCTGGCTTTGCCATATCACAAATTAAAAGACTGTGTTGATGATGCAGACTTTGTAATAATATTTATACACAGTTCCATGTAAACCCCCAGTTGTTCCTCCCTTTCTGTATATTAAACTGCAGCAGAAGTTGTAGTCATCATATCGAGTGTGGGTATCTAAAACCTGCTCTGTTATACTTCACAGTAATCAGTTTATATTGGAAAAAAGGAACACTTTTAACCAGGCCCCCTTATTTCCCACTAAAAATAAAGCTTTAAATACTGCTTGTATTTTAACAAGTAATTTCAATATAGTACAGACTAATTACTGGTACTAACACAGTGAAAATACATGTTCTTTTAACTTTTGTAAAGCTGCTGTTACTATGTTTTCTCTCTTGCTATGTGCTTTGGTGCATTGAAGAAAGCATGTTGTGAAGGTGTAAATGTCAGGAAATTAGGTAGGTTTAGTGGAACATTAAGTTCTATCACATCTTTGAAGTATGTGGGTCACTTTTGATGTGCTCTTGTTTTTAGTACATTTATATCGAGATAAAGAGCTTGAAATCCACTTATGGACAGTGTATGTTACTTTTGTCCTTACGTCACTATTTCGTTAAATTTTTCTTACATATCTAAGACTCAACCCATCATCTGGCAATAAAAGTTCAATGTTTTATAGGTGCCTCCAAGCAGTCAGATAATTATGAGCTGATGTTTTATGCTGTCAGTTTCTGGTCTAGTATTAAGCATCTGTCATTCTTCATCAGCACAGTAAAGCATTTGCATGGTGTTGCATACGTTTAAGCAATGCTATTATTGGGTTACTACTGTAATATCTGATCAGTTGTTGCATTGATTTTGCAGCAGTGGTGCACGTCCATAATATACATGTTGCGTGAGATTTTCTGACATATGAAAGAATTTTAAAGGAGCCTGCTTTATCTGGTGTTTAAGTATTGTATGCTACAGTGTTGATAGCGTTCAGTAGGGGTATAATGATCAATATGAACAGACTTTTGAGGTTTTAAAGCAAAAACTTATTTACTTCTTGAAATTTCTAAAAAGAACGACCTGGAAAGGGAAATAATACTATTGAAGTCTCATCTAAATAATTTGGTGGTCTTTGCATTAGATATAATTCTGTTTAGTTACAGCTGCATTAATGTCAAAACTTTAATGACAAGGGAGAAGGAAATGATCTATACAGCACCATAAATTGTATTTGTTTTGTGTTTGCTGGCTGTTATTAGAAAAATCCAGCTGCCTCTGTTCCATGCTAACGGATTGAGCCGTCCAACAGCAACATCCTTACTACATTTATCCAGTGCTTAATGGTGTCATATCAACTTTTTTTGTACTTGTCCTGTCAAATCAACTCTTATGGGGCTGTTTTAGGTGTACTCAAGCAATCGATATACGAAACTACAAATACTGTTTGTCACTGCTTCTTTCTTCTAAGAGTCAATTGAAACATGTCTGCAAGTCCAGTCTCATAGTATTTGACTGTGTTATGACTCTTTAGGAAGTCTTTGAAACCAGATCCATGAGGCGAGGCAGAGAGGTGCTGAGATGATGATGAGCTAATTAGTTGGCTCTACAACTGCTGTGCTAATGACGGTTTGTGGGTTTGCGGTTGTTGTAGCATGCATGTGTGTGCTCATGCTGTACAGCTGACTGTTAGAGGCTTAATCAAATATGCACATGACAAAGCCTGCTAAGTGAATGAAAAGTGTGTTTATTAACAAATCTCCTTAATGAGCCTCCAAAGACAGAACCAAGGATTGCAAGATCACCACAGGGTTATGGATTCTGCTTACTAAATGCAACTAAACATTCCATTTGTAATTTTAAAAGTTGTTTTCGATTCCACTTTTTAGGTGTGATTTCATACTTAGGAGATTCATAGTTGAGCTTTAGAACAACATGGACTTTCAGGTGCAGCTCTGTAATTGTGCAAGCAGCTACAAAAACATAAGATTGTTAAAAAGGAAGAGGAGGTGAAAAGATAGAGTGATAAATCTTTGTCAGAAAGATAGAAATTGAGCACTTCTGCAAACTTTAAAGCAGAGATAAAAGAGTGGAATAAAGTTGATGTGTACCACAATTCGCACATGCAGATAAATACCCTTCGCAAGCGTGCACGTGCTGTCATGACACCAGCTCTCACTTTCAGTTGTAATCATGCACCTGCTGGCAATCACTGTTTTTGTCACTACAGTAAAAGGTACATTGTCCTGAAGTGACACCAAAGTTTACTTTGTGACCACACAGTAAATAACAGATTATAAAGAGCTGTTTAAGCTTCTAAGCTGGTTATGCACTTAAGCACATGCTATTATCATTGAGAAATCTGCAACTGAAATAGTTTATGTGCTTTACTAAATTGCTTATTGTAACAACCTGGCTGAAAGGAGGGAGGCCACCCATTATTTCTGCCTAAAAATAAATGTCTTATATAACTACAGGGGAACTAAACTAAAGATAGATACCAAAACAACTGGGTGGTAGCCAGAGGGAAGAGGAACATTGGCTGATCACCAACAGTTCACAAGCAACAGTCAATCCAAGGTGGGCCGATGTTCCAAACATCTACTGTCATCACTTAAACTAAAGGATTAAAGGTTTAATACTCATGTCAAACAATAGAAAAGGCTCAAATTTTTACTTCATCAAACTTGTCAGATGTAAGGCATGCTAGTTTTCCTTGTTTGATATGGATTTATCTGTTATATTTCCCTAAATTGAATGAATGAATACTTTACACTGAAGATGGGAATGAATATGATAAATTTTATTTCCTAATAAATTGAAAACACTGTAACATCTCATCAGATCTACATTTTGTTTCTAAAATAAAGTGTATTACAAAAATAATTTATGGAACAGTGGCAAGGAGGAAGTTATTATGGATAAAACACCTTAAGGAATTCCATTTGTAGTTCGGCGTAAGCCATGTAGGAACATACCAACTAGTGGAAGAAGAGACTCTGGTAAGATGAAAGCAAAATTGAGGCTTTTGTACTACAACAAAACACAATGTGTGCAGAAATACTAACACTGCTCAACGCTGCTTTGAATGCACCGTCACCATGGTGCAACCAGGTATTGGCAGCACTATGCTGTGGAGAGGCTTTTTTTCAGCAGGGACGGGAAATCTGGTCAGGGTTAATGGGACATGTACATGGCAGGTAGAGACATAAAGCGCAAGACTTTATATTTACAGTGAGAGATGGTTCTAAACACTACTGACTCTGGGACTGAAAAAAAATCCACCCTATACTTTTCAGATTTTCTTTGCAATAAAAATAAAACTTAAAAACTACATTTAATTTAATTTAATGACTGAAGGGACTGTTCCTATAAAGAGTTCAGTGTATTGGCTCAAGTCCTTCATGCTGTGCAGTCTAATGTCATTTCCATTCATATGGTAATACATGCTAAATGTATTTTGTACTCTGTTAAATGGCTTAAAATGGTCAGTGTTTTGGAGGAATCATACTACTTTGCATGATTATATGCAAAATTGAGGAGATAAATAGCAAACTGTCTTTCTGCCCAACATCTTTGAAGCACTTCCAGTTTTTCCCACTTTGTAGTCTATTCCTTCTGCTCCAGGTTACGACTTAGTGAATTGGCTTTAAAATATGGAGACGTTTGCACTTTAATTGCATTTG
The DNA here is from genome assembly GCF_021462225.1 of Girardinichthys multiradiatus. Lineage (NCBI taxonomy): Eukaryota > Metazoa > Chordata > Actinopteri > Cyprinodontiformes > Goodeidae > Girardinichthys > Girardinichthys multiradiatus. The sequence goes on along the minus strand of NC_061812.1, from coordinate 15,267,038 downwards.
TTTGTACTTATCCCTGTTTCTTGAAATCCTGTATAATTAAATGAGATTTTCTGTAGTTACTCAGACTTGTTTTGTGTCCCTGACTACAGCCATCGCTAAGCTGTACAAACAAAGCAGAGCAACAAAGCAACACAAGGGGTAAGCAGGTCTTGTGTATGACAGAGGTAATGGATGAGCTAATTGGGGATTAACTGTTATTAGCTCGAAGAGGGGAGACAAGTGCCAACCCCCCTCCCCTTTTTGTGCCAAACACAGTGCAGTTATGTCTTCCTTCCTGCCTCTGCTCAGCCACGTTTTTCACCTGGCATGCTTTTGTTTCCATCTCCATGGGTTCTCCTCCTCTCTGACTTCTTTCTTCTCCTCCCTTTCTCTGACACTTTCTCTCTCTTAGGGTGATTCTCATCAGCCTGTATTAGTCACGAATGCAGAGCTAAGTAGCTGTGACAACATTCTCGGATGTTCCAGCTGCCTCAGATTTATTGAGTTATTAAAGTAATGTACTGTGATTAAAAATGCTAATTTTCCCTAAATCACATGCCAGCTTACATTGTGTTTTTTCAATTGCTGATTTAATTACATGGAAAATGAAACAAAGGCTGATGATTCAATCTTTGCTGCCAAAAGCCTCTTGATACGAGAATGAATTACATCCTGATACAGAATTATTGTTTGAGCTGTAAAACGTCTTTCAGTATTGTGCAAGCTGTAGTGAACACAAAGGCTTAAATTTAGCTGTCATTTGTTCATATCTTATTTCAGGTCACACATTCACATATTGTCTGGTGCAAGCCCACATGTGAGCTTGAAACATGCTAAACAGAACAGACAGGCAGATTTGCTTCTAAATTACTTCTGGCTATGATATGAAAGCAAGGCTTTGGGTTTAAAATCCCCATCTTCAGTTTAAAGCATGCTTACTTAATGTAGGGTTGTTCTGATTTTACAGTTAAAGCAAGGATTTCAATTTAAAAAAGAAGACAAAAGTTTCTGTTCCAAATATTATTATGAGTTGTGTCCTCGTCTACTGTGAATAATTTCCTTTCCCTTGAGGGATTTGCTCAGTGTGCTTTACTTGGCTCATTTTGGACTCTCATTATGCATTCATGTATTCCTTATACAGTGTTCAAACCTGCAGCTACATTGGACACATCTCTAAGCCCTTTTTGACACCATTGTGTACGATACACACTGTTTCTTCTTTGATTTTGGCTTTTTCCAGTTTTACCTCAGGCAGTTGTTTTCTTCTACTTTGGTTATTTTGCAAAACATGCAAACTCCCCTTTTGAACATGACAAGGTGTAATTGGTTTTTCAGCTACTTAGAAAGAAATTGTAATTTAAATAATGAGAGAAAACTATTCGATCTCTACAAAGAACTCTTGCTACACATCATGTTGCTGAGCCAATTCCAGTCCTTTAAATTCTGCTCAAGATGACCATAAGAGCTTTAGATAATGCTTGGATTGTTTCCAAATTACTCACCACACTGTAACATATCCTCAGCAGTATAAGTGGCAATCTACAGTCCTCTCTTCTAAATAGGACTTATAGGTGAGTGTGTGAAACATCCATGACCATGTCAGGTGCTTTATTTTCTCCTCTCTCTGGATTTCAGTAGTGTGAGCTTCACTGGCCTTCCAGATGTTGTGGACATAACAGTAGCTTGTCAGCATTATAGTGGAGCTCTAAATGGGTCTGTCTACTCAATATCACACAGCTACTTCACAGTGACACCACTGTTCTCCCAATATTATGGCACTTCAGGTGGCTCACTATGAAAAAGTCCCAGTCCTGGCGAATATGCACTTCTTGTCTTCATGAATTGTCGCAAAAGCACTTGCTTGGAGCTGCTCTGTTCTTATTGATTTTTTGTTTGCTTCCAGAAAAAATTCGATCTCAAAATCACAAGAAATCTAAACAAGTTTTAGATTTTAACCCATCACATGAGATTTTAAATCTAGCTCGCTAAATGAGACAATATTGTCTTCCCAGGAACAATACAAAACTGGATTTTTCACAAGATAGAGTAATTTTTTTATGAATTTCAGCATGTGTTTTAAAGACTCTATAATCAGTGTGAAATATTCCAGTCCAGGTTTTTCTAGTCCATGTATTGAGGTTTTTGTTTGCTGTCACAGGAGTCAGATACCATGAAAACCCTGAAATTCTCCCTTAAAAGTATTTTGGATTTGGAAATAGAGATGATCAAATGCAGTTTGACTCATTAAAAACTGTGAAGTAGCTCTTCAGTTTAGCCTCAGTGGAAAGCCCTGACACAGTTACCATGTAGCCATTAATGATATTCCTACAGTGCTTGCAAATTGTTCGCATCTTATCTGTCAATCTGACAAGAAATATTGGGGTATTTAAATAAAAAAAGACCTTTTTGCAATGAGAGGCTTTTTCCGTTTAAGCGTCTATTTTGCTCTTCTACATCAGGGGTTGTCAAAGTCTTTTTAAGGAGTACCACCTCAGTAAAAGTAAGGTTTGCAGTGACTATTATTATGACTATTTTAAAACTGGAATTGGGTTTCTTCAGTTTTTTTGTGTTTTTTCATAAACTTGATGCTTTGAACTGTGCATTTAATTTTTATTCAGGAATCAAATTTTGCAAGTTGTAGGTTACAAAAAATAAACAGGAAGGTATCCTGAGGTCTGAATTTAAAGTAGGAAAGTTGGAGGTTTTTCATTAACCAAGATCTCAATAACAAACATGGTCACCATCAGTTTAAAACAGCAATAGTTGCAATGATAATCGATTTATTTGCAAACACCTGTTTTACTTCAACTACTCCTTTGGGTGGTTTGTGATGGTGGCCTATTTGTCCTACATCATCGATTAATAATTTTGTATTAATCATGTAAATAGTTTAACAAAACATTTTTACTAACCACAGGTTAAGGCAAACCAACAGTTATACTTGAGAAACTTGCATCTACAGCAATGTGTGTGCATGTATCGTAAAGATTATTAACGGTGGCAACCAATGAGAAAAGGAGACCCAAAGGGAGAGGTGTGTTGTAACCTCAGTGCTTTATGATTTATGGTTTGATTACAGTCCTTGCATCCTGCTGAAGTCTGGATACATCGGTCTGCATATTGTGGACTTTTTTTCTCCTCCATGGTTTTGGTCACGCAGCAAGCTCCATCTCGATCTGCTTCTCGTCAAAATGAAGCCCACGTTTGCTCATACAGAGACACACACGGTCGTAGGACGGCATTCAGGCACACACTCACACAAGTGCACTGATTGAGAGATAAAATAGAGAATAGCTCCTTTAGTCAACTGAGCAGTTTCTCTCTTCCTGCAGCCTGGCAACTATTCAATGTAATTTACCCCCTACAGGAAAATAATATTGATATTCACAAATGTACTCAGTAAAAAGACAAAAAAAGCTGTGCACTATGCAGTGTGAGGCAAGCACAGGTGTCCATCGTCTAATATTCATGATAACTCACTCGATTGAAAATCAGCACATTTATTACTGTAGATATGAATGAGAATCCAAAGTGTTTTCATCTAGAATGTCAATATCCCTGTTTTGCTGAGAAGCAGCCTTGAAAATTAGACAATGTACTTTTTTTCTCCTCCGTAGCTGCCTGAATATTTTCTTTTGAGACCTAAATTCCACTAAAAAGGAGAATTCCGACCTTGATGAGAAAGAAACTCTGTCGCTAAGTGTGCTCACTTTATATGTTATTAGTGTTTTTACCAAGCATCGATCCACCTGTCTTTGACCACGTCGGCGTATGAATAAGATGAAAGCTGTTGGAAGAGCCAGTCACTGATATTATGTCTCCCTATCCATTCTCTAAAATCATGTCTGTTTCTATTTAAATCCTCTGACTTTACATTCGAGAATAGCTGAAGTAGATCATATGAGTTCATTCAGTTACTCAAGTTGTTTGTTTGATTTGATTTTATAGCACTGACATTCTAAATCAGCCTATTGGCAATGTGGTTATGCCCAATGTTACAATGCCTTGCAACGGTATTCATACCCATTGGACACTTTTACATTTTGTCACCTTACAATCACAGACTTTAATATATTTGCATGGTGCATGATTGTGAAGTGAAAGATGACTGGCTTCCTTGTCTCTGCTGAAGAAAGGCAGCCCAGCAGCATGATGTCAGCATCACCATGTTTACCATTGGGGATGGTCTGTTAGATATGGACACTGTTAGTTTTTTACTGAAAAAGTTAAAATTTGGTCTCATCTGACCAGAAGAACTTCCTTCACATTTGTTTGCTGTGTCCCCTGAATGGACTGTGGTAAAATGCAAACTGAACTTCATATGGTTTCTTTCAACAATGGCTTTCTTCTTGCTACTCTTCACTAATGATCTCTAGCAAACTTCTGAGGCTTTCACAGGACAGATGTTTTTATCCTTGGGAGAAATTACAAACAGGTGAAGTCTTTTATAATTAGGTAACTTCTGAGGGCTTCTGAGGGACTCAATACCTTTAAAATTGAAAATCCAAAGTGAAGATGAAGAGCCACGTAATATTTAGAATCTAAAGCGTCTTGTGCATGAATGCTCGAGTTGGCCTGACAGCAACAAAAAGAGTAGAACTGATTGTCTCTGGCAGCTCGCAGAAAGATCTGAAATTAACACTTTCTGAAAGCTGATGTTAAAAACCAGTGAACAGGGTTTTGTTCTTTAAAAAAAAAAGGCCAACCCCAGTGATCTCGGAGCTCTCAGTAGTGCCGGTGTCGGCAGGTACATTTAAATATGAACAGTCTCCGACTGAAAGGTTATGACCCATAAAGAGGGGGAACGATCCGAGCAAAGCATGCAGAGGGGCGAAATGTCAGGCTGAGAATGGCAGGAAGTATGTTAGTGACAAGGAAAAAGCTGCCCCTGGTATGCTAGAGCCCCGATGAGTAAAAATAGGGCATTGGGCAAGAAGGCAGGAAACCAGCAGAGCGAGGCCTCTAGTAGGAATTTCTTCTGGGGAGGAGAGATAAGGGACTTAACTCCGTCCTGTCTGGGCAACCGACTTCAACATGCGACATGTGATCACAGATCACTTATGCATAGATGGACAGAAGAAGAGGAGATTGAAGAATTGAATAAATAATTGAAGCAATGAGTGATGCGAGCGCCACTGTTAGTGTGTGTGGGAGTGTGTGCATTTTTTGTGATGACTTGTCAGTTATTTAACAGTGACAGGACGTTTTAATTAGGTCAGGACTCATAAAGAAATTCAGGGACCACACCATACACTAGGGCTTTGTCACACAAACACACATTAGTGCACACACTCACTAACATCTGCACATGCTGAAGTAGTGGAAAGTACCGTGTCTGTGAGTCTGAGGTTCTTCAGGTTAGAGAATAGAAGTTAGACAATAAACAGTGGCCTTATCAGACTGGAGGCAGAGCTTCCAACATGATCACTTCAGTGCTAACAAATATGACCCACTCTTTCAAATGAATAAGCAAATTCTATAAACAGGACCCTAATGAAAAAAGTATTAGGACCTATGCCTGCATGCATGCATGAGCCTTGGCACTGTGCTTCTGCACTATCATTTTACTGGACTGATCATGCTGCTTTATTCGATTTACCGACAGTAGCATGACATCACTCACACAAGATTTATCATAATTTTTAACAAATCAAATTTTCAGGCATGTAGTGGAATGTGAGATTGATGGCCCGAAGGAGGGAAGCTAACAAGATGATAATCATATCACTGATTACAGTAATTTGTACCTGGGGAGGCAGTGGTTCATCAGTTGTGGCATTCATTGTCAAGTACACAGTTGACAATGTGGCCACTTCTTATAAACAGTGGGCGGGCAGGGAGTTCCTGATGTGCAGGAAGACAGTCAGTGTTCGCCAAACCTCTGCTCAAGAAACTAAGAATAGGGCACAGCTAAGTAAATGAGAGAAAAATAAGTGTTATCACACCCTACTGAGAATAAAAAAATAAGTTCCAGGTAAAGGATACACACCCAAATAGTGTTTGTTGAGATTTTTTAAACTGGGGTTTTGTGTGGAGATCATGAGTTGTCAAAGTCTTAGCTGCTTCAGATAGCTGCCGAAATGATTCTCGTTTAGAAAAAGAAACCCAGAGACCTGTTAATGACTACTCAGATTGGGGCGAGATGTAAAACACATACATTTTATTAGAAATGATCAGCTTTTATTCAGGACTTTTTTAGTCATTAGTCGATTATCAAATGTTGACTTTATTGTCTTCCCCAAGGACAAGAAATCATCTTTCTGGTTGGTCATTTTTTCCCCTTTCGGTTCATTAGTTTTTATACTAGTAAAAACAAAACTTATATTGTAAGCCTTGAAACTTCTGTCATATTAGAATAAAACAATTTTCATTTATGAGCTACACTATTAGCCAGTAGGTATCTGGAGTATTTGTTTAATGTGAAACATTTACTGCAGAACAGATGTGTTAATCATCTGATGCAAAACTATTATCTAAAAAGCAAAAATATGATAGTAGTTACTTGACCAACGCATTCATTTTTTGACATGCATTACTTATGAATCAGATACAATAGTTAAACCTGTTCTTTCCACTTAACATATTCTATGTTACTAGATTTGTTAAACATGGGATGCTATTGGATAGTGACCACACACCAAAACAATATTCAGTGTAAACCACTCCGTAAATTTCCATCTAATGCAAACATGATGGCAGTCCATAGGATTATAAAATAAAACTGTTATAAAATTCATGAGATTGATCTTGATGTAAATGGAAGACATTTTTTAAACGGACCCCACTTGGCTCTTAAATAAAAACGTATGTTTCCCAAAACTGACTGCTCTATCCCATACTTTAAAAAGATGTCGTAGTTTTATCCCAGCTTAAAATTTAAAATCCCAGTTTAAAATCTTGAAGGCAGAGCCAGAACTGAAACATCAGGAAAAAGAAAAAGCTAAAACATTTAAGAATTTAGTTCTGTGTGATAGATGAAATTTGGATTTTAAAGGCAAACATTATTACAATAAGTGTCCTTATGTGTCCTTGTTGTGTCCCTTTGCTTTTATATCAAGGACACTGACTCCCTCCAGCATTACCGCTATGGGAGACAATAACCTAAATACCTGTCAAATTTCTACCCTTCTTTCTCGTTGCTTTTCCTTTCCACTCTCTGTCTTTGCGATCTCATTTCATCCTTACTTTCTCACTCTTCTCCTTTTCTCCTTATGTGCCCCTTTTACCCGCACTCCCCCGTGGTCACTCTCTTAAGTGATTGCTACATTTCATCTCATGGTAAATCGGCCGTCAGCCCGGTAAGCTATCATTATGCAAATGATGGGCAATTCAATTTCAGTTGGTCGGAGGGGGAATTTCTAATTAGGGTGAGCCACGGCTCTCAAGATTGAGAGAAATATGTAAAGGCAGAGGAAAAGAGACAGTAAGGTGGAGAAGGCTGAGAGAGAAGCAGCCAGATGAGAAGTACTCATCCACAAAATCAACACCTGCATCACAATTTTACTCTTCAGTTGGCTTTCATTCTCATATCTGCTTCTCTTCTTCTTCTTTTTTTAAGCTTATCCAAGTTGATTTTAGTCATATTCTGGATTTTTTTTTTTTTTCAAAATGAGGAAAGATATAAAAGGTTTCTCAAGCTTACAGTAAGACATATGAAAACACCTTCTGTTTCACTATGGGATGATGCGAACCTTAAAAATTAAAATTTTGTGTTCATTGACAGACTTCACAAGATACTGTGGTAAGCGAAGTTCTAAAACTGACAAAAAAACATTTTAAAGGGGAGAAAGGAATCAAACTTAATATAAACTATTAATATCTTCCATTTACATAACTCATTTGCCACTGATGTCATCATAATTTTCTCAAAATTTGTCAAATGTGTGACATACTGTATCTATAATCAAAACCTGAATAATTTTGTATTTCCTGATTTATGTTTGGACAATTCTTCCTTGTGGCCAAAAGTCTCATGTTCTGAGTTCAACATCAATGTTGATATATCTTCCAGACAAAATGACTACTCGGCACTAGTAATCAGCTTAACCTGAACAATAAGTGCATTTAAGAATTCTACTCAATAATGTAGTATTTATAAATGCTAAAAAAAAAAAGGGCATTTGTTACATTTAAGATGCATCAAAAATAATACAATTTTACAGTAAAAATCATCAAGATGATTAATTATAATTACAACACTGATTAATTTTTCCCTTGGCTGTTTGAAGCAGATTGAGGAATGTATAAAATTATTTTTTTAATACTGTTTTGAATTGAAGTTATACATAGCAAAGACTTAGAAAGATGTTTAATGTTTTTAAATTTAAAGTCTGACGAAAGTTGTTGCAAGGAATAGAAAATACTATTATCAAAATATTTTTGTGGGTTTCTGTTTATACCTTAAATGAATTGTTGTTAAGATTCAGCTGTAAGGATACACCTACTAAATGCATTTTTCCTACTAATAAAAAATTCGAATCTAATTGCATTTTAAAGTCATCATTACAAAGCCAAACAAAGTGGTGTATCATTTCATTGGTAATTAAGCGTGAGCTACATCAACAAACAACGACAAATGTTTGTGTAATGGAAGAAACCAGAAGTAGAATGTAGAGAAATCTACTGAAAAATGACCAGAACTGTGCAGAGAGGCCTATGCTTTATGGAGCTAATTAAGGTAAGCTGCAATTTAAGTTAATCTTTCGGCAAAGCTACAAAGAACTTAAAGTCAAATAAATCAATGTTTTTTTTTCACTTTTAAGTGTTTTTTGTAAGTTATGACATGAAATTAAAAAGCAGAGGAGATCACCCAGGGTACCTTTTTATGCAAGAACTGCTGGTGTGTAGTGCACACCACATATCCTTATAGACTCAGAAATGACAGTCATTTTAAAGAATGACTGTAAACACTAATCTTACAGTTATTTAGCATGGACACATTACTTGTGATCTTCTGGCTCACCAACTTAGTGTGGATGAAGGTGTGTATTAAACTTTAAGATTTACTATCCAGGGTGACTTCTTATCTGACCTCAAATTATAAATATCATCTGTGAGACTGTCAAGCACTGTAGCTGAGATTTTAAAATTGCAATGATAACCAAGTAATTTACAAATGAGACACATAGTCATGGTAGAGTAGCTTGGACATTATAAACACAAACTTGTCTTTGTGCCAACCTACTACATTGTCAATACCTGGTACTTTATTGTAGGGCTGCAACTAACGATTATTTTCACAATTGCCTAATCTGTCGATTATTTTTACGAGAACCAGACCAATGGATTTTGTTAGTAAACAAACACACAAACACACTCCCACTTTCCACTCTTTACATATATTAGTGCAAATATCAATATCATAAAATCAATAAATGTGCAATAGAACAGACTATGCCTGATCCTCTCCCACTTTAACTCCGACATACTTTCATCTCAGATGTTCATGTAGAGAAGTCGTGCTTCCGTGCCATGCAAGACCAAGACCGTTTTTGCATATCTTGCAGGTCACTCATCTTTTTACTGCATCTAGGGTGAAGTGCCCCCGTACTTTTGATGTGTTTGTTCATGTTGTTTTTTCTTGTTTTCTCAATTGTCCTCCTTCTCTTTTGTACCTTTTCATGCTCCGCCATCATGCTCAGTGCAAATTTGTTTGTGCGGCGTATAGATCTATGTGTGTGGAACGTCATGCAAAATAAGCCCAACTATTGGCTTAGTTTTTTCCTTCTACTGTTCTACCGCGTTCGGTGAATCATTGCTGCCAAACACTGGCCGCAAATGTAACAGATTGTGTTAAAAAATAGACTGCATATGGCAAAACGTGATTACATAGCAACTAATTGATGACTAAATTAGTTGATAACTATTTTAATAATCGATTTTAATCAATTAAATCCATTAGTTGTTTCCACTCTATTTTGTTGTCCTACCTTGTACTTCATAAAATAGCTACTGTTGCTGTTTCACAATGCTAAGAAAAAAACAAGCAGTGTCAGTGGGAACTCCTGTTTGATAATGTTTTGGAGGAAAATTGTGAGTAACATGTTATTACAGCAGTAATCTATGACTGTTTTTAGTTTGTGACTACAAGCTTGCTAAGTCTCCTTCTGTTATTCAAGGATTAAAAAGTAGATATCATTGTTTAGCATTTCAAACAAAATAACTATAAGTTTGAAACTGTAGCTCTTGTTTCCAAGATCGGGTGTCCACACTTTTGAGGCGCCAAATTAAGGCTAACTAATTTTGATGATGATGATGTTGAAGCCAAAACTTCTGTTGGAACAGGTGGGTCATAACAGTGATTTAAAGGCAGTTATTCCTGGCATGACATACAGTAATTCTGGTATTTTGCAACATTTAGGTGTTTATAAAACTTTTTGGAATGAAATTATTTTCTCAGGACTAGTTATCATATTTGTCTGCATATATGTTAGAGGTTTAGAAAGTTAGAGGTTAAGAAAGCACTGGAAAAGCACTTACTAAGTGCTTTCCACTACCATGCATGATCACCTGAATAACAACACTGTGGTTAGTTAAAGCTGTGTGTTGGACCAGGGTTTTCCCTGACACACACACAGACACTCACACGTACGCAGTCATACACACAGATACACAGATATATGTAGGAGCCTCCACTGCTTGTTCAGAAGTCAGCTTCAACCTTCATTCCAACTCTGCATAATAAAAAAGGATGGAGAGAAAGAGGCACAACAGTGCCACCAATGGGCAATGTGAAAATAACTATTCTATATATTTACAGTACATCGTGATTCTTTACAATTTATTGCATCATGCAGGTTTATTTTTGTTGGAGTGTCTCTTTTTCCTCCCTTCGCTGTAGCAAAGCATCAGGCTTGGCTGTGTTTTTTTGTTTATTCAGCAGCCCAGAGTGGTAACTTGTTTCCTACAGGGAGAAGAAAACACAGAGACCAGGGAAAACTGTCGGTCAAACTTTTCCACCATGATTAACTGAATGTGTTCAATCCACCTGCATAGAAGCCTTCCTTGCATATGCAGGTAATTTGCATCTCTGTGTGTGTTAGTGCTTAGTTAATAATTATTTTAATTATCATTAAATATCCTTGTCGGTTTTGTTTTCTGTTGTGCACATGCGTCTGAACATGTGTATGTGTGCAGATGTGTAAAGCATGAGGCATGCACACATGCGCACAGTGAGAACAGAGGATTGGGTTGAGATCAGCAGCTCACCCCTGGCTGTCAAATATTCTGTCAGCACAACCCAAGAATCACAATTGGACTCTTTGGGAGGCATTAATTCAAAGCACCGTAACAATGCTCTCTGAAACCAAATCAACTGCCTGTAGTCAGCATATCAACTCTCAACTCTTTCTCTTTATCTCTGTCTTTTCCTCTTTTCTAGTGTCTTCATGTCACTCCGTTTCTGTGGAGACTTTTTAGGACTGCATTTTCCCCTCTTTTCGCATTATTAATTTAACCTCTATATATGCCTGCAAACGTGACTTGCTTTATTTGCCATAAAGAAAGTCTCACTGTATCTATAGCTTATATGTTAAATTCATTAAAGAAGTTGCATCTACAATCAGAGACACAAGTGTTTTGTAATATTTGTATTTCACAGAGAAGACCTATTTTTTTCTGGGACTTGGAATGTCAAATTTAATGCTGTTTCAAGCAACACATTAGTTCCCCAGGTGCTGTTGTTGTTGCCAGATGTAATTAAGTCATGTTGTGTGTAAGAACAAATGCAAGAAATCCCAGGATTAACAACAGTAATATTGCAAAATAAATGTATTATTCTGACACTATCATATTAATAGAATAACCCATAGATTTTTCTCTACACAAAACCCAAGATTTGTGAGATTTTGCTCTCTTTAGTGATACCGATAACATTAGGAAAAATTTATTCCAGCTTCTTTTTGTATACAAATAATCCTTGGCCTTTTGTGCATGGCTCATAAAATAAGAACCATTAAATCCTCAGTTATTTTCTTAACTAAAGCTTCTCTCATCCATTTACTTTCAGCATGTACCAGACTATATGTGGCTAGAACACAAGAGGAGCCTCCGCTTGTCAGCTGTTGGTGCAAGTTGTATTATTGTGCTGCTGATTTTGTTTTGTCGTCAGGAGAAATGCTTGTAAAGAAGGTGTTTTTTCTAAAGAAAAAGAGGGGGATAAAAGAAAATGAAAAGTTTCTTCTCCCTCTGTGTGTTGGACAAAACAAGGGCACTGACTGTACCTTATTAATGCACTCCATCTTTCCTGGTTTGTGTCACACTTCATGCAAAGGGCAGGTATGTGTCCGTGAGAGAGAAGGTGACTGGAGAGTGAGCAAATACATTTCTTCCATCAGGAGTTATTTTAATGCATATTATCCTTGCCAAAGGCTGCATTCTTAAGAAAGGTCTATTGAACATGTGTCTTGCATCCAGCTTTACTGATGTAGATTAAACCAAATTACTTTTCCTCCAATTAAAAAACAAATACATTTCCAGCTTTTACTCCACATTCCTGTGAGGAGATGTAAAATATATGCCACTACCCGTGGACTGTATAATGTTTTGTTACAGTCCTGAATTTTCTATCACACCTGCCTTCCCCCACATGCAGCCAGGCTTTGCATTGTTGTTTATGAGATATAGAATCTGTCACCATGCAGAGTGACTGGAGACATGAAGTCAAGTCAGAAAGAAGTAGAAAAAGAATCCCTGAACAGAACCAAAAGCAACACTGTTATGAAAGTTTGAGAAAAACCACAAAGTCAGAAAGTAAGGAACCAGTGGATGTGGTCCATGGTGCTACAGATGCATAAGGTCAAAGTTTGCTTGATATCATTTCATAAAAAGATACAGTATTTTATGTTCAGTTTTAATAGTTTGTTCACGGACCAAATCACCCGTGTGTTCATAATCATATGAACTTCTATTACTAAAATAGCTTTTTTTTTTTGCTGGTTGATGGGAGTGTGAAATATTTTGAATTTTGTACCATACTGTAAACTGGGATCAGTGTTGACTAATGGAGTAGATACTGTTGAAGAAATGTAAACACGAGGAAGGGTGGAGTTATCGCAGAGGATCTGAAAATGCAAGCAAACAAAAGAGGACAAGAGAGGAAGGTTTATATAACATTATATATAGCAAGGATGAATAAAATTCTATTTCAGCGGAAATTATATAATTACGTACCAAAAAGGTCAAGGTTTATGAATGTGCATGCATACTGACTTGTCTGCAAGTGGAATAAAAGAGTTGGAAAGCTAGAGTTTTCTATAAATAGTCCCAGCTATGATACCGGTGTTTGTTGGATATTTCCAGCAGTATGACCAGTAGTTTAAGTGTCAGTACTGGCCTGAGGCAGGTAGCCCCTGGCTTCATGTTCTGGTTGCACTCGAGCTGCTTTATCCACAGTCTCTTTCCCGCATAAAGAGTTGTGCTTTCCACAGTGCAAAAGTTATTTGAAGTAAAGGACTAAGTTGAAACTGAATGGAAGACAGCATACTTCATCATTTTTATACGTGTAAAATAAAAACAAATAAATAAAAAACTTTTGCTGTGGTTAAATAAATAGCACTTTAAAAATATGGGCCTTTTTTTTATACTTCATTGTCAGAATCTTGAGTCATGACTGTCCCCATTTCGTTATTATTCTGGCATAAATATGTTTTATTTTGAAATAAGCAGCAGTTTTTGCACTTCAGGTTTGACACACAGGAAGGCACAGGCATTAGCAAAGATACAGTGGACAAATTAACATCAAACTATGAGCGTAAATCCCTTCTAACTCTATGCAAAGAAGAGTTGGCTACATAAAACAAAGAAGCCTAAGATGTATCAAAGGGGTTTTACCAGGACGATTTAGCTACAAATACAACCTTCTGAATCCTGATGCATATACAGCTTTTTTCGAATGTAATTCTTCAGTCAAGTGTAAATATCCCAGCTGCAAAGCATATTAGAATATCATGTATTGCCTCTTGCCAAATTATATCGCACTTATTGCTAAATATGTAAGAGAAAGTGATTCATCAAAATGCAATTCGTAAACCAATGTAACAGTTTGCACCTGCTTCCCTTAGATTAAAGCAATTAATAATGTGTATAAACCACTGAAAAAGTGATTCACAGTCTGTCATTGACTGTCGGACCACCACAGCTAGAAAAACTACTGATGCATTTTTGTGATGCTGAGGGCATGTATTTTATCTGCAGATGTCTTAGAAAGACTACATTTAGGAGCGACAAAAAGTAAAATGACTTTATAGTTAATGTTATTTTACAGGCATTGTCCAGTACATGTAGTTCTAACAAGATAAAAAAACAACCCTCGTAATACAGAAATACTTATTTGATGTACATTCTCTGTGTCTCTGCACATACATGGAGAGCACAATTTACCACTGATGAGTTCTAGTGTTTCCCTATAAGTCAGTCTGGGTCCTGCATTCCTCTCATTGCCAGCGTGTGATGAGTGCAGCCTTTCAGCTAATCTGGGAAGAATGTTGGCCTCAGACGCACATGTGTTCCATTAAGACCAGATCTGTGTAAATAATATAACATGCAACAGCTAGCATTACAGCAGGTAACTATAACCCCACAGCTGCGCCTTTTAGCTTTACGGTGCCCTAACAGCCCAGCATATAAAACGGCAAAGCCAATCTTGATTTTTAATGAGGAAAGGTACGGCAGTGCCTTTTGTGCTTTTAGCAAGCAGGTATGAAGTTAAAATATTATCTTATATATAAGAAGTTTTGCTGTTAAAATAATTATTGTTTGTTAGAGATCAAAACTTTTCTTTTTTTTTTTGTGTGTGTGGTTGCACCAATATTCTACAGTAAAATGGTGGAATAAAAACTTGTTTTAGTGATTTAACATCCAGATAAAATGTACTGATCAGAACTTTGTGTATGATTTCCAATTGTTCGCTTTTGTAAAGCTTTTACCTGTTAATATAAATTTTACCTGATTTCTATTTTTCTTTGAGAACAACAATATAAGAAGATATAAGAACAGCACTCAAGATATTTTTCTAGCCATCCTGCGGGGAGCAGTCAGTTATTTATCAGAAACAATTGTGCTTTAAAACAAGATTTACAAAACATTTAAAGCAAGGACAAAATGATTAAAGACTTTAGCACTTTATATTAACTATTAGCTTGGCACAGTTAGCATTACTGTGTGTATTTCTTATGAGAATGTAGTTCCTCACCTAAAGCCTGAGGCCAAATAGCTGCCAACATTTGCAAATCCAGATTGTTCAATGACAGTCAGAAATTAAATGTTGAAAAGGAAACACCAGAGCAACTATGCTGTACTCTGTTAAGCCTTCCTGTTATAGTCTCTCTCTGTACCCTGAATAAACCATGGCCGTGTCATAACATGTTGTAGAAACTGTGGTTTCCTTTTAAATAGCTTCATACATTTCTGTGCTTCCTTTTACATATTTTTTTTTTACTTTTAACTTTGAGTTTTCTTTGCTCAGTAACAATCCCACACTGAAGAGTGTTATTCCCACAGCCTTGGTGTTCACTGATTGGTAAAAGAAAATGTTTCATTTGCTGACAAGCTGAAAATGATCAGATTCTAGTCATAAGCTGATTTCTTGGCCCCTTCTCTACAATGAAACAATGTATATTGTGCTTTTTCCTAAAAAATAGAAGTGGGAAACTTAATATAACTACATTGTGACAGTAAAAGTAAAAAAAAAATTTGTAAAACTACAAGGGAAACAAGCACACATTTTATTTTCTTTTTTGGAAATTTACATGTTTATATCAATAGATTGATAAAGACCAGATCTTTGAAATATTGAAATATTACCATGCAAAAGAAACACTTGTCTTAACAATTAGTTTGAAAGTCCTTAATTGTTTTAGTGTATTTTAACACGTAACACTTGTGCATCAGAATAATCCCTGTCATGTAAACATTTGTGAAGGTATACAAGATTGTAACATAGCTGAGGTCTGGCAGCAATGTGTATCCCTCCCTCCATTGTTAACAGGCTCTGTGTTCAGATGACTCTGATTGGTTCTTTGTGTTTATTGTCTGATTGACTCAGCCCCCACCAGGTCGTAGAACGATTGTTTGCTTTCACCGTCTGCCTGGGGAAGTCCCTGTCCGTCTCAAACAGGTCTAGTTACAGTATGTAACACAAGGTTCAGAGGATGCCCGTGCCTTCCTGGTATGGTGCTGCATCTTCCTGTTACAGATCACAAATGTTTGTCAAAAAAGCAGGTCAGTTATTTATACATGTGCAGATTTACTTCTATAGGCCACTTTTTTAAGTTAGAGCAACACGTCTAAGATCTGCTGTATTTTGGGCAGAGCCAGATTGTGGGTGCGCTGGCTGAAGAAAAGAAAGCGATGTTAGATGCAGCATTATGTTGAGTGGAGATGGCAAACAACTTAGAGCGTCTGGTTTGGGAGAAACCAGACAAAAGTCATCCAAAAACTGAAAGAGTGGAGACAAGGAGTGAGAGCCACTGAAGTGAGGACTCAAAAATAAAAGAAAAGCAGCAGAGAGCAGTGCTTCTTGCACTTGTGAATTGTTGTGAGCCAGCGAGGAAATGTGACAAGTTTGGCTATTGGTGTTCTAGTTGCCAGTACACCTAATGAGTCTGTCAGGGCCAGTTAGCACAGCCAGGCCTGCTTGTGTCTCCTCCAGGCCACAGACAGCTGTTATTAGCCCTGTAATACAGCATGCCACGGGGCTAGATTAGGCTGGCACACAGGAAAAATATCAAACATTTACTCACTGTTGCTTCTTTGCTAGTCATTCTGTGAGGTGTTCATTTAGCTGTTTGTTGACCAGGTAACTAACAAGGCTCAAAAGATAAACTGTAAGAGATGGAGATAGGCTTCAATATCTCCTGTGCAATCTGTCAAAAACAGCTTTACTAGCTTTACATAATTTCTTGTAAGGACATTGCAGGGATATATTTAATAATGCTGTGTCATCATTATGCAACGCATATCGACAAAATGGCCATTGCTGCTTACTCATCTGTTTTTCATTTCATAACGAACACAGGAAATCAAAGTAGGGTACAACACGCGTCTAAATCAGCTTGGTGGAATAACCTAAACAGGGCAGTTCTGGGCTGGAGTGGGACTATATGTTTATTTTTTTCAGAGTGCAATTAACATACAGTCACTGTATGAAGAAGAAGCTATTAAAAAATATAACAAATACATAATTAAATGACCTGATCGTTACCAGGTTCTAAAATCCTGAAGATACAAAGGAAAAATATGTATTGCACTTTCTTTTTACCATGACATGTGCAGTTAAAGAACACCAATATTGCCATATAAGTTATGATCATTCTACTTGCTGTTTTATGTGCTTCTTTCATATATATGTTACACTTATTTTTGTCAATTAACAAACAACAAAGGACACTGACATACTGTGTGGTAATTGTTCTACATTTGCCCCTGGACACACTCAGCATCTGTGTGTTTATGTAGTTTCACTGTAATAGCTGCATCTGTTATACTTTCTTTTGTACACTAGATGTACTTAAGCCTAAGTCACGTGACTGATCAGAAGTTAAAGGCAATGCCAGAAATGGTCAGCTCAAAATTGTTTGTCTCCTTTAGCTGTTAAAAATATAGGAACATTTCATTTGAAATGTGTTATCACGTGCAGATTGGGGTGGTTTTTGTGCTCATGCTATGCATGTGTTTTGTAAGGTGAGAAAATAATAAAAAAAGTGATGCAAGTATGAGGTAAAATGAAAATGATAGCATTGTTCTAAATTGTTCTAAATTGATTATCTGTTTTGTTGTTATTCAACTAGTGCATCATTTCCAATTTGTTTTGATCACCGGTGAAAAGCCTTTTCTGTGTTTGTTTTAACTAAACAGCAAACAGAAGCTAAAGCTGGACCCTGAGAGGAAAAGAAACATTTAATTTTTGTCAATTAACACACATAAAGGGACACTGATGCACTGCAAATCAGATGAAAAGGAGTGAAGAGCAATGATAATGTGAGAATAACAGAATATCAAGGAGTCTCAGAGGTGCAGTAAGGTGCTCATATTTGAGAGGGAAGTGAGGAGGGAGATAATGACAAAGAAACGTGATAAAGGAGGTGAGATTTGAAGTGAATCCTAGGAGGTACTCATGCTGTGGTCCTCTCTGTCAACCCTGTTGAGCTAACCATGTCTTTCCCTGGCAGGACAAACATGTCTTTTGCATTACCTTCCCAACTAGTGAAAGCCTTTTGCCCCAATTTTTAGGGTTGAATTTTATGGCTGAAACTACACATGTGGAATTGCAGGGTGGAGCCACAAAACTTAAAACCCCCTTCACTCTAATTATGGGCTGTGCAACATATAGAAAATATAGTCAGTCGAGTGGAGCCCAGCTACCAAACACACAACAGCTTAGTGGTGTTAGTGGTCTGAGGGGATTTAACATAGTCATCGCAACAGCTTTGTGACTTGGTAGAAATCTATGAAACAAACACTTCATAAGCAACTAATAGGACTGAGCTGTGAGATTCCTGCATATCTGGTTTGATAGGGAAGAAATCTGGCTGACTTTGAAAAAAGGAAATATTTTAGAAATCGTATTTTAAGATTTTACAAATGATTAAGGTATTCAATTATAAATATTAGAAAATCAACTGAAATTGTTCTCTTTCTGCTTTTACAGAACAGATACGCTGCTGCCGACAGAGGCGTGAGGCTCTACAGTTCCCTGCCCATGCGCCCAAACCCCGATGGCAAGAGGCTGCCCTCTACTGGGGTATGAATCATCTCTCTCTCCCCACCTCTCTACTACACCTCTGCATCCTCACCTACTGGTCTCATTTAAACCTGAATATCATCTGATGCATCAAAATGATCCTAGCAATGTAAAAGGGTCTGCTGGGCTTAAACATTGTAGTTAAAGGATTGGAAGCTTTAATTTGGAAATCTTTATCTTAGATGGAAAGTGTCTGCATCAACACAATCTAAATCAAACCCAGCAAAGAGCACATGATTGCAGCAAAGTGGAAATCTTCTGAAAGGTGTCTTGCAAAAGTATTTACGCACCCTAAACTTTTCACATTTTGTTACGTTACAACCATAAACTAAAATGTATTGTATTGGAATTTTATGTGAGAGACCAACACAAGGTAGTGCATACTTGTGAACACAAGGTAGTGCATACTTGTGAAGGGTTAGGAAATTATACATTTTTTACAGGTAAAAATATAAGCTCAGCTCCCCTGAGTTAATACCACATTTTGCTGCAGTTAAAGCTGCAGGTATTTTTATGTCTGTGACATCTATGCATATATAGAAACTAATGTTTTTGGCCATTCCTCTTTGCAAAATAGATCAGACTCACTCAAACTGGATGGAAAGCATCTTTGAACATCAATTTTCAATTGCTGTCATGGATTTTCAGTTGCATTTAGGTCTGAACTTTGACTTGGACATGCTAACACATTAAAACACTTTGACTTAAACTGTTCACTGTTGTGCTGCTTTAAGGTGAACCTCTGCCCTAGTCTCATGTCTTTGGAAAATTGTAACAGGTTTTCTTGCAGAATTGCCCTGTATTTAACTCTGTCCATCTTCCCATCAATTCTGACCAGCTTTCCTTTTCCGGCTAATGAAAAACATCCCCACACCATAATGATATGCACAGCTTGTTGTGGTGTGTTAGTTTTCTACCACACATAGCATTTTGGATGTAGGCCATCTTCCCATTTTCAGACAACAAGCTGAACAGTGCTTGGTGAGCTTTACATGTTGCTTTATGACCTAACCCTCATATGGTATTTTTACAAACTAAAATATGAAGAGTACGGTGTGGATTTGTATTTAGGCCGCGTTGCACTGATATCCCTAAAAATATCACATGCAGCCAATTGCTTTTAGAAGTTTCCTACTTAATACATATTGCACCTCTGTGTAATTTTATAAATCCAGTTGTTGTGTAAAGGCGTGAAAATGTGAAACTGTTAGCATGTTTGCAAAATGTTTTATGTGGCCCAAGAATATATCTGTGAATCACTTCAAAATGTTCCTATAGTGAATCAAGGTTTTGATAGCAATCTTTCAGTGGGGAGGATTTTCTTCACCAGAGACAGGGAAGCTGGTCAGAATTACATAAAAAACCTGAAAGAAAACCCGTTGGAGGGTACAGAAGACTTGTGACTGGAGTAGGGGTTCAACTTCTAAACATACAGCCAGAGGTACTACTGAATGGTTTAGATCATAGCAATCCTATGTAAGAATGGCCAAGTCACAGTCCAGACCTAAGACAAAACCAGAACATTGCTGTTCACAGATGGGATTCATCCCATCTGATTGATCGCTATTTTGCACAGAATGGTAAAAATGTCAGTCTCCGGATGCTGGTAGAGACATACCTCAAACAGCTGTATTGACTCAGAAGGGTTTAAATAAAATGCACACCATACTTTTCAGATTTTTGTTTGCAAAAAAAATAATTTTTTCCTTCTTTTCACAATTATACACTACTTATAGTTGATCTATCATATAAAATACCATTGAAAATTATAGTCAAGTTGGTGACTACAATATTACAAAATGTAAAAATGCCCAAGGGCAATAATTACTTATGCAAGGCAATAGATATTCTTTATCTTGCTCTTCTACACTAACTAAACCAATTACTTTGCCCACTTTCTCTCTGAATTACCAGTTACTAGTACATCACTACAGCATCTAATTTATTCGATTGTACTTGGCAGTTTGTGTTGTATCTCCCATGTAGCTTCCCAAAAAGACCTTTATTGCAGGTGATCATCTGCATTCGATTACCACCTTACACAATGCAAAAGATGCAAGAGCTTTCTGAATAAACTCTGCTGCCTCAGACCTGTTTGTGTGACAACATATGAAACAAGTGAATGTTGATAATGCAAAACAATACATTTTTTTCACAATGTCTTCAGTTTTGCAGCTCTGTTTGAACATCAAAGTCTCATTTTCAGGTATTTCAACACATAAGTGTTCACAAGGATATTGAAAAAAATTATTAAGTTTATTGAAGTTGCTGCATTTGCAACTCTCTGACTTTGACAAAGTGCTGTAGCAGTCAGCCTACTTTGTTTGCGAAACGTCTCTTTCATTTTTTTAAATATATAAAAAAAATCTTTTAGCGATGCAAAAAAATCATAATTAGAATCTAGCTCGCCTTGCTTTTATACATTTATGTTACAAAAGGGAGAAAATGAAAGAACAATAGAGCAAAAAGAGAGAATTTAATTTCCCCCGTTTTTCATGTTTCACTCCATGCAAGTGCTTTTTGAATTATCTCCTGGGTGCTCCAGGGCTCAGCGAGAGGAAGAGTGGGTTGAATCAGGGGGGGAGGGGGAGTTATAGTGAGAGAGAGAGAGAAAGAAAGAGAAGACAGGCAAAGTTAAAATAAAGCAGTGTAATATTGTTGGTGTGCACCTTTTTTAATTACGACCAAGATTGTATTGATGTCTCTGGCCACATGTCCTAAATCATTTATCAAGAGAGAGAGTGCTAACAAAGCATTTCTAAGAAAGCCACCCTCTCACAGGGGCTGGAATCATATGTTATCTAAAGTGAATATTGTTAATGCTTTTCAGTGAAGAGACCTACTTACAAATCATGGGAATGAGCTCCTTGTCAGGGCATGCAGGAGGCAGTAAAGATATAAATCTACCCTCATCTGATACTCTCTTGTGCAAATTACACTGCATCTAAAACTGAATGTAGAAGCTGTTTGTGAAATTAATTTATGGCTTTAAAAAAATATTTTTGCAATGCAACAAACACGTCTTAATTGTATGTCTTCGAGTTCAGAAGAAACTTAAAGATTACATGTTTTGTGCAGATTTGCAAAAGGAGACAATGTGTGCTATTTTCTTCCTCACACCCCCCTTTGGTTATCTGTCATTTCCTTTTGTCTGTTATTACCTGTGTGTAAGAGTCTGTACAGTAGCAAACTGTAGCTACAGGCTGTATGTAGAGGAGGAGAATATAAACCACTTAACATGCAGGAGGAAACCAGACGTTTTTCCATTGCACTTATCAGGTGCTGCGGTAAGAGCAAGTGTCAAGGTGCACTAGGTCCCTGCCCCCCCTCCCCCTGCACACTCCTTTTATTTTTCCCTGATTTCTATCTCTGTACCCCCTCCACTCACCTCATCTTCACCACTCACTACATTCAGTTCAGTTAAAAGTGGGCTTGGCACTTCCGCAGCAGCTAACTCACCCCCCTCTCCTCCCCCCTCACTACCAACACCACTTCTTCTCTCACTAACCTCCAACTCCTGCTTTTCACCTCTCTGTTTCCTGTCAAGGTGCACTGCCCACCTCCACCATATAACCCCCCACCCCACCCAAAACCTCCGGCTCTGCCCCCGCAACCTTTGCTTTTTCTCTCTTTTAACATCTATTACAGCGCTAAGTGCCTACAGTTTATTTTCTAAAATGCTCAGTGCAGAGGGCATGATCTGTACTTCTCCCCTGTGATCTGTGCAAAGAAGGGAATTGTTTTGTTTTATTAGTGACTTTGGATGAATTTCTTTATAGGAACAGACATATCTAACTAACAAGTGTAAAATTTATATGTGGTATACAACATATACTAGTCATGGGTTGGTTACCAGTATCAAGGTATACCCAGATTTTAAAAAAAGGTGTTTCCATTATACTATTTCTGTGCTTTAAATATGATCTCAGAGAAAGTGTTCAAGTGAATGTATAGAGCATCTAGGAAAGCAGCTTTGCCCGTCCCCTATCTGCAGCAGCACTCTACCAGTCAGCTGGCTAAAACAAGGCTTCTACACTTTTCCCTTGTTTACAAAAAAGATCAAATCAATCGTATCAGTTATATATAAATCAGTTATACTGTTATAATCAATAGTCACTCAGTCTATACACCAAGTCTTTTCGTCAATGTCTCTACAAACATTTTACAAATAATGACTTAAATGTTTACACATTCTTCTACCTCAAGCTCAGATAGCATGAATGGAAATCATCTGTGAACAGGACTTTTTAAGTCTTGTCATATATTCTTAATTGATTAAGGTCTGGACTTTAACTAGGTAATTTTAACAAATGAATGTGCATTAATATAAATCCTTATATTCTAGCTCTGGTAGTATGTTTAGGGTTGTTGTCCTGCTGGAAGGTGAAACACTCCAGCAGTCTCAAGTCTTTTGCATCTATTGTTGTTGTTTAGTTCTTCTGCCTTGACTGAAGCACAGAAGGGTGAAGGTTCAGAATTGGCTGCAACACAAAGATGACAGCATCGTTTCAGGACTGTTTTTTTCTACATCTCTCACTCTCTCTTTGCTGCTTTGTCTCTCTACATGTTTTTTTCTCTGTCTCCAAGTTGATTTGTAGTCTTGCATAGTCAATTATGTAGGGAGTCAGATATGAAGAGGGGGCTTCGGCTTCCATATTTTGGTGTGATATTAATATTGCATGAGCGCTATTCTGTAGCGAATATCTAAGACAGTGCCTATTAAGGCGGCAGCAGGAGAAGAATGTGACAGACACACACACACACACAAGAGCATGAGAGCAGGGGTGAATCAGTCAGGATCAAGCACAGGTTGTTCTAATTAGTGTTTTCTGTATTTAATATAGAGGAGTATTAAGAGCGACTCATTTTCTTGTTTAATATGTCATGTTTGTTTATCCTGACATGACTCGCATCAGGCCGAACAGCTATTGTGTTTGATGTTAGTGAGAATCGACTGAGGTTCACCGTAACTGTGCAAAGACTGGAATTTGTTAACCAACCCACTGAAAAGAAATTTGAGAAGACAGCTGCAAACTGTATAAAAATACTATTAATATATATGCTAGACACCAGCATGTTTATTTCCAGCTGCTGGATGGGTATCAATGTTAAATGCAGAATGTGTCAACAGTGACAGGCTGAGAAGGTCCCCAGTGATGACTGAGATGCTCAGTGTGGACACTTATTGCACTTTGGGTGTTAAGTGGCGATGATATGGTGCAGTTTGTACAAAGACATCTCATTTCATGACACCAAGACTTAGTTTGAACGTTTGGCAATAATTTATTTATTTATAGTTCAACTAGCTTGTGATTGAAATGAACTACTGAAAGTCACATGTGCAAAGATCCCATCATAGTTTACATATCACTGTTTTATCATAGTAACTTATTAACTTTGATATGGTAAATTGTATTTTTCTTTTGGTCTATATTTCGGTAAATTGTTAGTTGTATTTTTTGTTAGTTGTGTTCAAAATTGTGACAAAATGTTTGTAAACACAAAGTTTACATGTAATCTTTGCAAAGTCAGCAAAAAAGAAAAAACGTATTATCATGTGTCAACAAAACAGCAGATTTTCATTAAAAAAAAGCACAGAATAGAGACAGACAGTGTGTTGTTATTATGAATATCAATATATTATTTAATATTAATACTTTACTTATATTAATATTTTATTAAATAATATTTCGGTCCTGTGAATACCAGCCCAATAAGGCGGTGGTATTAGGACAAAATTGAAAGGGATGAACCAAGCTCTGACATTTGAACATATTGAACAGCAAAACTCTGCACACACATGGAATGAATTCACACAATTTCTTAAAATACAAGAATTTATTAACAGAAATAAGTCAACTCAAGTCAAACATATTTCAATCAACAAACTATTTACTATGCTAAAACAATCCAACTAAACTACCAAGCAGAATTAAAGAATAGGGAAAACTAATTGGCTATGTATAATATAAACAAGTTGATCAAAGATGGTTGAAAACCATGACCAAAAGAGTGATGCAACATTATCATGCAATGTTGTTTATGTTTGAGAACCAAGGATTATCTTGAAGAATCTGGAAATGAAGTTAAGTTAGTCTTGGAACCAACTTAGGCAATAATTGGTATACCTTTAGACAACTGTTCACAATGCAAGATCAGATATAATATTATTTCAATAAAATAATATTTTAAAGAAGGATTTGCTGAATTTGCCTTCTGGATGACTAATTCTCAACGGTGTTTAATTAGCTGCCTTTATTTATTAAAATAATATTTAAAGAAATATTATTTTCAATAAGAACCAAATCTTTGACAACTGGGCTTAATTGTGTTACTTAGTTATCAATTTTAGTAAAATAATATTTAGGGAAATATTATTTCCTAGATTGAAAACTAACAACCTCTTTGGGTAAATGATCTTCAGTAGGCAAGCACGTGTTCTAGCTGTTGGAGTTAACAAAAGAAGTTTATATGTTATCATCAGAATCAAACACATACCTTTAAAATACATAAGCTGGACAGCGTGTTATGGCCGATCTTCTGTGTTTAAAATCACCCTTTAAATAAAGTTTGTCTTGACTTTTAAAAAAAACACAAACAGAAGACAAACTGAGCACATGTGCTGAGCAGATAATCTGCTAGCACTAAAATGGCTGAATTTTCAACATAAACAAAACCAAACGTCATAAAACGAAAAATGTTTAGATTATTTCATTCTAAACTACTTCTCTCTGCCCAAAACACAACCTCTTATGTGAACCGTGCTGAGGAAAAGTTGTCCAGGGCGACGAAGTTGAAGAAAGCATCCACCGTGAACAAAGGGTTAACTGCAGCTAACCTCCGTAGCTGTGGGGTGGGGCGGCTCGCTCTGTCGGGCCAGCCAAACTGCGCGTAACTGCTGTAGCCACGGTGATGCAGTCCCGTTGTCCTTCCTTCAGACCAGGAAAACTGCTCCACTCGGCGTTGTAGAGACAGGGTCTCTGCTGGGAACTCTCTATAACACAGTTTGCTTCTGTAGACCTTAGAGAGAAAAGTCAAGCCACGCTTGTACCTTAGTTACCCCCGTTCATGAATGAATACCGGATACACAAACAGCAGTTCATTCCTACTTAACTTAGTGCATATGATCGCATGACCGTATGACACTCTTCGATCCAGTTTGAATAGTTATGTCTGTTTGCCTGCAAAGAGACATAAACGCACTGTGTTCCTCCGTCCAGTTCCTCTGGGGACCTGCGTGAAAGAGGTCAGTTTGTTGCAAAATCGGGGTTTTTATTCGGACAGTGACGTCACGGGAAGTCTGCTGTTACTCCGTTTATGGCTGTGCTGGAAGTAGGTTAATGCAATTTATTTTGAAAGTTCCAGAAAAGTTCTTACTGGCCCATCATGTTGTACCCATGGCTGGGGTCCCAACAGGTGCTACTTGCTACTTGTTTTTAATATTGAGCAAAAACTCCTTGTAGTGCTACTTTCCATCTCCAGAGTCTGACAACTAAAGAAAAACAGAAGAGTTACAATTGCTCATCAACACATATATCAAAAGAACAGGTCAAGGCTTTGGCTAAAAGTTATAAATCCCAGAAATATTACACTTTGGTACTGCTTAGTATAGACACATCGCTCAAATCTTATTTCACATAGGGACATAGTGCATGATGTAGAGGTAGAGCAGAGGACTCTAAAAACCAGAACCATTTCTAGCACCTAAACTTTAGAAGGCTTTAGTGGGCTAAAGAAAAGCAGTCATGAATTGTGAATCATTAGATTAAAGTTGTATTTAGTGATAATTTCTAAATGTGCAACTTAAAAAGATTAAATTCCTTAAGAAACAAGCACATTTCCACAGTTATTAATAACATGTTGCAGCATTATTTCTACATTAATTGAAGAAAAAGTATTTTAGTTACTTTCACTCCATGTCCATCATTCAACTGACGCAATAAGAAGTCATTTTCAGGATAATAGTGCATTGTGCATCAATCAAAGAGATTTTTATGGAACATTTAAAAATAATTTTCCATTGAAAACATTGATTTTCAAAGAGCAAATTATAAAACTTAACAAACAATAAAAATACAACATTACCTTCATAAATAAGCTACCCCAGTTAAATTGTGCTGCTCAGCTAGTTTTAAATGTGAGGGAAAACTATTGGGTTTTAACAAGGGATTCAGAATCCCATTTCCAACTAAAAAACTTATGGTGGAAATAAAAAAATGGTACATGGCAATCCATCCTGTACAACTGCTATGTTGTTGCTATGTTGGAAATTGACTGATGAAAAAAACAGCTTTTCATTATTGAAATACCTCAAAGAATATAAACTGCCCCAAATGTAGAAATGCACCAAACAATCGGGCCAAGGTTGGAACCAGACAATTTTCCCTTGGTTAGCTGGTAAAACAGCAGGAAAATCCAATTGTTTTTCCCAATTATTGAATGCATCAAAATAAGGAACTCTCATCATTTTTAATAGATAAAGGCATAAACCAGCAGAATGTTCTTAGAAGCATTTTTTTTAAGTTTAGTAAAATCAGATAAATGTCAGTGACTGGATGTGCTTAGATGCATAAACTGTCATAATATTTGGGATTTTGGTTTTGTGTTTTCTTTATGTTGGAATTTGCCACTCTTTGCTTTCAGTTTATTGCTTGGTTTTCGGATTCATTGTGCTTTTGTTTTGTACTGCAGTGTTCAATACATTCTTCTCCGAGAGTCTTTCCTTGAAGTCCTTGTTCTGTTTACTTCATGTTTTCCTGTTGTTCCTATTTCTGTGTTTGTTTGTCACCTTGTGGGTTGAATCTTGATTATTTCTTATGATGGATTGTGCTTCTGGTCTCTGTTTCTAACCTAGTTCCCTGTATTCTGTTTATCAAAAATGTTCGCTCATTTCCTCAGTTGGAATTCAGTTACTTATCTTCCCCTCACAGCTTCACCTTGTTACTAATAAACCACCTGCTCCTCGTTTAGTAATCACCGCTCCTGCCTAAACCTAGTCAGCTTTTGGCCAGATCCTCATGTTGTTGCATTTGTTCACGTGTTCCTCCCATGATTTTTCCGTAAAAAATATTTTCACCTGCCTTCCTTCTGCCTTCTCTCTCCATTTGGGCCTTCCATTTCACCTTTTATGTCATAATTTTTTGATTCCTATATTGTCTTTTGAATTCAAAACTATTACCTTGATCAAATAACTTGCATGGTATTGTGTTTATTATTTTTCGTACACTATGGTGTTCTGAACACTGGTCAAACCTCAAAGAAAACTAAAAAGTGGTATTGATCATGAGAAGCCTGAATGGCACATCTCTACAAAAGAGATGCCATAAAGTACTAGTCAGGTTCACAATTCCATATGTTCTTCTGATCACTGAGTGATTTCATACTTTTTATTCTGCTTTATATGAAATAGGATGTGATATTAACTACAACAATCTTTTTTGATAATGTTTTACGAGGTAAAAAGGTTGAGTGAAATAGTTTTTGTCGTGTCTGATTTTCTTTGCTTTAAAGAAAAACAATTTACTTAACATCCTGCTAAAGAAGTGATTCCAAATTTTTTTTCAGGGTTTGGGTTGTATATTCACATTAGGCTTTTTAGTTTTCTGTAATGCAAATAAAGGTAGCTAAAATATAACTAATGTGTGAAAAACATCATAGCTGTAGCCAACGTGAAGGGAACAGTGTGATGCGCGGTGGTTGGTGCAGAGGGGTGGTAAACAAATGAGTAGGGAAGTAAAGGAAACTCAACATCTTAACACTTAGCAGCAACCCTCCCTGCTTGATGTATCAGTGTAGTTGGCTTTCTCTGAAATTCAAATGGCAAAAGCAGATGAAAAACAAAAAAAAAACCTCTGAATTTGGAATGGGTTTGGGGGGGCAGAGAAAAAAAAAAGACCTGCCATCTATGTATTAGTGCTCTGTAAATATTACATGAGCTCCACATTCACTTAGTTGTTTGGCATTACTTCCACTGGATGGGTATATTATTTTAGAAACCATGCCTTGTTTATGGAGAGGCATGACCTACTTCCAGACACTCCACTCTTTCTCCCTGGTATTTTTTTCTTTTTTTCTCCCTTCTTCCTCTCACTCTTTTCCTCTCTAACTCTCATTTTCCAGTCTCAGTCTGCAAAAAAATCTCAACAGCTTGTCCCTGTTGAACAATTACAAGGCATAGAGACCCAAATGGAGATGTTTGTAGAAAACAACATGTGTATAATTAAGGTTTAATGAGTTCTTGTCAGCGTGGAATGTGCATTTAGATTGGTAATAGAAAATTCTGCCTGAACGCTAGTGGCAGAGGCTGATGCGAAGTCAGCATGGCAGCGAATGAAAGAACAGCAAATTATTTCGAGGCCCATTGACAGACGAAGACAGCACTTGGTTGCTGCATTTAGATTTAAATACATGTTGAGTTTTAAGATGAAGAAAGAGGGTTTTTTCCTGTTCCTTCTGGTGAAGAATCATGTACTTTCAAATTACTGTACTTATGCTTACAGGTTGTATTTTTTTTAGGGACAACAGTTCATGAAGGGCCAAATCTTTCCTTCACTTCTGCAGGATAAACCAAGACAATGATTGAGATTTAAATGGAGAAAATCAGGAATGCAAGTTTTTTCGAAGTTTTATGCATTTCTTGAAATGACAACCTTTTTTTGTAAAGAATTTTGACAAAGTTACTCTAGGAACATTAAAATATGTTATTTTTTGAGTGAAAACAAAATGTTAAAGTTTCTGATCCTGATCCTAATAAATGGATTCTATGACTTTTGAAAACGCTCCCTAAACAGTTTTCGAATATGTCCAGTGTTAATTTTGACAATCTTTACACTCTTAAAAGGACCAGCCAACTTGAAACAGCCATGAAAATAAATATTAATGGATGTACAGTGCTTAGAGTTTGGAGGGTTGGCATTTTATTGCAAAAATGATTAAAGAAATTATTTTAATGTTTATAAACTTTAGTTTCAATTTTCTTGAGACATTACCATGTTTTGGGTTAACTAAGACATTTTGGCAATGATAACCGCATGTTGCATAGCAAAGTTGCTCATATGGCTGTAAACCTTTGACTTGTTGTTTCTTTTAGAAGGAGTGAGACTTTATTTGCAAACTGTTGCACAACTCAGTGCTGCCTGACACTTAAAAAGGGGTGAAAGGGAGTCTTGGTGAAGCTTCAAAGTGTGACAAGCTAGCAGGATCAATAGACTTGCAGTATGAACACAGTATTACTCTCTTACAATATTGTGTGTCTCTCCTCATTGACCTGTGACGATATGCAGATTCAAGTAAACAATCCAGCATCAACTTTGATCGCGTCTGATGCTATAGCATATGTTATTTGAACTCTGGTCAAGCACAGCTGTTGTGTATTTTTTTCATATTTGCAGATAATTTTGTAGAATGAGTGTTGCAATCCAGAGATGCCACATTATGCTGCACAAATGCACCACTGATACAAAATTTACATTTTAGGTATGCAAAGGCAGCAACAACACTGATAATAATATTACCTAGTCTCATGCTCTACTATGCAAAGAACTGACAAATATACACTCACCTTGGTATGCCAAATGCTTGACCTGGCCTTATTATTCTGATAAAAACAGCTGTTATAAAATCAGTTGTGGCCACTCATAGGCGGCGTTCACACTGCAGGTCGTTCACACTGCAGGTCGTTCACATTACTTTGATAATGCTGCGGCTCCAAACTGACCCGCATGCACATAAGATCCAACTGCCAATTGAGCACAGGAAACTGTTTGGATGTGGAGACACAGCCATCAATGGTGGGGCAGGGATGTTAACAACTTTACACAGACCGAGAACTTTATCATGTCGAGGGCAACTTTTAATCATATATGTCAACGCCTCTCCCCCAACTCCACAGGCAGAATACTTGATGCAATCCGGACTGTAGCAGGGGGAGATCATCACTTGCTCAGTAACCTTAATAGCATTTTAAAGTCCTTTGTTTGAAGGGTTGTATACGAATTTTACAATACAAACTATGTCCCACATCCAGACGGTTCCTATGAGCATTTAAATTAGGCTTAATAAAGTTTTATCTCTGTTTATTAACGTCTCGCTGTCTCTCCACGGTGCAGTACTCAAATGCTTTGGACACTAGGCTGTCCAAAGCATTTGAGTTTGTGTTTACATGTCTAACAAGCTCATGGTAATATGACATCTTTCTACTATAGTTATGGGAACTTCACAAAACCTGACTTCAAAAACCTAAACTGTCACATTATATATACAAAAAGAGAAAACTGAGATGGCAATAGTAACATACTCCGTCCTGATCTAATCATAGTCTGAACATTTTATACCATTCATCCCAGTTGTCGCAATATACAAAACATCACAAACAATACATATCCTTCTCATTTTACAGGACTCAGCATATCACAAAATGTGCTCAATTTATTTTCATTTAGATCCACATAAAGTTTTTTGATCTGCCAACACACATGGAAAAAAATAAACCGTGTGACAGAAGCTTGTATTTTCACAGACCATCTCTCAATTTGTATAAAATGTTCCTAATCTTTGCCAATTTTTAAAATTGTTTTTCTGTAGCTAAGATGTAGAAAAAAAAACCTGATGAACTGCAGAAAGCAAACTGAAGTACATTCGGTCACATTCAATTAATTGAAATATCATTTAACAGTTTTTTTCAGTAACTTAATTCACTAAGTGAAATGCATAATATAAAAGAATTACACACAGACTGATGTTTTCATGTCAATTTCTGCTTACAACACACATATACAGGGATTCGACAATGAAACTGAAACACCTGGTTTTAGACCACAATAATTTATTAGTATGGTGTAGGGCCTCCTTTTGCGGCGAATACAGCATCAATTCGTCTTGGGAGTGACATATACAAGTCCTGCACAGAGGTCAGAGGGATTTTAAGCCATTCTTCTTGCAGGATAGTGGCCAGGTCACTACATGATACTGGTGGAGGAAAACGTTTCCTGACTTGCTCCTCCAAAACACCCCAAAGTGGCTCAATAATATTTAGATCTGGTGACTGTGCAGGCCATGGGAGATGTTCAACTTCACTTTCATGTTCATCAAACCAATCTTTCACCAGTCTTGCTGTGTGTATTGGTGCATTGTCATCCTGATACACGACACCGCCTTCAGGATACAATGTTTGTACCATTGGATGCACATGGTCCTCAAGAATGGTTCGGTAGTCCTTGGCAGTGATGTGCCCATCTAGCACAAGTATTGGGCCAAGGGAATGCCATGATATGGCAGCCCATACCATCACTGATCCACCCCCATGCTTCGCTCTGGGCATGCAACAGTCTGGGTGGTACGCTTCTTTGGGGCTTCTCCACACCGTAACTCTCCAGGATGTGGGGAAAACAGTAAAGGTGGACTCATCAGAGAACAAGACATGTTTCACATTGTCTACAGCCCAATATTTGCACTCTTTGCACCATGGAAACCGACGTTTGGCATTGGCATGAGTGACCAAAGGTTTGGCTATAGCAGCCCGGCCGTGTATATTGACCCTGTGGAGCTCCCGACGGACAGTTCTGGTGGAAACAGGAGAGTTGAGGTGCACATTTAATTCTGCCGTGATTTGGGCAGCCGTGGTTTTATGTTTTTTGGATACAATCCGGGTTAGCACCTGAATATCCCTTTCAGACAGCTTCCTCTTGCGTCCACAGTTAATCCTGTTGGATGTGGTTCGTCCTTCTTGGTGGTAGGCTGACATTACCCTGGATACCGTGGCTTTTGATACATCACTAAGACTTGCTGTCTTGGTCACCAGCAAGACGTGCACCAACAATTTGTCCTCTTTTGAACTCTGGTATGTCACCCATAATGTTGTGTGCATTTCAATATTTTGAGCAAAACTGTGCTCTTACCCTGCTAATTGAACCTTCACACTCTGCTCTTACTGGTGCAATGTGCAATCAATGAAGACTGGCTACCAGGCTGGTCCAATTTAGCCATGAAACCTCCTACACTAAAATGATAAGTGTTTCAGTTTCATTGTCCAACCCCTGTATATATATATGCCCATCTCTCAATGAACCTCTGGGAAGTTCTATCAAGGCTCTTGGGAAAACCATTTTAGGTAACCACCTGATGAAGCTCATGAAGAAAATGCTAAAAGAGCAAAGCAGTTATCAAAGCAAAAAGTTGGCTATTTTGAAGAATCTAAAATATAAAAATATTTACAGTTATTTCAAACTTTTTGTTTGCTATATAATTCCATGTGTGTTCATTTGTCATTCAATGGATTTTCTTTATTTCTATACCTTCCTACGTTGTAGATAGATATTGATGAAGCAAAATACATGGAATTATGTAGTGAACAAAAGAATTGTGAAATAACTCATAACATCTTTTATATTTTAGATTCTTAGAAAATAACCCACCTTTGCTTTGATTACATCTTTGCACACTGTCATTTTCTCTTCTCATTAGGTAATCACCTGAAATGGTCCTCCAACAGCCTTGAAAGGATTCCCAGAGGTTGGAATAAAAACAAACACAAACCATTGAATGAAAATGGTGTGTCCAAACTTTTGACTAAGAGTATATCTATGTGTATACAGTGCCTTGCAAAAGTATTCGGCCCCCCTTCCTCTTGCCACATTTCAGGCTTCAAACATAAAGATATAACATTCTAATGTTTTGTGAAGAATCAACAACAAGTGGGACACAATCGTGAAGTGGAATTAAATTTATTGGATGTGTCAAACTTTTTTAACAAATAAAAAACTGAAAAGTGGGGCGTGCAATATTATTCGACCCCTTTACTTTCAGTGCAACAAACTCACTCCAGAAGTTCAGTGAGGATCTCTAAATGATCCAATGTTGTCCCAAATGACTGATGATGATAAACAGAATCCACCTGTGTGTAATCAAGTCTCCGTATAAATGCACCTGCTCTGTGATGGTCTCAGGGTTCTGTTCAAAGCGCAGAGAGCATCATGAAGACCAAGGAACACACCAGGCAGGTCCGAGATACTGTTGCGGAGACGTTTAAAGCCGGATTTGGATACAAAAAGATTTCCCAAGCTTTAAACATCCCAAGGAGCACTGTGCAAGCAAACATATTGAAATGGAAGGAGTATCAGACCACTGAAAATCTACCAAGACCCGGCCGTCCCTCTAAACTTTCATCTCAAACAAGGACAAGACTGATCAGAGATGCAGCCAAGAGGCCCATGATCACTCTGGATGAACTGCAGAGATCTACAGCTGAGGTGGGAGAGTCTGTCCATAGGACAACAATCAGTCGTACACTGCACAAATCTGGCCTTTATGGAAGAGTGGCAAGAAGAAAACCATTTCTCAAAGATATCCATAAAAAGTCTTAAAGTTTCAAGTTTGCCACAAGCCACCTGGGAGACACACCAAACATGTGGAAGAAGATGCTCTGGTCAGATGAAACCAACATTGAACTGTTTGGCCACAATGCAAAACGATATGTTTGGTGTAAAAGAAACACAGCTCATCACCCTGAACACACCATCCCCACTGTCAAACATGGTGGTGGCAGCATCATGGTTTGGGCCTGCTTTTCGTCAGCAGGGACAGGGAAGATGGTCAAAATTGATGGGAAGATGGATTGGGCCAAATACAGGACCATTCTGGAAGAAAACCTGTTGGAGTCTGAAAGAGACCTGAGACTGGGACGGAGATTTATCTTCCAACAAGACAATGATCCAAAACATAAAGCCAAATCTACAATGGAATGGTTCACAAATAAACGTATCCAGGTGTTGGAATGGCCTACTCAAAGTCCAGACCTGAATCCAATCGAGAATCTGTGGAAAGAGCTGAAGACTGCTGTTCACAAACGCTCTCCATCCAACTTTACTGAGCTTGAGCTGTTTTGCAAGGAAGAATGGGCAAGAATTTCAGTCTCTCGATGTGCAAAACTGATAGAGACACTCCCCAAGTGACTTGCAGCTGTAATTGCAGCAAAGGGTGGCGCTACAAAGTATTAATGCAAGGGGGCCGAATAATATTGCAGGCCCCACTTTTCAGTTTTTTATTTGTTAAAATAGTTTGACACATCCAATAAATGTCATTCCACTTCACGATTGTGTCCCACTTGTTGTTGATTCTTCACAAAAAATCTGAATTTTATATCTTTATGTTTGAAGCCTGAAATGTGGCAAAAGGTAGACCAGTTCAAAGGGCCGAGTACTTTCGCAAGGCACTGTATATATCTATTAACCCTACAACACTAATCCTACAATAGCTTCTACTATACAATTCAAGCAAAGTATCTCTCTATTTCTGTCATTTTACAAATATTTTCCTCCAACTATCTGTTGCTATGTAAAATTATAGTTTGTGATTATGTTGGAGTAGGTGTACACACACACACACACACACACACACACACACACACACACACAACAAACTGTGTTTGGATTATTATGAATTAGTTTGCTTGTCTCTACAAGAGAGGCTTCTTTGTTGGCTTTCTCAGGGACTGCCCTTCAAAGGCTCCTATTGTGCGCTATAAGCACTATGTTATAATGCAAGTAGATTTAATAACTTTAATGGAACAAGCAGACAGAGCTCTGAAGCCCACATGTGATGAGACATGTGCTGGTGTAAATATTAGGGACCACAACTTAAAGATAAGTCAGGTGTAGGGCAGTTTTCATTTGTGGCTAATAGTTTTTCCTTATTTTAAATATTCTTAAATGCTTTTTCTGTGTGGACTTACACTAGAAAAAAACATGCTTTACTGTGGTATTTGTCATATTTTATGTATTATTTGAATATCCATCTCTACGTTCCACCTGAGCTGCATTGTAAGTCAAGGTTAGGCAGAGTAGTCAAAGTGGAATGTCAGCAGTGTGTGAGCTTTGTTTTCATTGTGTTTACAGGGCCACAATGGTTCAATTATCTGGCCATCTGAAATCCTACACCTACCAAGAGCTTTGGAGGTCAGAGGTGGGGGAAGTGTGTGTGCCTTTAGCCCAACGAACCGTGCATTTTGGAAAAAAAAAAAAAGTATGATCCATCCGCCATCCCTTCAAAATAATTCTGAATCACTGTCTTCACAGATTCAATGTTCTTTCAGCTTACTGATATATTTTAAAATATACCACCACCACCCTCACTTTGTAATCTGGCATGCTTTATTTTAGGGTGCAATTTGAAGAGTGGCCTGGCTCTTAAAGCCCCTCAGCATGATTGACAGGGCCATAAAGACAACCATTAAATCCAAGATTAATGTTATATCTAAAAACTGATAGATGCAATTAAGGCTATTATATGTCTTTTTCTTATATGTATATTTATTTGTCCTGTGTGCCCTTTTGTGGCTCTTTCATGTGTCACTATCATTCTCTGTTTTTCTCCCTCTCCCCATTTTGGTGCATTTGTCATGGCAATGCAAAAAGAAATCATAGCTGCTCCAATTCATTTTGTGCTCTTTCAGTCGAGAAAGAAGGGCAATTCTGTTTCCCCTCGCTAGTTTCTTTGTTTAGGTTTAAAGGTAATGAAGACCATATTTCATCTGCATGGAGTTATTTGACCAGGCGTGTCAGACTTGGTCTGTTATGGGAAAATAAATATTATGGAAGATCTAACTTTGTTATCTTTATCGCACTGGGATCAATGCATGTGTGTATATCTCTCTCTCTCTCTCTCTCTCTGTGTGTGTGTGTGTGTGTGTGTGTGTGTGTATGTGAGTGTTATTATTCAGGTTACATTACACAGACATATTGGCCAGAATGAAATATGTACAAAACCAGATCTTTCAACATCTTCTCAAGCTGTAGTTAATCAGTATGCAAACATGTATGCATATTAGCCAGACATAAAGGGAGAATACATATGCAGGAGCAAATTTATGCCCTAATCCAAACCATATCTGTATTATTCCTAACCATCCCCCACTCTCTCTGTCCTTTGCCTCAGTCTGTTTATGTGTAGATGTGTGTGTTTGTCTCTCTCTGACTGTGTGCTCGTCTATGACTCATTGAATGCTCTAATGACCACAGTCCTGACACAGGTATTTTGACTGCTGCCTCTTTCCATCGCCACATTGACTGACATGCGATTAGTTACGGTGGGCTGAAAAAGCCGAGGAGGGATGGGCCGTTACTATGAAAAAGATTTGAAGAGGAGGTTTAAGTCCTTCTCTCCACACCTCCCCTGCTTCATCTTTCTACAAATCTGAAACATCCCCAGCCGCAGCTTTCAGCTCTGTGATTTGGTAGTCAGTTCATACAGCAAAGAACAGCTGGATTCACAGCAACCTTATGAGAAAATCCTCTGCTCCAGATCAGTACTGTTAGCAGCACCACAGCACAAAATGGAAAGCAAACTGCTGCACTGTAGAAAGATCAGATTTAGTGGAAAACTGATCTGAATATGACTTTTTTGAGTCAATTTGGCATTAACCCAATGCAGCCAATCCACTTTAGATGTCATATTTATCCAAGCCAGTTCCAAACATTGAGCTTCCACAGATTAAAGAGGAGCATTGATATACAGTACAGACACAGTATTGTCATTTTTTTGTATTGGTTCATAAGAAGCATACACATTTTTGTTATTGCCTTATTTGTACATGACAGTTTTTTATTTAATTTATTCATAAAATGACATGCTACAAAACAGATTTAGCATGGCAAAAAAAAATTCCAATACTGTTTTATCTGTTCAAATTCAGTGTATGGGATTTAGTGAGCACATACACAGAGGTCCTAAAACAAATGGTCATGGTCCAACGTTTTCAGGAAGGAATGTGAAATAACAAACATCATCAGTGGGGTTTTAAAATGTTTTAAGTTATGCTTAGATTTTATGATTATGTCATGGGTTTTTAGGGATTTAATTGTTTTCAGGCTCATAAATATGGGAAAATGACTTGGTACAATCAGTCCTTCTAACACATTATCCCAAAAACACAGAGAATCTTTAATACAAAACCAAAGACAAAATTATGCCACATTTTTATGGTTAGCAGTGCTTCTCTTTAAAACTATTTTTTGATCAGGGTTTTGAGCTAAAACTTGGAATAAAAAAAACAACATTTGATTATAAGGGTCATATTTCAACTATGAGAGACGGTGGTGGCTAAATTAGAGGTTTCCCATCATTGATTCTGTAATGAATTTTGGATTGTACAAACAAATCCACTATATAAGCTATATATATAAATAAGCTGATTTTCTGAATATTATAATTATATTTGAAATTAGTATCATCATGTTCTGCCCAGGCTTCCTCCCACAGTCCAAAAACATGACTGTTAGGTTAATTGGTCTCTATAAATTGCTCTTAGGTGTGAATGAGTGTGCGCATGGTTGTTTGTCCTGTATTTCTCTGTGTTGCCCTGCGATGGATTGGTCCAGGGTGTACCCTGCCTCCCGCCCGTAGACTGCTGGAGATAGGCACCAGCTCCCCCATTACCCACTATGGAACAAACGGTATAGAAGACGAATAAATGAATAAATGTTCGTTTATTTTATTTTAAATATGACATTATTGATATATAAGATAAATGCTGCACTAGTATGCACAAACCAGGTGACTTACATTAGGAATTTGAACAGATTTTGACTGTTTCCAGTGCACTGAACATATGGTATGAATGCTATGAAAAAAAGACAATGGTGCATATTTAGAAAACAGTTAAACCGACCCAATAATATGAGAGAATATTTATCATATCGTTCGATGAGTTTAACAGAATTTCTAAATGAATGGATAAAGGCTAAATAAATTGAAAGTATGTAACCCAGTCCAAAGGATATGGAAAGCTCCATATATCTGGTTTGATCAACTCAACTGTTCCTTAACCTCAATGACTGTGTGCACTTCCTTTATCTAACTGACAGTGGTTTGGCTTGACTCACAGATATTTATAGCAGTTCTTCGACTTCATTTTGTCCCTTCTGTTCTCCCTTCGCTAAAATTGTCTTTTTCATCTATTTGGGTTTTTGCCACACCAAAGTACTCTGGCGTCAACTGCCTTAGCTCCACAGATCTTCCTTCTATCTTTTCTTTTTCAGCCGCATTTTAAAGTTCCTCTCTGTCATTCGCTCTCCTTCATCTCACTGTTGAATCCACTCTCACCTATGTCCCCTCCTCCTTGACCACCCTCCTCCACCCCCGTCTTTGTTTTCCTTTGCTCAATTGTTTTGCTGTAGATTTGACCGCTATGATTAATGACCTCAAACCCGCAGGAAGGCAAACACAGAGAGACACGACATGCTCGCTTTTCTCTTACGAAACTTTGTTTTTCTCATATGCCAGAAGCCTTGCGGTTAAATATCTACATATTAATGCTGTACAAGAATGAGATTTATATTTAAATATTGTTTTTTTTAACTTTTCCCCTATCTTTTCCCAATATTTTTTTCCTATTAATATCCCATGTTCTGTTTCTATCACATATCTCTTTGTAACGTTGTTTCTCATTGCAGCACATTAAATCCAACTCTGTGTGTTCCAGATTACTAAATGACTGCCACAGGTTTGCCTCAGATTTCTGTAATCAGATGTTAGCAGTATTAGTTAAACAGTAGATAAACCCATGTAGAAATCCAAGAAAAGTACTTCTTACGGCTGTGCACAATGGAATAAAGGTCTTTAATAAGTATTAGATACAAATGCCATATTTAGAATGCATAGAAATCAATTTAGTGAACATATTAATTGGTTTCTGTTATCAGTTGAGACTAGGAATAACTATAAAGCAGGCTATTTACTGTGTTGGTTTATCATTCAGGAGATTGTTAGCTTAGAAGAGCTAAATTACTTGATGCAAAGCTAAGGAGTTTCAGTACATGGCTAAGTAGCATCTTCTAACTAAAAAATTACTCACAGCTAACTGCAGATATAGTTTGATGACACTGGGGCTAAACATTGGCGCTCTGTAACATCCTTTAAACTAGAGTTAGAAAATTAGTCATCCTGCGATAATAACAAGAGCCATAATTACAAGGGCCATTCATGCATCCATCTACCATCTATAACTGCATATCCATGCAGGACCAACGAGTATAGACAAGGGGTTGGTGCATATCTCCACTGGTCATTGCACAAGAGGCAAGCTACACCCTGGACAGGTCGCCAGTCCATTATATGGCAGCACAGGACAAACAACCATACACACATACACAAGGGCGTGACTTTGGGTCTAGCATTGGGGATTGTTTATTTATTGAATCATTTACTTTTGTAAATGGAGTCAGGCTAATTTTGCGTTCCTGTTTCAGAAATTCATTCTAACGCTTTTACTGTGATTTACCTAACTTTCCTGTTTTCTTTGTATTTACTCTGCAGTTTTTCTGTTCCACATCAGTTCAGCAGTTAATAAAAACCTTACTTTTACTTAATCTTTTTTCTAACACAGAACCAAACATTTAACATTTTTAGAGCACCTTCATATTCACGAATGCCGCATTGTGGTGTTTCAAAAGCTTCACAATAATTTGACTTGGTTTTTATTTTTGACTTGGATTTTAAATGTGTTAGTAGTTTAAGTGAAGGATGAAGATTAATAGTTTATACCTGATGAAAAAACGTTTGGCTGAAGCAGATAATGACGGATTTTGTGATATTTAAAAAAAAAACTTTCTGCTCAGTCCTCTGACTAAAGTTGTTCTTAAACACAGAGAAACTGTTTACTGCTCAAATAAATGCGCTTATAAATACATTTTTTTAATTTTACTCTCTCTGTCCCACATCTCAGGCTCCATTGTCATAATTTCTTACATTTCTAAAACAAAAACTGCTATAAAATTGATTTTCTTAGATTTTAATGGAATGGTGACCTGCTAAAAACACATTTATTTATTTTAATTATGCTGTGAGCTATCCCAACATTACATTAACATATGTTCCTCCTTTCATGAACATTTTGACTAAAGATCAGCTATTTTTTACATCATGATGCAGATCCCGCTGGAAGCTTACAGAGAGGGTTTCTACGGCCAGGCCATTTAACTTTACCTATAGCTTAGGTGAAGGTCCCTCATCATGGCCCTGATGATGCTCATTAGTAAACCTCATGTCTTGCTGGGTGAATCAGTGATTAGCGCTAGCTTACCATTAGCCCATTCTGAGTCAACTCTCAGGTTGAACGCTAACTTCAGTCTGGGTTAAGTTGCTCTGCGTCCACCTGTTCCTGGGTGCACACACCCACCAGGCTCTCTCTCTCTGGTTGGCTCCACGGTTGCTCTGAATAGAGCTGTCTGCCCTATTGTAGCCCTGTTTGATGCGATAAGTGGAAATTTACGGGTAATTAATGATGCAGGCCAATGCTCCTTGACCGAAGAGCCAGTCTGGACTTGTCCAGAATGGACAAATTGCTAGTCCGCCTGAGCCTGTGCGTGTAGTTGCGCAGTCACGGTACTGCGTGTGCGCAAATAACCACTTTTTGCCTTCTTTTCCTTTAGACTCATTGTCAGGTTGGGTAGAGTGGGAAGTGATTATACGGAACACAACAAAAACAAATCTCATTGTTTTTATATAAAAATGTGAAGTCATTTTGGGGCTTAATGCATTTGAACAGACAAACTCCTAAATGTCTTCTTTTGTGAGATTCGGGGCTGTTCTGAAAACATCTGGAGCTTCAGTCCCAGGGGTCCATGAGACAGGTCTAACAAAGCAGCTGGGTACCACTGTATTTCGGAGCTAGTCTACATGCACCGCCATTCAGTGTGTCTGCGTGTACGGGTGTATGCGAGCAGCATAGAGAAAATTAACTTAACAATACATATATATTTACTTTATTTTGATTTTCGCTCTTTTTACAAGGTGTTGTTGTCGACCATCACTGAAAAATTGTTGTACGCACATGTTTTTGAGAGTACAACCACTCTCACCAGTGACTGAATCAAAAGTACAGCAAACAGTGAATGCTTGGTGGAGAAAGTGGGTTGGGTGATACAAAGTTTTTGAGAGGAGGAGGGGGGTTACATTGCCAGATGATGATGCTATTTTGACCCCCCCGCAAATTCGATAGCGGCCTTTAGCTCATCCAGAGTGTTGGGTCTTGAGTCTCTCAACGTTTTCTTCACAATACCCCACAGATTCTCTATGGGGTTCAGGTCAGGAGAGTTGGCAGGCCAATTGAGCACAGTGATACCATGGTCAGTAAACCATTTACCAGTGGTTTTGGCACTGTGAGCAGGTGCCAGGTCGTGCTGAAAAATGAAATCTTCATCTCCATAAAGATTTTCAGCAGATGGAAGCATGAAGTGCTCCAAAATCTCCTGATAGCTAGCTGCATTGACCCTGCCCTTGATAAAACACAGTGGACCAACACCAGCAGCTGACACGGCACCCCAGACCATCACTGACTGTGGGTATTTGACACTGGACTTCTGGCATTTTGACATTTCCTTCTCCCCAGTCTTCCTCCAGACTCTGGCACCTTGATTTCCGAATTACATGCAGAATTTGCTTTCATCTAAAAAAAGTACTTTGGACCACTGAGCAACAGTCCAGTGTTGCTTCTCTGTAGCCCAGGTCAGGCGCTTCTGCCGCTGTTTCTGGTTCAAAAGTGGCTTGACCTGGGGAATGCGGCACCTGTAGCCCATTTCCTGCACACGCCTGTGCACGGTGGCTCTGGATGTTTCTACTCCAGACTCAGTCCACTGCTTCCGCAGGTCCCCCAAGGTCTGGAATCGGCCCTTCTCCACAATCTTCCTCAGGGTCCGGTCACCTCTTCTCGTTGTGCAGCGTTTTCTGCCACACTTTTTCCTTCCCACAGACTTCCCACTGAGGTGCCTTGATACAGCACTCTGGGAACAGCCTATTCGTTCAGAAATTTCTTTCTGTGTCTTACCCTCTTGCTTGAGGGTGTCAATAGTGGCCTTCTGGACAGCAGTCAGGTCGGCAGTCTTACCCATGATTGGGGTTTTGAGTGATGAACCAGGCTGGGAATTTTAAAGGCCTCAGGAATCTGTTGCAGGTGTTTAGAGTTAACTCGTTGTTAAATTTTCATCATGACATTATGGAAAATAATTAACTTTATCACAATATGCTAATATTTTGAGAAGGACCTGTATATTTCAAAGTATTACTGCTGTTTTTGCTCTGTATAGTTTAGCAGATCTACAACTTAATACAATTGAAATTGTGAAGTAGCCTTTTTCATCACTAAAGTTTAGAGCAATATTTGTGTTTGTGAGGCTCTAGACCAGGGACTCCTGTACACATGCTAACACAGGGACACAAGAGGTGATCTAAGTTTGAGATATACGGTGTCAACCTAAACGTTTATCTCAATATTTTGGGGCATTTACTTCAATGACAATACAAGAGAGACATACAGGGGTTGGACAATGAAACTGAAACATCTGTCATTTTAGTGTGGGAGGTTTCATGGCTAAATTGGACAAGCCTGGTAGCCAGTCTTCATTGATTGCTCATTGCACCAGTAAGAGCCGAGTGTGAAGGTTCAATTAGC
The DNA here is from genome assembly GCF_021462225.1 of Girardinichthys multiradiatus. Taxonomy (NCBI): domain Eukaryota; kingdom Metazoa; phylum Chordata; class Actinopteri; order Cyprinodontiformes; family Goodeidae; genus Girardinichthys; species Girardinichthys multiradiatus. The sequence continues at coordinate 15,223,881 of NC_061812.1, read as the reverse complement.
AGGGTAAGAGCCCAGTTTTGCTCAAAATATTGAAATGCACACAACATTATGGGTGACATACCAGAGTTCAAAAGAGGACAAATTGTTGGTGCACGTCTTGCTGGCGCATCTGTGACCAAGACAGCAAGTCTTTGTGATGTATCAAGAGCCACGGTATCCAGGGTAATGTCAGCATACCACCAAGAAGGGCGAACCACATCCAACAGGATTAACTGTGGACGCAAGAGGAAGCTGTCTGAAAGGGATGTTCGGGTGCTAACCCGGATTGTATCCGAAAAACATAAAACCACAGCTGCCCAAATCACGACAGAATTAAATGTGCACCTCAACTCGAGTCAGGAAACATTTTCCTCCATCAGTATCACATAGTGACCTGGCCACTATCCTGCAAGAAGAATGGCTTAAATCCCTCTGACCACTGTGCAGGACTTGTATATTTTATTCCCAGGACAAATTGATGCTGTATTGGCCTCAAAAGGAGGCCCTACACCATACTAATAAATTATTGTGGTCTAAAACCAGGTGTTTCAGTTTAATTGTCCAACCCCTGTATGTTTGTTCACTGGACAGTTCCAGCCATTAAGGACCAATGTCCTAGATGTTTTAGTTATTTCCCTACCTGAATCATATAAATTGGGTATTAGCTGGCTTCTCCGGAATTGTACATAAGTCTGTCATTTGATTCAGGTGTGTGGGAATGGGGACAAATCTAAAACTTCCAGGACACTGGGCCTTAAGGACAGGAGTTACCCACCTCTGCTCGAAACTGTACACTCTGGGAGATTGGATGTCAAAAAGACTGCGCTGGATCCTAAAGCGTTTTTTGTTACTTTTCAACATCATTAAAATAAATACCACTAAATATTGTGATTACATTTTAAGTTGATCTTGGCTATCCCTAGTTCGGATCCCCTCCTGTATCCCTTTCCCAGGATGTGTAAAGTACATTTAGATTAATTAAACCTTTTTTTTTAACCTCAAACAGCCAGAAAACAATTATATTACCTCTCCCCTCGATATCAAAGCTGTTTGTTATTCTAACTAGTGAGTCCTACATTGACTCCCTCACATTGTGCTTCAGAAGCAGCGCTACAAACCAACTTGCACTTAGACACTTCGTTTCATTGTTTTGTGCTTAGCCTGATTTGCAGGTGTGAAAATGACCTTTTTTAACACCAGTACATTTTTCATATTGGGGTATTAAATAACATCATTTGCAGAGTTATAAAGACAGGCATTTTCATCTCCGTAGACGAATACAATGATTGGTCGTGCTGGTAACTAATAGTGCTATTAAACAGTAATCATTGCTCTCAAAGTAACAGCTCCATCAGGGGCTGAATAACAATGTTGTGCTTTGAAATGCATCATTTTCATAGTAATTGCCTTTTTTTACTGGGTTTATCTGTTGTTCAGATTGTCATTTTCAAAATAGAAAAAAAATGCAAGGAAATAAAACAGAAAAATAATTATATTTTACCTGTGAGAAATTTTACATTTTTATGACATTGAGACAGTTGTATGAGAAGATTTTGCTCTGTTTTCTGTCTCTGCACAAAGCTTGACAAATATGTTCCTGGAGGCACATATCTATCCAGTTATTTTACCCTACAGTAGCACCATTCATCTCCGCCGCTACAAGCTGTCTTGAGGTGTGTTTTGTTTTCTCATAAAGGGCTACAACCAAACAATATCAGACAGAGAGGCAGGAAAGGTCTCTGAGCGCGCGCGCGCGCGTGTGTGTGTGTGTGTGTGTGTGTGTGTGTGTGTGTATGTGTATGTGTGTGTTTAAATGGCTGTGTCTTTCAATCTGCGGATGCTGGCTGTGACCCCAGTGTTAATCACTCCACAGCTCGAACAACCACAGGTTCTTTCGGCACTGCTGCTTTTACAGCCCTTTTCCTCTCTTCCTTGGTTTCGCTCATTCATGGTCCCACTCTATTATTTGTTCTCTGCCTCCTCATAACCCCCTTATACCGGCACTGTCTTTACCTATTTCACCTCCCACCTTAATAATTGTGCTGTCTTGTTCACCATTAGGAATACATTTTTGTTTTTCTCAGATTGTCGCCTACTAAAGGATTCCTGAGCTCGAGATAGACAACTGTCCACTTCTATGATATTTCTCATCTATTTGAGTCTGCATGGTGTCTCGTCAGCTGGTTAGCTGATCGGAGTAGTTGACAAAAAAACCAGTGCGTGCTTGGCTATCATCTGTGTTACTGATTGGGTAAATCGATTAGTTTTATGCATCATAATTAGGTTCACATGCTAAATAATTCAAAATTGTCCACGCTTAGTGAAAAACACATTTACAGTGGCCTGCAGAGGTATTCATGTGTTTTCAATATACAATCACAAATTTCAGTGTGTTTTAAGTAGTGCTTAACGGGGGTGTGGAGTAAAAATTATTTGTGGGTTTCACAATTTTTTAAGACAAATTAATGAAATTTGTGGTGGGCATGCATTTATTCTGGCTGTATGTTTGGGATCATCGTGCTGCTGAAAGGTGAACCTCCAATCCATTCTAATCTCATATACTGCCTTTAAAATTTTTTTTTTGTTTTACCGGATTTTCTTGTATTGAGCTCCATCTGTTTTCCATAAGTTCTGACCAACTTTACTGTCTGTTCTGAAGAAAACCATCGCCACAGCATGATGCTGTCACCACCATGCTTTACAGAAGGAATGGTATGGTGATGTGTTGCATGCAGGCCACAAGGTTCAGTTTTGTTCTTATTGTGTGATAAGCACCTTCTTAACACACATTTGTTGCTTCCCGTACATGACTTCTGGCAAGCTTTAAACAGGACAAGTAGCTTTATATCAACAATGGCTTACCATTTTCCACACTTCCATAAAGGCTCTGGATTTGATTTAGGGTTATCACAGTAAAGGGAGGTGAATACAAATGCATATTACACTCTTTAGATTTTTTCTTTTGGAAAGAAAATAGTTGGAAAAATTGTTGTAACAAGACAGAATATAAAAAAGTTGAACAGCACCGTATGTAGGCCTACCGATCTAATGTGACAGTTAAGTATGAGAATATTTTACTGGCAGCCACATTACTTTAAATGTAATAACTATGCAGTTCTACATTAGAAATGAAATATTTTTGCCTCCATCCTTCAGACATTATTTTTGAATATTTGTATCAGAAGAAAAGTAGGTTCCCGGAAAGAAGACTGCATGACATCACAGATCATCGGTATCTGGGTCAATGTGCCGGCTGACCTTCCTGTCAAATGCTGTTTACATACTTTATATAAGTGTTGCCCATAAGTCAGTTTATCAGTACAGAGTCTGTCAATGAGGTGGTGCATATCAGCAACTCAGCATACTAGCAGTGACAATGCAAACATGATGCTAGAGGTAAACAAAACCAACTATGTTTATCTTGTTGACCATTTCAATTTAGCATGTTAGCAAACTTGAAACTGATGCATGCTAACATAGCAGCAACAGGAACACACTTTGTAAAATTCCATGATTTAAGATGGATCTTCCTTATAAAAATGACTGTTCTGACTCACTGAGTCGACATCCTACTAGAGTGAACATTGAGCTTTCAATATTGTGATTATCACTCCGTTTCCCCTTTGTTGTCTTTTGACACCCCAGGAATTGCAGCCGTTAGGTGTGCAAGTTCATGCACACACACAAAAACGAAAGCTGTGGGCAAAAAGAGAAAAAGAGTGTGAGTTACACAAGCGTTGGCAGGGCCTAATTATACATGTCTCTAATGAACAGTAATTACTTACATCCACCAGTGCATCAAGGTCCATAAGCTGAAGACTTGCAGTCATTAGGCTGTGGTGTTACACTGTTTTAGTATCTCCAATGACTGACTAAAATTGATGTTCTCTAACAAGTTTTTCTTTCTCTTTCAGTTTGATGGTGAAAACATGTACATGAATGAAAACAACCACGAGTTCCTCCCGCCAAACCACGTAAGTTTAAATTGCTTCACTCTTACTTCATAGACCTAATCTAATGATTTTGTTTTTATTTTTACAAATTTCCTATTTTGGATCATCTTTTGTTAAAACTAAAAGCCATCAGTAAGATAAAGTTTGCAAATCAGGCAATTAGCTATCTTTAAAAACATGTTGGAATAAAACCTAATATGGTGTGAAAGATGCTTCACCTTACAGCCCCAAAGAGCAAGCAGGTGGGAATAACAATTACTGCATGGCTCTCAAAGTTTAAGTATGGCATCAGTGCACTTAAAACATGTAACTTCCTCTCATGTCATAGGCAGAAATGAAAAAAAAAAAATGTAATTCAGCAAAATAATCTAAATCTTACATATCAGGTGCTGGGGACATCCTTCTGAGAATAGGCCAAACTCTGCTATTATAAAATGTAAATTCACTTTTTTGTTCCTGCTTTGCAATTATCCTTGCACCATTTTTTACTTTGCTTTACAAGCCAGCATGGAAATTGTTCTGGCCTCATTGCAGAAGATTTAGTGAGTTGGAATGGAGGGGGAGTGCAACAGGACGTGGCAAGATTTCCAGAAATACTGTAGCACAGCTGGTCATGAACAGCTGGGAGACCATATGGTTGTGTTTGGACAGGAGGATTTGTGGAGTTTGGGAATAAGCCCATCTGACAAACATGGGAAGCAGGGAATTTGTCCCTGTCAATTGCAATTATTAGAAGCCAACCTGTAGGCCACAGTGGCTGTATTTCTGTTGTACATCTTCTGTTTTTCTAACTGTCTGAATGCTTTTGTTTGTTAAAGTATGGCGCACAGCCCAGACTGAATTACAACAACGTTAATCCTGCCTGGTTTTATAACTGTAAATTTACTCGCATGCCTTTAACAACACATGCCTGTTACAAATGATTTTCAGTGAGATCTGGCCATTTTCCAAGTAGATGATGGACGTCCCTATAAAAAAATGAAAGAAGTCACTTTCTACTAACCATTTTATTTCATCTCATTAAACCACGTTTACCTGAATAAAAATAGCTTTTTTGCAAAGAATTATGTATCAGTGAGGACTGAAGGAAAATCTGGCCGTCATAGAAAGAACAGTTGGGGAAAAGGAAATGCTAGAGTTTAAAGAAGCAAGTGAGAAAAGACAGTAAAACAGCAGGAAAGGCTGTGATGGGATGAGAGACGATTTTGTTTTGCTCCATGTTATACTTTGTTTACTCAAGATCTTCTCATATTTGACATGTGCCTTGCTCCATTCTATGCTTCACCAAGTCTAGCCTCTCCTTCCCTCTGACAGCTCAAATCAGGGAGGCCTTAAGGGTGGACGCACAAACTCTGACACCAGACCGAAAAAACACAAAACAATCACTGAACTCCTCCTCCTTTGCTGTAATGATGTTACCAAAGAGATTTTAATTTTACAAACAAAAATTAAATGCAGAAATATTTATTTGCACACCAAAAGTGACAGAGAAGAGCCATAAATCCAATTACCCTCTTATTACTCAGTGCTTTTACGCTGTATTCTGTACATTTTGTAAAAAAATTCGTTCTGGACAGATAATTGCAAGTATTTATTCAACTGTGTTATGCTTATGTCATGCTAGATTAAGAATAGTGTTAAACTTTGTTGCTTGTCTTTAAACCAGAATGTACCACAGCATGTCTGTAATGCTAAGTTTGCAACATGTTTTCATGACATCCATGTCAAAAAGCTTTTTGTTGAAATGCTGTTGTCAAATATCAGTGCCACAAAACATGAAGCTGATGACAGTGAGCCACAGCAGGAAGGGGCACAAACACAGGTGAATATCATGGAAATGGTGATGAAAGCACCAGCTTAGTTTTCAGAGCTGGTGCAAAGCTTTATGAGGCCCAAGGCAGCATTTATTTTGTAGACCCCACCCTTCATTTACTCTCACCTGCTGTCACAGTGCTACTGATCTCACTTTTATATAGTCCTTTTCTGACCTGCATTTAAAAAGAAAATCTTGTTTTACTGTTAATTGGTGAGGGAACAATGAATTGCATTGGCTGTATGACAGAATGTGTCACTTCTTTAAATATATATATTTTTTATTTTATCAGATGGAATACATTAATATTAAACAATTTAATCTATTTAATTTTTTAATTATTTATTTTCCATAATTATTCCATAAACCTTTCCTGAGCTGAGAATGTTAAAGGGTGACAATAATCACTCTGTTGTACATGTGAATTATTTATGACTGCTTTCATAAAGTAAGGAATATGAAACAGGAAAAGTTGCAAATATGTATTATGTAAATTAGAATATGAATAATTTACATTTCACAATATTCCAAAACTAATGGGCTGTAAAGTGTTTACTAGGGGTGCACTGATTTATCGGCCGACCGAATAATCGTCCCAACTTTCCTTAATTTTGAGTGATCGGCCGATACATACATGTGAAACCAATCTTATCCACTGATCTCATCTAACTCCTCAAAAGTTTGAAAATCACCCACTGTTCCCTTTTGCTCTGCTGTGAGAGAGGACTGACTGACAGACCCACCCACCTGGTCAAGTCTGCATGTGCGCAGATCACAACTGTTGACAACCAGTGGTGGGAATGTTACTTAAAAAATTTAACTAGTAATAGTTACTATTTACTTCTCCCAAAAAGTAACTGAGTTAGTAACTCATTTACTGCACTATCAGAGTAACTAGTTACTAGGCAAAGTAACTAATCAGTTACTTTTGAGAATCTAAAATGATGTTACAAATTGTTGACCAGAAAAATCAAGCCTTTTCTTTTAGCACAGTGTAGGCTTGTTGTTAATTCAAAGATTAAATAGATAAAAATATTTTAAATGAATTTAAAAAGTATTGTGGAAGGGTGAGACGATGTGAGGTGCTTTATGAGGTTGGAGTTGTTGCTATATTTCCTATAAAGTTGAGGTCACCACAGTACGTTTAATGTGATATAATCTGGATTAGAAAGTTAAATAATAAGCATTACTTAATGAATAAGTTTAAATAAGAGAAAATAGTCTCTTCCTGGTGTCTTTATCCAACACATTGCAATTAAAAACACCCTCATATCTGATTTGCACGCGGGAAAAAGCAGACATTTGACAGATGTGACTGGTGCTTACTTCTTTTTTAAGTTTATGTTTTATATGCTTGGGGTTTGCTAAGTCAAAAACACATTAAAGAAGAATAAAGCAGTTTATGCCCATATTTTTAGCTGGTTTTGAGATTAAATGGACTTTTGGTGTAAGAGACAAAGAGACACAAATGCTGCAGGGCTGATTTTTATTTCGAAGTGGATTTTTTTTTTAACAAATCCACACAGTTGCCACATTATTCTCAATATATTCCTTCTTGAATGAAAACAAATCGTACAGCCTAAAGCAGACTTCTCTCTGCTCACTGCTTTATTATCTCACTTTACTTTTTCAGCTTTTTTTTCACCATAATTTCTGACTCCCCCTCTTTCGCTCATTCTCCTTCTGTATCTTCCTTTCTCTCTCTTACCGCCCGTTACATTTAAATGTATTTGGGTCAGTGGTTCTGCTCTGAAACTTTATGAAAGTGCTTTGCTGTCTCTACCTTGGGTTTCTACATCTAATTGCTCTCTTTTAATGTCGCTCACCTGTTATAAAACACTTTATATCGATAAAGTATATTCATATAGGTCATGAGCTTTGTGCTGTTGGATGAAAATGCCAAAGAAACCACATGAAATAGTGCTTAGATGGGTATGAACTGTTTATGAGTAACAAGGAAATGGGGTCAGTGCTATTGTCATATCAATGTTCCCATCAGCATCTTTTTCTGACTCTGTAGTTCTCTGTATTGTTTCTCATTTTGCCCCCCCCGCCTTATTAGAGTGACAAAGTGTTACTGATTCAATGACAAGGCCGGGAACCCTGTTCTTGGCATCTACTAACTCTTTGTCTGCCCCTGTGGCCTCTGACTAACCATCCAAAGCGACATTGTAGAAGCGAGTAACCACTTTAGATCTTCAGATCTGATCAAATTGAAACAACATAAAATAGAGCAACACCTTACAAATTTCTTTAATGTTGGTTTTTTTGACAAACCTGAATATTTCAGATTATCGAACAAATTTTAATATCAGAAAAAGGTGATCAGAGTAAAGCTGATTGCAATGTCCCTGTGTTCGCTTTCTTGCCTGACCTGTAATACTAAGAAGACACGTAAATAGAACCCATCTGTCAACATAAAGTAGGCTATACTATGTAAAATGTCAACACACCATGTCACAATTGAGAGAAATACACAATAAGCAAATTTATTGATATCCAGTGTTCTGGAAATATTAGGAAGCCATTTCTACAGCTTTCAGACTCTAGTGAACGACAGTGAAAGCCATTATCCACAAATGGAGAAACAAGGAACAGTGTTAAACCTTTGCATAAGTGGCATCTAGAACTCTTTCACGAAGTCACAAAAGAATCCAAATCAACATCTAAGGCTCTTCAGGCCTCACTTGCCTTAGTCAAGGTCAGTGTTTATGATTCAACAGTAAGAAACAGACTGAGAAAAAATATTCTGTGGTGGTAGTGTGATGCTCTGGGGCTGCTTTGCTTCTTCATGACATGGATACTTTTCAGAACTGATGGGACCATGAACTCCACTCTACCAGATAATCCTGAAGAGGAACACGTGGCTATTAATTTGTGACCCTGAGTTCAAGCGTACATGGCTTGCGCAGCAGGGCTACAATCTAAAGCACATGAGCAAGTCCCCATTTAAATGGCAAAAAATAAATAAAAAGAAAGAAAGTATTTTATATTTGCTCAGGTTATCTAGCGAATACTTTTTGACAGCACTATAAATCCCCATTGCCTGTCTTAAAGGAGAAAAGCACACAACAACACAGTCAAAGATAATGCACTGTGGAGATGCCTTCTCATACCTCCACAGTGCTGTAAAATAAACTTCATCAGCACTTTACCTTGACAATGCTCTCTATTGATTTCGCTCTCTCTGACTTATGAATTAATTTAGCAGAACTGCTGTTTGAGAGAAATGTGTCACAGAAAAAAAGAGGGAGAAACTGAGGGTGGAAATCAGGAGATGGGATGGGGGAATGGTAGAGATGGAGAAACTGCACAAGGGAATAATTCGACTAATGGAGTGACTGTTTGGATATTCAGCAGAAGTAGGAACGGAGATTATGATCTTGCAATTAGCGTAACAAGGTTTTATTGATTGGCTGCTGCTTAGTGTCTTTGCTGCCAAGACGCTGCATGTGGTTTTAACATGCACAGTGTGTGTGTGGTGGGTGTTAAAGCCCAGCCAAACTACAGCAGTACTACAACAACACTCTCAGAGCCGAATCCAGCTCCGCAGGATCATTGGGCCGTGGCCATTTTATGATCATCAAAGCTGAAATATTATGGATTGCTCAGTTAAAGTGGCCTACTGGATGAGAAGTTACAAATCTTGGTATTAGCATTTTTTTCTAACTTATGAGATAAAGCATTGCCCTCCTGTACGTTTAGACAAAATGATAAAAGGCCATCATGGAAATGCAGCTTCTATAGTTTGTCCACCATATGATTGATGCTTTTTTTCATTTTTTGCAATTCATTTGAGGCAAAGATTCTGATGTGTTGTAATGCGTGTTGTAATGTAAAACCATCTGAGAAGGTGCTTTACTACTACTTAGAAAAGTAGAGGAAATTGCTGGAACGTTTTGTTTTTTAATGTGTTGCAAACACGTGATTATAATCAGATTTCTGACTTAAGCTGAAAGACTGAGTTTTTGTTTCCGGTTATTTCTGTTCATCTTGCCATTACTTACGGATTGAGTGGTGTGAAACCTCTTGTTTGAACACTTGAACAGATATATCACATTGTTCGTGTGCCCAACTTCTTGAAATTCTGGTTTTATACATTTAATTATGTCCTCTTCTAAAGCTCCCTGGCGTCTCTCATCTCCCTCATATGTTTTTGATGAGTTATTGTAGAACATGATCCCATAGTCTTTTATGTTTAACCTTTTGACAAATATATCACCTCTTCCCTCTGTGGTCTGAATTAAACAGCCATTACACTTTTCCTGTTTGGATGAGTAATTCTCCCTTTTGGCCACGGCCCAAAGTTCAGCCAGTAGATGTGGGATCTTGATGATGCCTGATTGATCTGGTTTAGTCGGGTGTGACTGACAGCTGATTGGAGGAGACAGTATCTTTGGACAGTTGCTCTGATTAAAGCATAGCAGTGGCATTTTGTAAACTGACGTTTGGGGTCCCGGCGCTCCGGCCCTGCTGGTCTGAATTACAGCTTGGTCAAATTAGTCTGATTTACAGCTTCCTTGGAGTAGCAGACTCCACCCCTATTCCACTTGCCCTCTCTTTTTTTTTGTCACCCCAAACTTTCATTTATTCTTTCTTCCACACCTCCCTTTAACCCGTTGCCAATCTTTCCCTCTCACTTTTGTTCTAAAGTTTATTTTCCTACATGCTCCTCCAACCTCGATCTTTTACCTTCACCATCCCTTCTTTCTGCGACGTCACCCCTCTCTTTTTTCACCTTATTTCACTCCCTCACTACATCTTTTGTGAAAATGAAAACAAAGAGCAGCCTGCCAGAATATTTCTATAGCCCGTTTGCTGACAAAGCATGGAGCAGAGACAAAGCAAAAAGATATGGTGGCATATTTGTCGCACCAGCCGAAAGATGGAAAGCTTTTTCCACCATGGTATTTTAGCAGCCATTTGGAAACTCCCCACCCTTAATGCCTCTCCTCTCTTAACCCTGTTTAAAAGCTCCCTGTTTGGAACACACATCCGATATGGCTGTGTGTAAATAAATGCAAAGATGTATATTTGTGTAAGGCCCAGATTTGTCGTTCTGTCCCTCCCTCTCGTTGCCTGGAGTTAACAGAAAAAACTAATGGCACCTGAATGTGTTTGTGGAGGCCTTTTGACTCTCTCTGTAAAATGAGAGATCCACCTTTCACTCTTTTCTAGATAACATACCAAAGTGTCATAAAACTGGAAAAATATGTTGCATACTTTTATATTGAGCTAACTCACTCCATCAGATGGTTCAATTTCTTCTAAAGAGCAAACTTTCCAAGAATGCCTTGAATCATTTTTCCTTAATTGCTGTGGAAGAAAGACTAGGGGATATTAGAGCATTACACTGAACCACAAACACTTAATAAAATATTTATTTATTTTTTAATGCAGTATTTAAAAGGTGAGAATACTGTGCTGAGCTAACAATTCATCCTGGCTTATTTCCTCAGCTTAGATAAAGTTGAAATCAGGTTATGTAAGTTCTCCTAATAAACCACTTAAACAGCATGCAGCAGAGGTGTTGGGACCTAGGGCCAATGAATTGCACTGTTTTACATTAAGAAAATATTTATAACTAGGTTTTAAAGCAGCCCACCATGTGAAGAAACTGAGGTGAGATTTACCCTCATGAGTTAGATATCTTAATTTTACAACTAAATGAAAGTACCACCTGTTCACGTGTTTGGTAGACAATATGGGCATGCTAGTTTTCTAGTATTGTATTTAATTATTCATATCTAAGTTTAATTAGTGTGAATGTTTTTTAAAAAGTCAAAAGTTGAATGCTAATATACCAGAATTAACAATTATTTTCTTAAGAGTTGTTTCCAGTTTAAATGCAACATGTAAAGTAATACAAGTTGATACAGTTTTTTTTAACTAAAAAAAGGAACCACTTGTTCCTTGATTTATTAATATATTTTATATGGCCCATGTATCTTATGTTATAGAATCACTTGTTTGACGTTCATATAGTGAAATGTCTGGTAAAACATTTCTCATTGTTAGTTTATTGCCTTGTTTGGTTTTTTTGAAAATGAATTAATCATCAGGCGCATAAACTAAACCTTCTTTTTATATTTGTTAGTTGGTAAAAAGCAATCGGTGGGAGAAAACCTTGAACTAGTTCCTTAGTTCTGGGTAGGCAATATCTGTCACTTCCTCCATCAGTAGACTCCATCACATCTGTTCAATTTGCTTAAAGATCTTTGATGTCAAATTGTCCAGATCTTTTCAACATATCAATGCTTGACATTGCCTTCTAAATAAGGAGTGTAATTAGAAATTTGTCTGGAAATATCAGTACCAAGAGCTGCATCAAAGCTATGTGTGCTAACAGTATTACATACTGCTGCCATCCATCTTGGCAAGATAAACATTCAATGAATTTTGAATGGGTGGTACATTTATTAGAACTGCAACTGTTCTAAAGATAGATTTAATCCAGAATTTGTTTACAGCTTCTTTCCTCATTCATTAAAATTAGTGTTCGGAAAAAGTGACAGAAATGATCTAATAGAGAAGAAATTAGTGGATTTTTTCTTGTAAAAAAAGCATAGCAAAATAAAAATTACTTTATTTATAGCATTATTGTGCACACCTCAGCTCAGCTTAAGCACTGAAAAATTTGAAAGTGTTACAAGAAAAAAAAACACTTCTCACACCTGATTAGAAGATTACAACTCGAATAGCCTGAGGTTATTACCACATGTCTGCTATCACATTATGCATCAGACATACCTGAAATCCTCAACATGGAGTTTATCAAAAATGATTACCAGAATACTGCAAGTAAATAAAACAATTTTCAACTATTTAAACCCAGATAACATAACATGGTTGTTCAAGTCAGTTGATTCTGTGAATTAGCAGGTTGGAAAAGGTTGTTTCTATTATTGTAACTGTCTAATAAGCATGGCAAGTGGCACTGTTAGGCTCAAATTAATTTATGCACCAAGGTTTTTAGTAATAAAATCACTAAAACCAAAAATGAAAAAAAAATATTAGATTAAAAATTTGAATTTAGAGATCTTATAAAAAATGTCTCTAAATAAATTACTAAAGGACCAATCAAATGTCCTGGTGCCAAAGTGACTAAACACAAGAAAAAACAGTCCTACCAGCATGTTCTACTTTAAATGTACCACATCTATGTTCCGTGCCCATTTGTGAAACCTTTTTTGTGACGCACGAAGTGCAAGTTGCAACACTGAACCAGTGAGAAACAGGGAGGTTCATTGACACTCTTGAGAGCTGTCTCCTCCATTCCCCTCCACTCACAACCAGCCTCTTATTAAGAATGGCACCAGGATTGCGAGGGTCCAGATGTTAGGCTCCTGCTTCCACCAGCTGTGCCAGCCACTGATACACAGGCTCATTGACTCTGAAGCAGGCACACAAGAAGAGCTGACATCACACGCACACACACACACACACACACACACACACACACACAGATGCACATATGGGAGACACACTGTCTTACAACTGAATTTATTTGAGAAAAGTAGGTATGTGAGTAGAAACATTGAGAAAAAATTGCACCAAGACACATTCACCATAAATGCACAAACAGGATCCACTTTCTCAATCTACATGCTATTCTACACGCTTTTTCTCCAGGGGTAGTTATCTGCAGCATTATTTGAGGGTGACAGGATCCAAACAATTCCCAGAATAATGCATGTTTGTTTTGATGACTGCGCCATCAGCACTCTCTTTGTCATTTTGAGCATTGTGACAGTCAGTTGGTACTCATCCACCACCCCTTTATTCTGCTGTTTTTGTCCATTTACTTTTTCTTATAACAATAATTAGTCTTTCAGACACAGTGGCATGATTGTACATTAATGGTAATTTCTAACAGGGGGCACGGACGGACGACGACTGTGCAGTTGAGTTTACCAGCTGCTGTTTGTTGGCCTTGTTGTATTTCTGTCAAGTCATAAATCAGCAGCAATAGTGGTTGCTGTTTAGCATTGCAGAACAGGCAACGTTGCACCAATAAGCAAGGTTTTAAAGGCTTTCCCTGTTAACAAGACATGGCTGCTCCCTACAGGAAGAGACAGGGGGGAAATAATACTCTTTTTCTGCCAAAGCACCACTGTAATTCTAGATTCACCCCATCTGACATTAAGTTTGATTATTGTCCCCTCTCCCCTCATTTTCAGCACCCTCTTATCCTTTCTCTCTTCCTCTCTGCTCACCCCATCTTACCCCTCCACCACCTCAGTAGTATCAGCATTGGGATCACTTTGACTCTGGAACATGATTGGGAAACCTGAGCACCCATGTTTTTACCCCCCTCCCAACCAACCCCACTGCAGGAGATCGCAATTGACGCTGACATTGCTGCATCTGCATGTCCTTGCAACCACAACAACCTAAACTGTTGTCTGTTGACACACTGTCTGATTAAATGCCCATACAAACTTTTACATCGGTTTGGTGGAGAGTCTAATATTTCCTTAAAAAAGTGATAGCAGTACGGTTGTTGCAGCTGACAAAAAGCGTGACTACTGAGAGGGGAGGAGGGAGAGGCAAACAAAAAGACAACAAGAGCGAAGAATGCTTGTGACATATTTTCAATATATCCAAGTGTGGGGAAAAAAGGAAAATATGAATGACATGAAGAGATTTGTCATTGAATGTAGCTAATATTTAGTCACATCAGCTTGGAGACTTTAAAAGAAAGCATAAGAGAATCGTGGAGTAAAAGGGAGCTTGTGTTTATTATTTGATAAAGCCGCCCTTATAACCTCGGCATGTTGTGCAACAGCTCTGGCTCTCCTTCAACTCTGTGGTGTGCCACTTCAAATTAGTCGCTCGTGGAGAGGGCCTGCCCCATCTTTGCAAAATGCATTAGTACACCACTCAGAACCTCGTACAGCCTAGGGTTAAACACAAATTATATCATTTCTGTCATCCAATCAAATCACGCTGACCCTTGGACCAACGAGATGAGTCAGATGCATAATGAAATATGACATTGCACAAAAGCTCTGATTGTAATCGGTTCTGACACGCGATCAGATGGAGATGACCCTCTAACCCCGACTGACAAGTGAGACAGGTACTGGGAACAGGATACATGGGGGAGAACGAGGGAAAAAAACATGAAAGGAAAGGTGGGGTGGGCAGGTACATGCAATTATAAAGGCTACTTTTAGTCAATGATGATTAGTTAGTAATCAGCAGAGTATCTAGGGTGAATGAGGGCATTTTCAGCTTTTGACAGCAATTGTACACTTAATTCCCTCCATATTTTCTCTCCCGCTGGGCTTCACCTTTCTTAAATGTGTGCCACCTCCCTACCTCCTTTCCATCCCACCTTCCCTTCTCCCAAGTTACCTTTTCTACTTATTCCCAGGACATCGCTTTCGCCAGTGCTCCTTTTTCCAAACCACAAAATAGTGACAGATAAATAATGCAATTGGGCAATTCAAGAACAAGATATGTTGACAGAAATGTATGGTTGACAGAGGGGTAATCAAGGTCAGACTAGATACTGAGCATGTACCAGAACTGTTTTGGGTTTAAAGGCTGGTGTTGGGCCAGCCGAGAGAAGAGGAAAAAATGGAGGTGTAGGGTGGCTGAAACTGGATCCTCTGCGCTCTCCCCCTCCCAGTTCTTTGGGCTCAATGGCGTGTTGATACCCTCTGACTTGGTATTGTAGCAAAAGAACAGCCATGGCTTTAATTAAGCCCAAGATGATGGACAGAAGAGATGGGCAGATAAGAAGAGAGGATCAACAAGAAAAGAACAAAAACAAATAGTAAAGAGATCACGCTGTTTAAATTAGAAGACCCTTGTAGACAGACAATTATTTGTCTTGCAAACAAGATGTGTTGTAAACAGGACAATTCATAAATGTGAACTATAATCTTACTCTAGAATAATGAATAAAGTGAATAAATAATGAAAGCTTTTATAAACATTTCGAAAGATAAATCAACAGTTTTCTTTACAAACCACATGGGAAGAAGAGATAACAGGGCTCTACTCTGTGTGCAGAGGGCTGCATGTTGGATATGGGAAAGTGTTGGAATGAAGAGTGTCCGAGGTGATGGAAGTAGTGGTGTTGTGCGAGGCATTTCAGGCATAAATCACAACTGTGACAAAGCACTCAAACATGCAGATAAGTGCACATTAGTTGTAGGACAGATATGTCATCGTCTGCCTTCTAGTTGTCTGTTCTACCTTTGGGATGCCTCTTAAGCTCTTTTTCTGTGTAGAAAACAAGAACCAGATGTGAATACACAGCTCTTAAACTCATTTTTTTGACTCATGTCCCACTATATAAACATTTTCAGTATTTTGATCTTCAGTTAAAATATAGTGCCTGTAACATTAGTGTATTGTATTAAGTTTTTGTACGATAGATCAACTCAAAGTACAGGTCCTTCTCAAAATATTAGCATATTGTGATAAAGTTCATTATTTTCCATAATGTCATGATGAAAATTTAACATTCATATATTTTAGATTCATTGCACACTAACTGAAATATTTCAGGTCTTTTATTGTCTTAATACGGATGATTGTGGCATACAGCTCATGAAAACCCAAAATTCCTATCTCACAAAATTAGCATATTTCATCCGACCAATAAAATAAAAGTGTTTTTAATACAAAAAACGTCAAACTTCAAATAATCATGTACAGTTATGCACTCAATACTTGGTCGGGAATCCTTTTGCAGAAATGACTGCTTCAATGCGGCGTAGCATGGAGGCAATCAGCCTGTGGCACTGCTGAGGTCCTAAGGAGGCCCAGGATGCTTCGATAGCGGCCTTTAGCTCATCCAGAGTGTTGGGTCTTGAGTCTCTCAGCGTTCTCTTCACAATATCCCACAGATTCTCTATGGGGTTCAGGTCAGGAGAGTTGGCAGGCCAATTGAGCACAGTGATACCATGGTCAGTAAACCATTTACCAGTGGTTTTGGCACTGTGAGCAGGTGCCAGGTCGTGCTGAAAAATGAAATCTTCATCTCCATAAAGCTTTTCAGCAGATGGAAGCATGAAGTGCTCCAAAATCTCCTGATAGCTAGCTGCATTGACCCTGCCCTTGATAAAACACAGTGGACCAACACCAGCAGCTGACACGGCACCCCAGACCATCACTGACTGTGAGTATTTGACACTGGACTTCTGGTATTTTGGCATTTCCTTCTCCCCAGTCTTCCTCCAGACTCTGGCACCTTGATTTCCGAATGACATGCAGAATTAGCTTTCATCCGAAAAAAGTACTTTGGACCACTGAGCAACAGTCCAGTGCTGCTTCTCTGTAGCCCAGGTCAGGCGCTTCTGCCGCTGTTTCTGGTTCAAAAGTGGCTTGACCTGGGGAATGCAGCACCTGTAGCCCATTTTCTGCACACGCCTGTGCACGGTGGCTCTGGATGTTTCTACTCCAGACTCAGTCCACTGCTTCCGCAGGTCCCCCAAGGTCTGGAATCGGCCCTTCTCCACAATCTTCCTCAGGGTCCGGTCACCTCTTCTCGTTGTGCAGCGTTTTCTGCCACACTTTTTCCTTCCCACAGACTTCCCACTGAGGTGCCTTGATACAGCACTCTGGGAACAGCCTATTTGTTCAGAAATTTATTTCTGTGTCTTACCCTCTTGCTTGAGGGTGTCAATAGTGGCCTTCTGGACAGCAGTCAGGTCGGCAGTCTTACCCATGATTGGGGTTTTGAGTGATGAACCAGGCTGGGAGTTTTAAAGGCCTCAGGAATCTTTTGCAGGTGTTTAGAGTTAACTCGTAGATTCAGATGATTAGGTTCATAGCTCGTTTAGAGACCCTTTTAATTATATGCTAATTTTGTGAGATAGGAATTTTGGGTTTTCATGAGCTGTATGCCAAAATCATCCGTATTAAGACAATAAAAGACCTGAAATATTTCAGTTAGTGTGCAATGAATCTAAAATATATGAATGTTAAATTTTCATCATGACATTATGGAAAATAATGAACTTTATCACAATATGCTAATATTTTGAGAAGGACCTGTAGTGCTCAATTTTGTAGTGGAAGGAAAATGATACATACAGTCTACAGCCAAATCTGAAAAACAGAAGTGCAGTTGTATTTAGCCCATTTTTCTCTGATTCCCCTAAATAAGATAAGATAAATCTTTATTATCATTGTACCACAATACAATTTCTAGTAGTACAACAGAATTAGGCTGCTGACCCCTGTAATTTGCAAAGAGAAATTCTGTAACAAAAACTATGTAGAGAATAAAATGCCGTGCATAAATTGTGCTGCCATAAATCATAAAAATAAAAATTGCACTTGTGTATTGCACATGGCTCACTTCAAATAAGCAAGGTATTGATTAGGGTTATAACACCATTGTAAAAAGTGTCCCTGAGTCTATTAGGGCATAACCTGTAGCACTCTGTATCTGTGAACCATGTAGATATCCAGTAAATCAGCACACTCAACGGAGCAGTGGTAGAAGATAGTTGGCAGGGCCCGCCACAGGTTAAGCCTTCTGAGGAGCCTAAGACAGTGGAGCCATTGCTGGGTATTCTTCACAATTGCTGTGTTGTTAGAGTTCTATTGGAGGATGGCATTCATGTGCATACCCAGGAACCTTAAAGCTGGCCACCCTCTCCACACATGCTGTACTGATAGTGATAGGCCGCAGGTCAGACTTCCTCGTCTTGAAGTCAATGATAACCTCTTCGATCTTAGAGATGTTAATGCCCAAGGTGTTATCAGCACACTAACCCACCCGCCTGATGACCTTGTCACTGTATGTCATATCATCACCAACAGAGATGAGCCCTGCCACGGTGGTATCATCAGCAAACTTGATGACAGCATTGTCAGGGTAGTTGCTGACACAGTCATTGGTGTACAGAGTGTACAGTAGGGCACTAAGTACTTTTGGGGCAGTGGGACAATTGTGGATGTTTTTAGGTACTCTTGGATGAAGGACTGAGACAGAAATTGCAAATTTTGGTGAAGACCCCAGCCAGTTGTTCTGCACATTTGCTGAAGACACTGCCGGTTAGCTGTCTGGTATGGCAGCCTTCCTGGGGTTTACTGTCCTTAGTGTGCACCTCACCTGGTGCTCTTGCATCATGAGGCAGGAGCTGCTGCAGCCCAGTGTTAGAGCTGCAACTGTCTCAGATCCTTGCGCTTCAAAGCAAGCAATGTAGAGGCTTTTCTCAGTATTAATATAGCTGTTGTATAAAGCCCTAATAGATTTTTGAACAAATCACATCATGAAGACCAAGAATACAACAGGCAGGTCAGAGATAAGGTTGTGGAGAAGTTTAAAGCAGGGTTAGGTTATAAAGCAATATTCCAAGTTTTGGACATCCAAGAGTACTTTTCAATTCATCATCCAACAATTTAAAGAGTCTGCCACAACTGCAATCCTCCAAGACATCCCTGGCCACCTAAGCTGACAATATGGGCAAGGAGAGCATTAAGCCCACAGGAGGAGCCCACGATGACTCAAGTCGGGGCTCCATGAAGGGCTTGACCTGAGAAACGTGGAACGTGGGGTGAATCCTCATGGAACTGGATAATCTCAGCCGTACAGCGACAGGGTTGATGATCTTGGAAATTGGGAAAGGTCTAACAAATCGGGTGCCAACGTCCGGGATTCTACCCTTAATGGTAGGTTCTTGGTGGAGAGCCAAACTTTCTGCCCCACCTGGTACTTAGGGGCAGGGGTCCGTCTGCGGTTGGCCGTTCTTGACTGAATCAGTGACATTCTGATCATCAACCTCCTGGCTTTTCTCCATATTCTTTGGCACCTTAGGACATCGTTCCTGCTGCTGACCTCATTCTCTGCAGTTTTCTTACCCTTCTCCAGTTCATAAATTGTCTTTCCTGTTTCACTAATATGCTCAGTCAATTCACTTATTTCCTGTTGCAGGTTCTTGTTCTCCCTCTTCAGGGTCTCCAGGTGGTCCATAGCTTCTTCATAGGAGTTTTTCATTTTGAACAGCTCTGTGTTCAAAGTACGTGCCTCTTTCTGAGCTCCTTCCAGCTCGGCTTGACTCTCTTCATACTTAGTTCTCCACTGAGCCACCTCGCTGTTAGCCTTGGACATAGCACACTGCATCTCAGGTTTGGCCTCCTGCTCCTCCTCATGTCGCTTCCCCCTCCCTCTCTCTGCCAGCCGAATGTCAATGCGAGCAGCCAGGTCCTCGAGTAGTTTCAAGGAAGAGGGGTAGTCACGGGTTGCTAACTCATCCTTGATGTCTGCGTTTAGTCCTTGCATAAATGCATCCATCTGTGCTGCCTCATTCCAACGGCTATCTGCGGCCAACAAATGAAAGTCAATTATATAAGACGAGACAGACTGATCACCCTGTTTGAGGGACAGTAAGCCTCTTGCAGCTTCACGACTTGGAAGAAAAGGGTTAAAAACTCGAATGAGTTCCTTGGAAAAAGTTTCATAGAAGGTACAAGATGCAGACCTGTTCTGCCATTCAGCAGTCCCCCACTGCTTCGCCCTTCCTGCCAGCAGAGATATAACAAAAGCCACCTTAGAACGTTCAGTGGGAAAGGATGACGGCTGAAGCTAAAAATGAATTTCACACTGAGTTAGGAAAGCTCGACACTGGTCTGGGTCTCCCCTGAACATCTGAGGCGGAGATAGGCGTGGCTCCCTTTGTGACGGTGGCGGCTCGGAGACAAGATTACCAGAACGTAATGTGGAAAATATTTCCTCCATGCTGGATCTCAACCGGAAAAAGGTCTCATCAATGTGGGTGCGCCTCTGCTGTGCTGGCGATGGGTCAATTTTTTTGGCCAGATTTTTCTGCTATGAATCAGAAAAAGGCAGACCCAAGATTCAGCCAGACACAGTACTGAAAGTTTAAAAGGTTTATTCAGCCACAGGAAAACGTCACACAGGTAACACTCCTCACAGCTTCCAGGAATCACTGAGGCAGAAAGAGGGATTAGTGACTTGTAGTCTCTCCAGATTTTGCAGGGATCAGAAAAGTCACTAACCTGCTTTTGTCTTGAGTGGAACTTGAAACCCAGAGGGGAAACCTTAGTGGGCGGCAGGCGGTGATCTCCACAGCACAGGTAAGAAGTGACTCCAGGCTGAATAATCCGAGGGCTAGGCTGGCTCAATAATCCAAGGACAGAAACAGGGTCAACGATCGGAACCAGAGGCGTCAGGCAAGGGGCAAGCAGAGGAATAAACCAGATGCAGGAAACAAGGTCGAAAACCAAAATCCAAATAGTCCGACAGGGAGCAGGCAGAGACATAAATCCAAAAGGCAAGGCGAGGTCAAGAACAATGATCAGACAGGAAGGAACGCTGGATATCTACTCACACAATGGCTTTCAAAAATCTGGCACCGTCTGCTTGTCAGAGTTAGTATATATCAGGGAAGACACAGGTGTATGGCATGCCACAGATTGCACTGCACAGCAACAGCCACCAGGTGCATTTCATCTGCTGATTGCAGCCAGGGAGACAGGGTAGAGCGGATGTGCCAGAATCATAACAATACTGGGATGGAGGTTTGACTTCCATTAGGACAGCAACCCAAAATATGCAGCCAAAGCTACAATGAAATGGTTTGGATCAAAGTATATTCATGAGTGAGAAT
The DNA here is from genome assembly GCF_021462225.1 of Girardinichthys multiradiatus. Taxonomy (NCBI): domain Eukaryota; kingdom Metazoa; phylum Chordata; class Actinopteri; order Cyprinodontiformes; family Goodeidae; genus Girardinichthys; species Girardinichthys multiradiatus. The sequence continues at coordinate 15,202,537 of NC_061812.1, read as the reverse complement.
GGTCCAGACAAAGGCCAGACCTGTATCCAACTGAGAACCTGTTGTAGGATGGGAAAATTGCTGTTCACAGATGCAATCTGACTACGTTGCAAAGAAGCGTGGGTAGAAATATCAAAACTGTACATGTGTGCAAGGAAAGATGGTTGTAGAAAGTATGGAATCAGGAGGGCTGAATAAAAAAAGAGAGATTATTTACATAATTTTTGTGAAAATATGGATAATTTTCCATCCACTTCATGTTTTGTGTTAACATTGTGTTAATATAATCCTACAATACAATCAGTATGTGATTGTAAGTAAAGAAAATGTGAAAAAGTTAAACAGGTAAGAACACTTTTCAAAGCACAGTAAAAATCTCAATTACTAAAGTCTAAATCAATGTAATGTCTTAGCATGTTATTTTATAAAAATCCCCAAAATTGGAATGGAAAATCCTGAAATTTGAAATACTGACAGTTTTGTTTTTATACCAGCTGTCCATCAGACTGGTTTATTGTCCAATATTTACAGTTCATAATACAAAAGCAGACCACGATTATGGTTCTTACTTCCACAAAAAGGCATTCGGCTTTCTATTGCACAAATTAATTATATTTGACAGTGGAACTTTTTTATAATGGATATACAATTTAATAGGAACTGGATGATGTCCTAAATCCTGATTTCTACAGGCACCACAACAATAATCTAATAAGAAAAGGAATATAGAGATAATGAGCCATTAGCCACAGTCAATATCATCTCCAGAAGGCCTTGAGTACTCAGGCAGTGTTACAGAGGGAGTTGGAGATCTGCGCCAAGTAAAAGACAAGCTGGAAATGTTCCCAATCAGTGCTTTTTTTTTCTCTCAGTCCCAGACCAACTGTCTATTCATCTGTTTCTCTCGAAATGAAAGGTGTGCTGGTATGCAACACTTACAGTCGAGAGATCTGTGTCTTAATTAAAACATTGCAGATTGTGTTTCTCTCGCTACGCAGACAACATACTGTGCGTTGGAAACAATGTTCGCTACAGTGTCTTGCATGGAGCAGATGAGGTTAATAAAAGATGGTTCTATGCTGGATTAAACTCTGTGTAGTGAAGCTTTTAGCAAAAAGTGTTTACTTTATAATTAAACTCAGAGGAATATTAAAAGATAAGAACAAAACATTTGTTTTCAAAAACATGCAATGTGACACACCATTTAAGTTGGCTTTGTGTCGATTTTGCTTTTAAAGTCGACTAAAGTATACATTATCCAGGCTGTGCATGTGGTTTTGTGCTTGCAATTTCATTCTGAACAGTGTCATATGAATAATTTATCTTGCCACAATCCAACTGGGAATGTCCTTGGTATTTACATTTTATCATCAAGGGCGCTGGATGAGCCGTCACAGCAATCTAACACATGACACTTCTCCACTCCTTGTCCCTTTTGCACAATCAAATGCAGCCACTAAAAAATTTTTCTAGAGCTCAGGCGTTTATTGATAACGGATGACAAAAAACAACATTTTGATGAACATGCTTTGTGATGACTCAACATGACTTTTCTTCAGATTACCTGGAGTTCTCTCGCACAAGGAACGCCTTCACACATGATGGCTAAAAAGGGGGACATGCACAAGGGACTCTCTTCACACAATGTAAACGGTGTTTACAGCAGAGCATTTAGTTTCCTTCCAACAATTATGAGGGGAATTGAATCTCAGGAAATGTTTGTTTTCTTGTCCATTAGGCCACACAATAACAGCATTCCCAAAGGTTTAGAAAAACATCTGTCTTTAAAGGACAGTCCAGAAAATTTATATCAGCTTGCTTTCAAGCTATGTTAGAACAAAATAAATCAAATAAAGGAAAGAACACTAAACTCTTGATGTTGCAACATACTTTGACGTATGGAGTATAAATGTGTTTTTCTTTAAATATCAATTCTTCAGGAAATTAAAGAAGAAGAAGAATGTCAATTTATTGGATGATAGTGCTTTGAACGTATTTGCCTCTTACAAGTTCTACCGATTTTCCTATTTTGTCAAAGTTAAATGTTTCAGATTATCCACATTTAGCCATTATCCACAAATAGAGAAAAGATGGGGTAGTGGAGAACCTTCCCAGGAATGGCCGGCCTACCAAAATAACTCTAAGAAGGCATCAACAGTTCATCCAGGAGATCCGAAAAAAACAAAAACAACATTTAAAGCACTTTATGTGTGACTTCCTCATTTAAGTTCAGTGTCCATAAGTCCATAGATTTCAAGGCAAAAACCACTACTGACACAAAATAACACAAAGGGCCATCTCACATCATGCCAAAAAAAATATCTTCATGATTCTCAAGACTTTTAGGAAATTATTCTGTGGACTGAGGAGACAAAGGTGCATAGGTGTGCATCCTGTTACATGTGGCATAAAATTAACACAGCATTTCAGAAAAATAACATCATACTGTCAGTTAAGGCTGGTTATGGTAGTGTGATGGTCAGGGTCATCCAGGTTCTGATCTGGATGAGTTGCTATAATTAATGGAAAAAAGGACTTCTGCTCTCCAACATATAATCTTGAAGCATATGGTCATCAGTGTGTGACCTTAAACTCAAGGCACAATTGGGTTATACATTAGGACAATGATACTCTGCAACCCCTTTATAAAACAAAAACATTGAGTGGCCCTGTCAAGCTTTACACTTAAATCCAACTGAGACCTTACACAGGTCCTTCATTCAAAATCCGCCAATGTGAGGAAGCCAAAATCTATCCACAAAGATGTCAAAGACTTATTAGCAGTAAATGAGAACACAGGTAGTACAACTTATTATAGATTTAGGCGACAATTACCTTTTAACAAAGGACAGGTTGGTTTTGAGGGATTTTTCAATTCCAGTCATTCATTCGTTCGTTCATTCATTCATTCATTCTTTCATCTTCTATACCACTCATTCCATAGTGGAGCACGGGGGAGCTGGTGTCTTCTCCAGCAGTCTACCAGCAAGAGGCAGGGTACATCCTGGAAAGGTTGCCAATTCATCGCAGGGCATCATTTGAAAACTACACACGTTATTCACTCAGGTCATCAATGCATTATAGTATAAATTTGCGTAATTAAATAGCATAATCATAAAAAATCTGCAAGGAGGCAAGTCCTCTCTGTGGTACTGTAAATGGAAGGAATACCTGATTACTAAATGCAAAAACCAAAACAACTAAAACAATCAATAGGATCAATTAGCACTCAGAATACAGTTTAGTTTGCATTTCTGGCATTGTATAAAGTTGTTTATAATCAAGCCTAGGATTTTAATTCTAAGCAGCTGAAAATGTTTTTTTTTTATGTACAAATCAGAAAATCGTCTTTGTTGTTTAACAATTTTATATATTTGATCAAAAAGATTTTTTTTCCATTTATACTGAAACAATATTGTGAGAAACAAGAAAAAAATGTACCCTGTATCTTCTCTCCTTTCTCCATCTCACCATGGTCCTCATTTTCCAAAAGTATCTGTTTGAGAGATAAATGACCAGTCTGGTGCCGAGGATGACAGCCTACACAAAGATGATATTGAATTGATTTCAGAAATGTTGCAGAACTGACTGTTTGATGTATACCGCTAGACATGAATCATAAAAATTCTATTAAAAACCCCTTGAATGGCTGACACCAGAATATTATTTGTGATGATTAATTTGACTCAGTCATTACAATGGGAGTCAAGTTGGATCGTCTCAGACAAAATTGCTTTTCATTCCCTGTTGAATTTCCCTGCTATTTTTCTTTTCTTCCTGCTCTGTGCAGAGCTCCGATCTGATTGGACTTACAGTGTTTGCGCAGCAGCTATCAAATGCATCAAGCATTGTTTTCTTTTATCACCAAGGTCAGATGCTTCATGTTTGCATCTAAAATACGATGTCTGATGTTTGATTTGAGAGATTAGCTTTATTTTTTTATGAAATGAACTACAAATAAAATCATAACTTTTTTTTTTCTTTTCTTTTCTGACATTGAGGCCCCTCAAGTTGATTAAGTTCAAAAAACGTTATAAAATAAAGTGATTTATTCAGTGTCACATGTCACATCTACACAAAATAATGGTCAAAACAATTACAATACATGTGTATAAGGATACATGTTTTCCATACTTCTTTTTATTTTTCTTATAATCTGTTAACAGAAATAAGCTAAAACTATTAACTGTTGCTGCAAAAAATTTCTTTGCATTTTATTGCACATCCAGGTCCTCAAGTTTAAAATGATCGGCCTTGTGAATATACTTTCTGCAAGCCATTGTGGGATTTTCATACACTAATCTGAAAAATGTGCAGCTGTTAGTTAAAAATGTAAAACAAATGATTACCCTTGAGTCTGAAAGCAATAATGCAAGACACATTGGATGTTATTTATTCTTCCCATTTAACAAAAGTTTATAAGAAAACACTTCAACTTGAAAAGATACGTTTGCTCTTTTTTTTAATCCTTAAACATTCAAGGTCCAAATCATAGTTTGAATTGTTAGACTTTAGGACAATTTAGGTTTTTAAACAACTTACTGTTGCTAAACTAATATAACGTGTTGATTATTAGTTAGACGGGAAACTCTGGTCATTCTGACAATTTATCTCACATCTCACTAAAAGGGCCTTAAACCATACCAAAGGCATCGCATAACATTTTAGCATTTTTGAAATTATAACTCTGGACAACTTTGGTATACCTTGATATCTGTGACCATGTGATGCCTAAAGGTAGCCTCTCACTTTCTTGAAGCCATTCTTTTGAATATATTTTTTAAATGTTCCCAAAATCCATGTTATTAACAAATTATGCACACATCATTGCTGTTTTTTTAATTACATTGTTAACTTTTGCATAATGCTTGTCTTTTTTTTCTCATCTTCTATTTGGTTAAAAACTTGGTTTACACGTTTTACCTTGTGACACCATAGTTTTTTATTACTTTTAGCAACAGGGATTGTCATCAGCTCAGCTTTTGTTATAGAAAACATACAATCTTCTCTTAAGTATCATCTAATTTTACTTGTTCACATGATCATTTTCTCCTTATGTTCCCTCCCATCGTTTTCCCTCCAATCAGAGCTACACAAGCCAGACAGGCGGCGGTGGGGGAGGAGGCGGAGGTGGCGGCACCTCGAGTGGAAACGGGACTGGGGACGAAGACTACGAGATCCCGCCGATCACTCCACCCAACCACCCCGAGCCATCTCTTCTTCACCTGATGGAGCATGACTCTACAGGCTACCTCTGTCATTCGCTGCCACACAATGGGCTCATCAACCCATACTCCTACACTGAGCTGCCAACGCTCATGATGTCGAACATGTTGGCGCAGGAGAGCCACCTTGTCTCCAGTCAAATGCCCTCGGTGAGTAGAACTGCCTGGATTTAGCATCTTATGGTGGGCTTTTTGGTCGCATCAGAGGCAGTGTTGGAAGAGAGTATTGGTCACAGATATTTAGGGCTATTAAATCATTTAAAAAAAGGGAGATTTTTAACTTAAATGGGTTACATGCAAGCCTCCAAATTTGATTTGATTTGTAATATGCAGTACACAAAAAAACACCATTATATTTACCATTTAAAATAATCAATAAAAACACATGAAATTTTGCAATGATTTATGTTTGATTGTTGTTGCTAACAAAATAGCATTGGAAATATTTTAACACCAATGAAACAGATGATTTCAACAATGAAACAGATCGTACTCTGAAAACATTAATGTAATTTTCAAGACAAGTAGACTTAGACTAAGTGAAGGAAACATAAGATTGTTCAGAGCCTGCTTTGTCAGCTGTAATGCATGGAGAAAAGGATTGTGGGTAAATCCATCAGCATCATATCTGCCTCGACAGCATGCATCGGTCAATCTGTCATGCCTTCAAACATGAATACATGCTGATTACTCCCTCAGCTCCACACACAAAAATGGGCTCGTCTGCAAATTAGCATCTCCAAACCATAATTGCTTTTATGGGAACTGCTGCAAAAAGCAGGTTTCTATCAGAACAACACAAAAATCTGAAAAGGTTTAGGTATGAAATGTACTCACATGCTGCTGTTTTTATTATATTGTATAGATAAAGTCTGAAATGTATGATTTATTGTTAAATTTGGAGGTGAGTTTGAAGTTCAAGTTATTCAGATTATTCTTCCCCACTGTGCAACACACATGTAAGAATTGCCCTGAAAAGCAGTCCTTTTAAGTTTGACAATGTCAGACTTGAATGCATCCATTTGGAAGAGGATGGGATTGATGTTTTTTATTGATTGCAGCACCGAGATCCCAATGAAACAAATTATATGGAAAGCTATGTTAACATAAGAAATATTCTTTTTTATTTAAGAATTGAAGGTCAAGAATTTCCTATCCTTCTAAATTACTGATTAATGACAGAGATATTATAAACTGGCACAGATGTAGTTATATCTGGCAGCTGTGCCTTTTTTGTAATTTTTATTAATTCCCAAAACCACTTTGGATCACAGCTGTTTCTCACTGCTCTTTATCATTAGAAATAGCAGGGGTTCCCAGTGTGTTTTTAAGTTAATAAAGCAGATAAAAGTACTGTAGACATATACAAATGCATATCAAGCTCAAGTATGATGCACCATGTTCATCACAAACAGAGGAGAAAGAGGTAAACAGCAGTTGAAATAGATCTTGATAAAGATCTGAAATACATACATGTTATGCATTATATATAATGCAGGAAAATTCCCCCAAGGTATTAGCTCCACATGTCATCTATCTTTATATTCATTTCACATTTTGGTCATGACCTTTACTGTGGAGACATTGGTTGATTGGCCAGTTTTTCAATCCATCGTCAGTGTGTGTTTGTTTGTGTTAGAAAGAGCCACGCTTCGGTTTTAATGGAGCTGAATACAGCTGACTGCATGATAAAAATGTATGAGGTACCCAACGTGCAGCAAGCACAACATATCGAACAGAAATCTGAACAAATAATCTCCAATTGCAGTTTTTTTTTATTGTGAGTGTTGTTTTGATAACCCTGGTTCATTTAAAGATTACGTTTGGAGATAAGACAGTAAATGTTTTGGCCTTTTTTAAATGAACAATTTAATAATTGTGAATAGGGAGGCAAACAGTATATTTATATTTGCATTAATCCCCCTTCACTCAGATACCAATAAATAAAATCCAGTGCAATCTGTTGCCTTCAAAAGTTCCTTTATTAGTGAATAGAGACCATGTGTGTAACTTAATCAGAGTATAAATATAACTTTCCTGCAAGATTTGTAAACCAACATTGGTGAACAAACTGCATCATAAAGACATAGGAACACATCAGACAAGTCAATGATAAAGCCTAGGAGACCATTAAAGCAGTATTAGGTAATAAACCAACCCTATCCAAAGTTTTGAACATCTCCCGGAGCACCGTTCAGATCAATGTCTAAAGTTTAGAAGAGGGCTTACATGCCAACTGCTATGTGTTGCGAACATGTCCTAGTCAAAGTCTAGACCTAAATCCAACTGAGAATCTGTGACCTGAAAATTGTTGCTCACCGATGGTGTCCATTCAGTCTTAGTGAGTCTGAGCTATTTGGTAAAAAAACAATAGGCAAAAATTCCAGTGCAAAGATATTAGAGACATATAAAGACTTGCAGCTGTAACTGCAGCAAAAACTGGTTTGAGCTCAGGGAAGCTGATGCCTAATGCACACCAGATGTTTCAAAGTTTTATTTGTAAAAGCATCGGAAAACGATATATAACTTTCCTTCAACGTCACAATTACGCTCTACATTGTATTTGTATATCACATAAAATCCCAAAATATGGAGTTTGTGGTTGTACCATGAGAAAATGTAAACAATTTAAGTGATTTCTTTCATATAAATTCATAAAGTATACTTTTTTAACAACCCTTTTCTTTTTAATGTCTTTTAAAAGAAGAATAGAGATCCTTTTAGTGCCCTGCTTTAACTTCACCCTGAAAAAAGCAGCATATAAAGCAAACTCTCTCTAATTCAAATACTCTGGCATAAACTACCAAACCGTAACTGAGTTTCATTTGTTCTGAGAACCGAGTGTCTATTAAATTGGTGCCTCACCTTGACACAGTCTGTTGAACAGAGTAATTAAGCAAACTCTGCAGTTCAAACATGAGATGGTATCATTATGAATTCCTCACTTGACATGGGTGGATAAATAGCGCGGGTTAATTCACATTTTTTTTGCCTGTTTTTGTTGTACACCATACAAAAATCTGCTTCTTGTGTTGACATTGTACTTTTATGTAAGTGTCCAAGTATGTATATTTATACATTTCTTTGTCTTCACTATAAACAATATCTCTGCTGCTGAAATGGATCCACTATATCTGGAGGTCAGGCCTTATATTCAATCTTGAGCACATTGAAAAAAAAATCCATTAGGGTTCATCTTTCCTGCATCAACCATTCTATTGTGGTGCTGCAGTGAGATCTGTTTTCATCAAGCAGATTCAATACGTGAGCTGGGCAATGAAAAGAGTGCAATAGAGTTAGATGAGGAGAGGAGAGGTTGGGGGTGACATGGTGGGGGTTGTGGGGGTGGTTGAGATTGGGGCTGGGAAAGCAAGTAGAAATTCTAAAGAAAAAAAAAAGGTAACTCTTATTCAAAATGAGCGTATAGCTCCAATTTTCTGTACCTTCTGGATTTCATTATTAGATATGTTAGAGATAATTCAGTTCAGTAAAATGAGGTTATTCTATCCCAACAAAAGCCTGAAAGCTGCTGTTTTTTAAATGTGGTTCAATTTAGATTGAAGTATGCAGATATTTGAATGTACTCCAGTACAAGTGCAACAACAAACATATAATAAATAGGCTGATCATATAGATCCAAGGATTTAGACAAAGTAGAATTTTGCAGTTTGATCATAATCATGTAGCTGTTGGATAGAATATATAAGTGGCTTAGCTTGATTGGTTATTTTTTGGGCACTTTGTTACTGGCAGACTGCTACAAAGACACAATTTGCTGCCATTTATTTAGAGACATTTACAGAAAATGGCAAAGATAACCCATATTGACAGAAGTAAAACAGGAATTTTGGATCTGCTTCTCCTCAATTAAAAAAAGGCCTTGAAGACCTTTGAGAAAAAATCTGGTGCCTTCAAAGCTAAACATAGAGTAATGGTTAGCTAGAGGGCTAAAGATCTTTTCTTAATAAGGCATTTTAGTCCTTTTCTGAATACGTTCTGTTTCATTTTTACTGTAACGTTTTACTGAATGTGTAAGTCTTGCTATAGATGTATATATTAAGTGAGATACCACTAACCAATCACATTTGAGCCTTCAGTGGTATGGAAGTACATAATCTGTGTGGAGACCAAAAGCTTCCCACAAATGATATTAAAAGCTAAAGCATGTTATCTGTTTTTCAGACCGCTCTGCATTAAATTCTTTAAACAAGTGATGTTTTTGTCCATCTATTTGTGATTCACTACCTTGATATTTGGAGACTACACTGAAGTACAGACTAATCATCTGTTGCACCTGGTAGCAATGTCATTAGACTATAGCAGTGGACGTAGTGGATGTTTAACTGACATATTGGGTTTATGTTGGTCTGTTTCAGGTGTGTTGGCATCTGCTTAGTTACATTTTTTAAGGACAAACATCAACAAGCATTGTATGCTAAACAAATCAGATCCAGTTCAAACTCAGCTATATGTAGTAGGGTTGGGCAATGTACAATTTTTAATTCCATGATGTCCTAAGAAAATACTAGGTTGTGTATTACCATCAGCATAGAGAGGCTTGTGATGTTGAATTTCTACCTCATATAATTTTGGTCCACGCAGCTGGCTGCTCATACTGAGTCATTAATTTCCACTGTCATTGCATACTTGCTCAGAAGGAGTGGTTGCTCCATTTACCCCTCAACTCATTGAAGGCGGCTGTTCTTTCTTAGACAGCTTCTTACCAACTGGCATAATAAACTGAACTTTACTGCCTTGTATTACAACTAGGTTCACGGTGTAATGTACAACATTAAATTTTAATCTGTCTCTATTGGATTGATCTAATTATATTTTCAAACAGTTCCCAATGTTGCAAACACATCACTAAATTAGCTCGTCACCTCTTCAGGTTATTATTGTTTAAAATCAGCCTACCAGTATACTGGCCTCAAACATTCAGAGTGGAAGCAGTAGCAGGCATTCTAGCTCAAGATCCGACCTAAATATGCATTGTAGTGCAGGAAAAATTTACTTCCATTGTGTTACCCACTGCCACCCAAGTTTGTATTAATCATAGAAGCCTTCTTGTGTATATGAGGTATACCCCAGTATACATATTACCATATGACAGCCCAACCCTAATATTAATTTAATTTCAGCCATCAGTTTTCTGTATCTGTTTGATCCTGTTCAGATGTGCATTGTGGGTCAGGTGTGCGTCAAAGCTCATCACAGAAACGAACAAGCCAAATACACAGCGTTAAAAGTTGCCAATTATCCTAACATTCATGTTTTTCGAGTGTGGGATAAAGCCAGACTACCTGAAGAATATTTATGCCTGCGAAGGGAGAACATGCAAACTTTCAAGAATGCAAAAGTGCAAGAATTGCAAACAACATGTAATAAGTGCCTCCAGAGTGAACTGCAGAATTAATTGCAATTCAGTAGAGTCAAATACTGTTGTCAAATACTTGCTGTCAGAGCCTCTAATGTCCAACAGTGACTGAGCCTCTATTAATGAAAATATATTTACAAAAAAGCAGCAGTTGAAAACGGTCTAAATTATATCAGCAGAAATATTACCAACATCAACATAAAAATTAAGCCTCCATTGGTCAATTGTTTTTCATTTTCAAATTAATCTTTTCAATTTCTTTTAAAAGCATTGTATTTGTTTTGGGGAATTGTTTCACTTCCTTATAAGAGCAAATTGGCTATTTTTATATTTTAGTAATTTCAAGAAACCATCAATTAATCAGCTTCATTAAAATATTTAACACATTTCCTGCTAATCCATTTGACTCGTGCTTGTAGTGTTCGAAAACAAGGATTTTGCTGGTTTAATCCATTCATTCATAGTGGAAGTTAACAGAAAATATATGTTTTTCTCTAGTCACAACATGAAAGACATAATTAACCACTCTCCTAATTTTGCAAAGAGCCCATTTTCAATGATTATTATTATTTCTGGTGGTTATTGTTTTCTGGTCTGAAACTACTCCTGGACTAACTTGAGAGCCCTTTTTCTCTGATGCTCCGCTGCACTTGGCAAAGCCTCTCACTGCTTCTCTCCATTAATGCCCTGACTGTCATAGCATCTACAAGTTCCAAAACACATTAGAAATTTAATAGCCTTGCTCAGGTTGCATTGATAAGATCAATGCAACCCCAGAACAGATACACATCTCTGTTGCCACTGGTGAATAATTTTTGGACTCACGAGCAAAGTGGCCACATTGTAGTCACTTTCCACTTTCAATTACACCTGAACTTGCTGAAAGCAAAGCTGTTTAATCATTGGCTGAATAAATCTGTTTATGTGAGCCTCACACCTGTGTGCCTGAAATGTATTTTAGCTGAAAAGCTCTATATGGTTTTTCTTTAAATGCATGCAGCTGGAATAAATTATCTTTCATTAGGTTTTTTTGTGGTTCATCCAGTATGAGCCATCATCAGACTGGCTTGAGTGTGATGTTTTGAATATGTAACAGATGATGAATGTATAATCAGGAAGGGAATGTTATGTATAACAGCAGAGTAAGAACAGAAAGAGCTGTATGCAAAAGCAACTTTAGCTCCATCAGATTCACAGGTATTATCGCATTTGCAAGTTTTTCTTGAATATAAAACACAAATTTATCAGAATAAGGGTCAGTTCATTGCTAATGAAGGTTGTCACACCGTAAAGAGCTGCCAACTGCATTCATATTCAAATTCATTCCCTCAATTTCTTTTTTTTACAATGTTTGAGAATAAGAATTTTCACACAAGCTTCTTATCCTCGGTTGTTGAGGTTAATTATCAAGTATTAATCCCACCCCGACTGTCGTGTTAACTTGGATGGAAGCCTGTGTTTTCCCCTTGTGCTTTTGTTTTTCCTCACAAGGTATTAAGTCCTCCTGGCAGGTGCTCGCTCCCCAAACCTGTGTGAATGAAATATGAGCTGCAATGTCAACTGAACTTGTCACAGACAAGCTGGGATGAATAAATGATAAGAGACTAGAGGTGTGTTTTAATGTATTCGCTCCCAGCTAGCGTATTATCTCCAACTGTACACCTGCTGGTTTTCTGTGTAAATCTGGAACAAAAGGAAATGCTTTAGAAAATATGCTTTCAAGGAAGAATAAAATCTCCATAATTCTAACTTTGTATAAAAAAATGACATTTCAAAAGTCCTGCACTTAACTGTGTTTACAGTTCTTGCCAATATGAACTTTAAAATTGTCTTTATAGACTTTCTGCTCTTTGAAGCTTATACTGTACCATCCATTCAAATGAAGAAAACCTATTTCTCCTCTGAAAGACCTTCATTTTCAGGCATGTTTTAAAGGGATTTGAGTGTCTGAAAAAAAAAGAATGATGGAATGTCTGTCTTTTCATTACAAGCCCAGTGATAGAAAGGGACTTGTATTATTTATTCCAATGTTGATTCAGGCATAGATGATTTTGAATGATCAATGCTTCCAGTGGAACAAAAATCTGGTTTTGCTTGTTTCATGGCTTCTTGAAATTGACAGCCAAGAGACAGGATGGTTACTCTTTAAAATGACCCCCCCCCCCCCCCCCTACATTTTTTGTAAGATTGTTTATTTTCAAATTTTCGCTCGAGTTAACGTTCCATTTTGGTATTTCACACCTCCCTCGCCCATAAATGAACCATCAGCGCTATAAATCACTGGACAAACAGAGACTTGTGCAAATCCTGAAAGGTTCAAAGATTTATGTAACACATTCATGTTTTCCACTTTCTCATTTTAGTACTCCACGGGTAAAGCCGAGCTAATAAAAGGTCCTATTAATATTTCCTGTTGCTTGGCAACGGCAGGCAGCAAGTAATAGCATTCTGTGAAAAAACAGATGACCGATAAGGAAAAATTCAATTCTTTTCTCATCTACTGGGAGAAAGTACCTTATTTCTCTGGCAATGTGATATGAAACTGTAGTTGTATATTAAGAAATATTTTCAAAGAAGTAGAGGTTATTTTCCAATTTCACCATTTTATTGCATGCTGGAATGGCAACTCATCTATTTTCTCCACCCAGATAAAGTCAATTAACATACTGGATTAATATTATCAAAGGACAAGGTGACTTAATTTCTGCCTGTTAATTAAAAAAAATGGAAAAATGTGATCTTATTTCATTTAATTTATTCTGGAGGTGTAATTTAAACTTGTTTTGGGCAAATACAATCTTTTATAATAATCCTGCTTTTCACTGCGATCAAAATAAGAAGAGTAGCATCTCCCAAGTGACAATTTGTAATCATATTTATGGAGCAGAAGAGTAAAATATGATCTATCACATTTTTTCAACAACTTCATCCACACTAGATGTGATCAACAGTAGCAGTTCAACCATAAAACAGAAGCTAAACAAAACACAGCTTCAGTCACAGCAGATAGAAGGTGTTATGAGAACCTGATACAAAGATAACAAATTTTATATTAAACTTAGCCATGCCCCCCCACTGAGATTTATCATGCCATGAAATCATGTCCATATTGCACCGTACCCCATCTCAGCCATCCATCAGCTCATTCTGCCTCTGGTGGCAGGAGTGTTCAGCTCTGGTGGCAGTGGAGAGCTGTGTCGTCTCGCTCTGGGACAGCCACCCCTCCCGCTGTGCCACCAGCCACCACTTCAAAACAACGCTGCCACTCTGGTTGGTTAACATGCACAGGAGTGGCTTGAGGCAGGGTGATGAAAACAACACTTTATTTGCTAAGCACAGTTAGTAGAATGAGGGCTGAATTCAGGGACCGCAGCTACCATGTTTTACCTCAGAAAGCCCAGAATGTTTTTTGAAAGTGCCGTAAAAGAGAGAAACTATGCCATAGTTTAAATCAGTTGCATGTCTATTTCGCATTTATTTTAAAACTTTAGAAAATGTCCCTTGTGTTCAACTGTTGTTTTCATAGATGTGTGGAACAATAATCATGGAAAACCTATTAAAGACATCTAACCCTGTTGTACAGTTTGATATTTTTAATGGTTATTGTAATCACAAGTTAATTTATTTGGCAGTTTGAAGCTTTAATACTAAAAATCTTGACAATAGCGTGAAAATGACTTTCAAATTACTGTCAGATGTGTGAAATTCTCTGTGAGAACATTTTTACATTCACATATTTCTTTTACATGACCTTCACTTGCATGGCACAGAGAGTACTGTGTGCTGTTTCAAAAGTATATGTGCTCTTTGTTGTTTTGTGTTCATTGCTTCTGCAATTTTTCTGCATCCGTAAGTGCACACACGCACACAAAGTGTGTTTGACACAGCAGTCAGGAGTCTCATTAGTGGCAGAAGAGGAGCCTTGCCTTCTGCTGTCAGTAGTGTGTGTCCCCTCCGCTCCTCACAACCATCTTCCACATGTCATGTCAGCCAAGGCTCTGATTCTCTGACGCTGTGCTTTGTGAGGTGAGCTCAGAGACACACCCAGGCAGGGAGGGAGCAAGAAGGGGTGTGGGGGCACAAGAGAGGAGAACAAGAAAGGGGGGGGGGGGATGGTGAACTGAGGAACAAGAAAGAGAACTAGGGGTGGTAGTGGAAGGGGTTGGGGGGATAAAAGTAAAGGAGTCTCTATCTCACATTATTGGTAATGAGGAACATGGAGGATGGTGCCAAGGGGGACATCATGACATTACTATCTGCAAATCAACCTCTGCTTTTTTTTTTTTTGCCGCTGCAGATTCACTCTGAGAAATGTTTTAATGGCTCACAGTTCTTCTCACACAAAAAAAACCCAGCAACTTCTTTCTTTAAATTAGTCCTGTACTATTATTATATAATCACCCATAATTTTGTGTTCAGGCTCGATCCTCTGTTTTTAGAGGTTTCATTTTCAATCTGATTATTTTGACTATTCAATACTTTTTCAAGAAGACATTATTTTTTCCGGTTCAGAATAACTGACTTAGTCACAGTCATTCGGAATGGGTAAAATATATGAATATATATTACATAAATAAGACTAGAAAACCCCTTACTCACAATGATCACTAAAATTGATCTTAACAAAATTTGCTACCTATAGGAGGTCCCCTTATCTTAAATAGACCCCAACACCTTTCACATTTTTAACAAGGCAAGTACTTCAGTCATCGCAAGTAAAATAAAGGCAACATTTATTACTGTAAAGTCGGAATAATAAACCCACTGTGGGTCATTGAGCATCAAGTGGAGGGATTTTAAATGATGTACAGATATCTAAATAAATTTAAAGATACTTTTTAATAGCACGTGTTTGCCATAACTGTAAAAGATCGTCATAATAAAACAACGTGGTAGAGTAGTATGCAAGCAAAGGTGTACTTGTAGTACTATCTGTCTCTCCTACTGTTATTTTTAAGTCTGGAAAACAATGATATACTATGATGTCTGAAATGATTTTGCTTACTTTTTGTGCAATCTCAATATTGTAATCTGATTAATGGTTAAAATTGTCTCTTAAGTGATTTATTTTGACAACACAGAGTGGTGCAGATGAATGCTGTACTGTGATGATTTGACTGTTTTGCTTAACACGTCAGCACTGAAACACTTATATTTTTCAGTTTGAAACATTCCATCCACTGTTCAACATATATCCTTACTTAACATCTGTCTGATGTCTCAAGAAGGCTGGCAAAGTGCTTTGCTATTGCTTCCACACATAAGTAGCATATGATTCATGAATTAATTCTTCTATTAATTCTCCTTAGCTTGTGTAAATGACCCTCCAGGGCATATATAAGTTTGATAAACCAAAGACATGCTTGATGGAAGAGAGAAAGAAACACAGAAAGGGAAAGAGTATAGGGAAAGAGGGAAAGAGAGGTGAGAGGCTTGAAGGCTCTTTGAGGAACAGAGTTGTTAGTGCTTTGCCCTTGGGGTAAATGAGAAGTAGCTTTGAGGGCTGTGAGGAGCCGGGTCTGTTCCCCACCTAAAGGCGTGTTTACCACCTTGTTGCACGGTGGCTGTGCTTTTGAAGGATCAGTCTCGAGTGCGCCTCTAATTAAAGCTGTCATGGCTGGGTGCCTGCAGGGATAATGTTCTATTATTATAGTCATTTGTTTCAATTAAACGCTGACTGATTTTACAATAGCAGCTGTGAACCTGTGTGAGTGAGCCATCACTCCAAACAAGATGGCTCCAGTCAAGCAGTGAGTAGGGAGAGGAAGTCTTTGGAGTCACAGAGGCATCGATCACTGTGCTGCTTATTCAAATAGTAACAACTAATGACAAAATGCTTCATCCTTTTGTTTTTTCCAGTTTGTTTTATTTCCAGCCCCAAATTAGAAGGCACATTTTTTCACATATTTAAAGTAATGAATTAAGCTTTATTGTGCTAACATTTGTAGATTCCGAGGTATAATGTCCAAGTTTTCTTATGATGTCAGTTCAATAAACCTTGCATGCTCTCGTCTGCCTTATTTAACTGATGAAACAAATAATATAATAATCATAAGGAGGTATATTCCAGAGTTATTGATGTGATCAACTGCGGAGTGTGATTCTCCTTTTTTCCTCATAGCTGTGTAGAACTTTCTTCCTTTTTTCTAACATCTCAGGGCTGGTGATCAGATCCATTTAGCTAAATCAAATGGTGCAAGCAATTGAAACAGCCATGAAACCATTTCGAAGGTAGGGTCAGCAGGAGCATAGGGGTAACAATGGCTTTGTGATATTCCATCTCTCATACATTGTGCTACACATAATTGGAAAGCCTTTGTTATTTGACTCCCATTTGACTATGATGTACAAGATGTGAATACAAACAAGACAGGCGTAATGAAGGCAGAGGAACGAGCTCACACCGAGTTTCCTGGCTTTACATCACACTTTAAGCTTTGCCTGGCTGCTTGTCACCAAAAGCAAAACCCAACTGTCCCATTGCTGACTTTGGGCAGGGAATTTCTACTTACACACACACTTTTCTCTACTGCAAGTAGATTCTGACTGATAAAAATGAGCAAATATACCCCTGTCACAATAAATTGCTCTGGAAAAACAAAAGGGCAAATTGTAAACCATGATCTTGTTGTTTTTATTTAAAGCAGAACTCAGTGGCTACTAGATAATCAAGGTTCAAAATATATTTCTGTCTCCAGTATTAAGGAGAAATTTGATAAGTGGGTCTCAATTAAAACACCATAGAGTCACCAGGCTGTTTTAAAAGTGATAACGTTTTTCTTTAATAAAGACAAATATAAACACCAGCTTAATTTAGTTGTAGTTCAAAATAATTGGGCACAGAATTTTATGTTTTTTATTCTATTAGGCTTACTGTAAAGTTATGTTTGAAGCCTGACAATTTAATGTTAGCTAGTTGTTTAATTGTTAACTGGGCATTAACAAATAAATTGTCCTGTCATGTAGCTAGCCTGGACTATTTAAAACGGCTCGAAGTTAAAATGTCTAGTATACATTATGCATTATCATAATATTGGAATAAACTTCTACACTTTCCCAAGAGACTATTGGGAAGTTGATGTTTTCTCAGGTGAACAATTTCCTTTTTACCATTCTACAGTAACATTCTTTGAGGATGCCTGCTGTCTTCCTCAACAGTTTTTACTTGTCAGCCTGCTCCATGTAGTCTAAACTGGGATTTTGTGACTGTCAAATGTGCAACTGCCTCGAAGATGCCACATTCTTGTGCTTTTCAGGGTCTCATAGTTGTTTGGAAATAATTCCAGCAGACTCACACTCAGCTGATTGGACAGACTGAAACTGTTTCTTGACCGTGACTTTAGTGTAACTAGAAGAATTAGCATTTCCTGCAAAAATGCAGTGTGAATGCTGTAAGCTGAATTTTTTAGCTGAAATTGACTGCAGAAAATCTGCTGGAAGCTGATAAATTAGTAGAAATAGCAGAAACAGCAAAGAAAAACTGTCATCTGATCTGTTTAAGCAGGAAGACTATTAGCTATAAAACCACTTAACAATGTAAAGTTACCTCAAAACTACTTGTTGAAAGAGTTGTTGAAATGCAAGAACTGACAAACAGTTTAAAAAAGTAGGAAAGAGCTGCTATAGATGAGCTGAAAAAGCATAGACTGAAGCAAAAATATAACCTAAGAATTTGAAGTCTGCTAAAATACATAAAAAAATTGCAGACATTTCAGAAAAAATTAACTGACAAAAAATACGCTGAAGAAACACAAAAACAAACAAGTGTTCTTCAGCTTAGAGAGAAGAGTGGAGAAAAAGAAGCTAAAATGCTGATATTAGCATATTGGCTATCACTAGCATGAAGGCTGATATTAATTTAACCCATCTACCATGCAAAAAGCAATATATACGCTAAAATTAGCTAAAATGCCAATGCTTACTACAGCCTATATTCAACAGTCTATGAAATTGCCATTTACAATTATTCACTCTTCAGCATCCACACAATAATAATAATAATAATAATAAACTAGAACATTTCTGAAGAAATTTAGACGGAGCCTGCTTCTTGGTGCGTGCTTTTCGGACCAGAGCCAAAGGTTGTGGGGCTGAGGTACAAAACCAAAGCAACAGAACGGTGTGCATCACGATTGAGGGTAGAAGGTTAAGATGTCTATCTAGACCTGTTCTTGTTTCACCAGTAATCATGCGTCCTTGCATTGCTTTGGCAGTCGCCAATAAATAAAGAGTCCAGTTTAGAGATTTGTAGTAATGGGTGCCACAAGGCAATGGCATGGGAGTCAGGCCACTCACTGTTCTCCCTTCATTGCTATGGCAGGCCCCAACTAAGGAATGTCGAGGCTTTTATTTTGTAAATATCAGTGAGCTTATTTTTAAAGGATAAAGTAGATCCATTTCCATCACAGAGTCCCAGCAATAGTGTTAAGACCAATGCTGCAGTTATCGCTGTGTGAAATATGAAGACGTTTATTTTGTAGGGTATGTCTAAGTGTTGTTTTGGAAGTCTGGTATAGTTGTCCTTTTAGGTCTGGCATTCTTCCACTAGATATAAAGAACCTGCTTGCTATTCTAAAATCATTGCGTATGCTATTATTAGCTTAAAAAATCAATACAAACTATGGAATGCTGAGGCTTTAATTTTGAAAGTTTCAGTAAGCCTTATTTCAAAGGACCAGCATAGTCCCATTTCCAACACTGGGTGAACTCCAACAGTAGTGTAATGCCCAGTCCTGCAATGATATATAGTTTAAAATGTAAAGACTTATTTTGTAGAGCATGTTTTGTCTTATTTTGAAAGTCCAGCAAGGTTGTCCTTTCAGGTCTGGGTTAGTTCAATTAGTTGTTCTAAAATCATTGTCTATGCTATTATCAGCTTACAAAATCATTAGTAACTATGGAAGGTTGAGGCTTTTATTTTGAAATGTGGGGCACAAAGGGGGCGGGGCTAAGGACGACTCTGGGGAATTGGGACACACTACGCACTCGAACCCATCAATGGGAACGCGCAATTCAGGGGACACAAGGGTGGAAGTGCGGGTATTGGGACATGGGCATGGAAGCTTCTGGCCTGAGGTCAGCCTCAGAGCCACTCTCTGTCAGAGGTTACTTAAGTTCACTGGCAGCTGTGTTCTGTTGCTATGGTAATTAATGAGTGCCCAACAGCTGCTGTTTCTCACTCACACAGCACCATACTTTGTGTCTCATCATGGCCTGGCTTTATAACATGGTGGCACATGCTCTCAAACTACTGCCCATAACTCAGAAACCGCAAGGGCTATCAACGCCGTTCTTGGACTGTTTTTCTCAGAACGGACAGGTGAACAAGAATATTAACACATTTCTGTTGAAAATATAATAATACAGGCACAACTCCAGGTGAAAAAGGGAAAAATGGAGAAAAACACAAAAATGCCTGAACATGCTCTCAAATAATGTCTAATACCTCAGAAACTATAAAGACTATCAATTTGACTCATGCGCTGTATTAATAAGCAGGCCTTGCTGAACAATCATGGAGCTTCTCAATTTTCTACAGAAATCTGTCTGGGAGGTGTGACCATGTGAAAAAGTGGATCATTTTGACCATTTTTAACCTGAGTGAAGGTGAATTTTTCACTGTCAAACAAACATACTTCACGAGGAAATGATAAAAGGTATCCAAATAATTTGTGGACCGTAGGTATCAGCACGGATTGGTGAACAATCCTGGAGATTTTAATGTGTCTACATAAATCCGTGTAGGAGATGTGACAGTGTAGAAAAGTGGATAATTTTTATTTTTTTAAATTTCAAGGGATTTTGGGAAGGACAGATTGGGTACTCCTAAACAAACCTTTTTTATGACAAAACTATAAAAGGTATCAAAAAACGTCCTTCACTGTGAGCGCCAGCAAGGTCTGAAGCTAAATCTGCACAAGGCTCATGTCTCTACCTCAAACGGTTTACGAGAAACGGAAATTTGAAAACATGTGAGTTTAATGATTTTTTGCTCAGATTTTTCCTGAAATTCCTATAGGTTTCCCTTTCAGGGTGTGTTGACTTTGCGTTGCTTTGGGGCATGTTGCCGGAAATCTGTTAGTCCCACATCAATGAGGGTGACATTTTCTGAATTGCGAAAGAGCATCCTATGTTTTGATGTATAATTTCTATAGGTAGAGTGAAAATTAAGCGAGTGAGGAGAGTTTATTTGTTCTTTCTCAGGTTATTCAAAAACCTAGAGTGCACACTCTACCAACTGACGAAGTCCGCCATTGGATTACATTAAAAAATCGAAAACTTCAAAAATCTTGGGTAAAATTTGAATCGCGATTGTTAAACATTGTGAACATTTTAAAAGTTGAATGGTGTTTCTAGCTGAAAGTATGTAGAAGAAGTAAGCTGTGAAAGAGCACAAAGTTTTAGCTGAATTTTGCGGAATTTTTAAGATTTTCCATTCAATTCAATGGGCCAAAAATCGGCACAAAAAGCTGAATAATTTACAAAGTATAAAAAATATTAATACCAACAGTCATAGCCATAATGTCCTAAATGAGCTGAACATTTTAAAACTTGAATGGCTGAAATAGCACAAAGAATGAAGGAGGAGATAGGATTACATTATAAAACTAAAAATCTGAAAAAAATGTAATAAAGTTTGAATCAAAATTGTAGAAAATCTGTAAAATATATCAAAAAGTTGAATGACACAATAATAGCAAAGGGTTGTGAAAGCATTTTAAAAGTTGAATGTATGCGGAAGTAGTTAAATGGCAAAACAGTGACGTTTTAGCATAATTTTTGCTGTTTTCCATTCATTCCAATGGGAGCAAAAAAATCGTAAAAAGCTGAATATTTTAAAAAGTATGAAAGGTATAAATACCAAAAGTCATAGCCTGAATGTCCTGAAAGGGCTGAATAGTTGTCTTTAAGCTGAACGTTTAAAACAGCACAAAGTATGCAGAAGGAGAAGTGAATCAAAAAGTGTACGGAAGCAACCAGAATAATAATAAGAAGAAGACGGAATAGTAAAGAATAAAGAGAAACAGGATCTCAATAGTGTGAATGCCTTCAGCATTCACACAATAACACGGATTTTGGAGATAAACTATTTCTGCCTGAGCTGTTTTAAATTACTAAAATTAATCTCACTGCTCTAAGAATTAAATTACATAAATGATGTCACATCACAAAAAATTTTGATATGACATCTGTCAGGTAAGGGAAGTATTACTAAAAATAACTTAACACAACTTCACTTCAAATAATCTCAACAATCACTTTTATTTCATAGCTGATTGGCTCTCCTCTGGTATCCAAACAATGAATTTATGTTTTCTGGCACAGAGAAAAAAGAAATCTGAACAGCTGTCTATGTGTTTTTTGGGGGAATAAATCTTTAGTTGTTCTGTATTTGCTAACATTCATTAGCTGACTCACAGGTCGCAGCATAAGGTAAGGGATGACAACACTACTCTGTGCTCCATACAACTGGAGAAAATACCATAGTGTCTGGTATATTAATAAAATGACCACAGAAGGGGTCGCAGCGGTGGTGCAGGGGTAAAAGGGTGTGACCCATATACGGAGGCTACTGTCCTCAGCCATTATGGATTTGAGACCAGGCCTGTTGACCTTTGCTGCATGTCTTCCCCTGTCTCTCTCCACCCAGTGAACTTATAAAATAAGACCACTAGTGCCACAACAAAATAGACCATAGAAATGGTATGTTGGTTTTGGGACGTCTCGAAATCTTGGCTTACCTTGAAACCTTAAACCACCCAGGCCTACTCTCTATATTAACCCATTATAAGAAACATTTAAAAGGCAGTCAAATCTTACCTACTTACCTAATGTTTTTTTTTTTTTTCAGTTTTCTTCAAGAGCTGTAAATCTTTAGATTTAGAGATTATAAATACCCCCTGCTTTTGTCAATGTAAAGTAACCAGTAGTTATATGGTTAACAAAAAGAGCAAAGACTAATTAAATCTAGTTACTCTTTGTGCAATTTGAAAGACACCATTAGGAATTAGCATACAGTACCTATGGCAACCGGCAATCAGATTCTTCATATTTGCACAGCCGTCTGCAGCCAGTTTTATTTAGCCCAGGTCTGATGCCACTGTGTGATAACCTCTTGCTTTTTGTTCCTCATTCAGGTGAAAGCACCAATTAAAAGCCCGCAGCTGCAAAAAGGAATTATTATAAGAAATGAATTAGCACAGTGACAGTGGCCTGAGCAAGAGGCAAAATTTGTATAATGTGACATAACGTTTGTTGTAGACACACTATAGAATACTTTTAAATAGTTATGTACTTGCAACAGTTGAACTTATCTCTTTATATAAAGGGGTTGGACAATGAAACTGAAACACCTGGTTTTAGACCACCATAATTTATTAGTATGGTGTAGGGCCTCCTTTTACGGCCAATACAGCGTCAATTCGTCTTGGGAATGACATATACAAGTCCTGCACGGTGGTCAGAGGGATTTTAAGCCATTCTTCTTGCAGGATAGTGGCCAGGTCACTACGTGATACTGGTGGAGGAAAACGTTTCCTGACTCGCTCCTCCAAAACACCCCAAAGTGGCTCAATAATATTTAGATCTGGTGACTGTGCAGGCCATGGGAAATGTTCAACTTCACTTTCATGTTCATCAAACCAATCTTTCACCAGTCTTGCTGTGTGTATTGGTGCATTGTCATCCTGATATACGGCACCACCTTCAGGATACAATGTTTGAACCATTGGATACACATGGTCCTCAAGAATGGTTCGGTAGTCCTTGGCAGTGACGCACCCATCCAGCACAAGTATTGGGCCAAGGGAATGCCATGATATGGCAGCCCAAACCATCACTGATCCACCCCCATGCTTCACTCTGGGCATGCAACAGTCTGGGTGGTACGCTTCTTTGGGGCTTCTCCACACCGTAACTGATGTGGGGAAACAGTAAAGATGGACTCATCAGAGAACAATACATGTTTCATATTGTCCACAGCCCAAGATTTGCGCTCCTTGCACCATTGAAACCGACATTTGGCATTGGCATGAGTGACCAAAGGTTTGGCTATAGCAGCCCGGCCGTGTATATTGACCCTGTGGAGCTCCCGACGGACAGTTCTGGTGGAAACAGGAGAGTTGAGGTGCACATTTAATTCTGCCGTGATTTGGGCAGCCGTGGTTTTATGTTTTTTGGATACAATCCGGGTTAGCACCCGAACATCCCTTTCAGACAGCTTCCTCTTGCGTCCAGTTAATCCTGTTGGATGTGGTTCGTCCTTCTTGGTGGTATGCTGACATTACCCTGGATCCAAGATGGCGCCACAGATGGTTGCCTCGGCGTGTTGGTGCGCTTTGTTATGTTTTTTGCTTTAAAACGGTCTTCTGTGATGGTACCCGGAGCTCTCTCACCAGAGAAGAACTCATGAACATCAGGGCTACTACACCAGAGGAGTTATTTCCAACTTTTCTGCCTACTGCTCTGGAATGTTTGGACATTCTGGTCAAAGGTGCGCTCACTTTTGTTCACGCGGTGAAATGCCGGAAGAGAGGGAAACGGGCTGGGGTGCTGGTACGACTTTGCCAGCGTGGACTACGAACACTGTTACCTGGAATATTTCTCTCTAACGTGCGCTCACTTCCCAACAAAATTGACAAACTACAACTGCTGTTGGGGAAAAACAGGGACCTTTATTCATCGGCAGTTTTGTGCTTCACGGAGACGTGGCTGTGTGGATTATTACCGGACTCTGCGCTGCAGCTGGCAGGATTCCAGCTCTACAGAGCGGACAGAGACACGGAACTCTCCGGCAAAGCAAAAGGTGGAGGAATCTGTTTTTACCTCAACAGTGGTTGGTGCAACGACGTGACAGTGATTCAGCAGCACTGTTCTCCAGACCTGGAATCCTTCATCATAAACTGTAAGCCTTTCTATTCCCCCCGTGAGTTCGCTTCGTTCATCCTGGTCAGTGTTTACATCCCGCCGCAAGCTAACGTGCAGGTCGCACAGCGCATGCTCGCCGACCAGATACTGAGTGTGGAGCGGACCAACCCGGACTCCTTAGTAATCGTCGTTGGTGACTTTAACAAAGGTAATCTCACCCACGAACTCCCCAAATATAGACAGTTTATAAAATGTCCGACCAGAGAGGACAACATTCTGGATCACTGTTACACCACCATCAGAGACGCTTATCACGCCGTCCCACGTGCTGCACTGGGCCAATCCGACCACATCATGGTCCACCTGATTCCTGCATACAGGCAGAAACTAAAGCTCTGCAAACCTGTTGTGAGGACGACAAGGAAGTGGAGCAGTGAGGCTGTGGAGAATCTCCAGGCGTGTTTAGGCTGTACAGACTGGGATGTGTTCAGGACTACTACCAACAGTCTGGACGAGTACACAGAGGCTGTGACTTCCTACATCAGCTTACAACAACGACAAACCCTGGTTCACAGCTAAACTCAGAAGGTTAAGACTGGATAAGGAAGAGGCCTTCAGGAGTGGGGACAAAGACATATACAGAGAGGCAAAGTACAAGTTTGGCAAGGCAGTGAAAGAGGCCAAACGACTGTACTCTGAGAAGCTCCAAAACCAGTTCTCAGCCAACGACTCTGCGTCTGTCTGGAAAGGGCTCAAGCAAATCACCAACTACAAGCCAAAAGCCCCCCACTCCATCAACGACCGACGCCTCGCCAACAACCTGAACGAGTTCTACTGCCGCTTTGAAAGACAAAGGGACAGTCCTGCAACCATCCCCCACGACGCCCCCCAACAGCTGCAGCCACAATCCACCACCCCCATCTCTCCAACCTCAAGAGGGGCCTTGGCACCTCCAACCCCCACCCTGAAGTTCCCCCCCACCAGCCCCCTACCCACGCCGAGGACGGCTCTTTCCATCCAGGAGAGGGACGTCAACAAACTCTTCAGGAGACAGAACCCCCGGAAACCTGCTGGTCCGGATTCTGTCTCACCAGCCAGCCTGAAGCACTGCGCTGATCAGCTGTCTCCAGTCTTCACAGACATTTTTAACACCTCACTGGAGACATGTCATGTGCCAGCCTGCTTCAAGTCCTCCACCATCGTCCCTGTTCCCAAGAAGCCAAGGACCACAGGGCTTAATGACTTCAGACCCGTCGCCCTGACCTCTGTGGGGATGAAGTCCTTTGAGCGCCTTGTGCTCTCACACCTAAAAGACATCACCGACCCCCTCCTGGACCCCCTGCAGTTTGCCTACAGAGCCAACAGGTCTGTAGATGATGCAGTCAACCTAGCCCTTCACTTCATCCTCCGGCACCTGGACTCCACAGGAACCTACGCCAGGATCCTGTTTGTGGATTTCAGCTCTGCCTTCAACACCATCGTCCCAGTTCTGCTACAGGAGAAGCTCTCCCAGCTGAGTGTGCCCGACTCCACCTGCAGGTGGATCACTGACTTCCTGTCTGACAGGAAGCAGCGCGTGAGGATGGGGAAGCACGTCTCTGACTCCCTGACCATCAGCACCGGTTCCCCCCAAGGCTGTGTTCTCTCTCCTCTGCTCTTCTCCCTGTACACCAACAGCTGCACCTCCAGTCACCAGTCTGTCAAGCTTCTGAAGTTTGCGGACGACACCACCCTGATCGGACTCATCTCTGATGGTGACGAGTCCACGTACAGATGGGAGGTGGACCATCTGTTGGACTGGTGCAGCCAGAACAACCTTGAGCTCAACGCTCTAAAGACAGTGGAGATGGTTGTGGACTTCAGGCAGAACCCAGCCCCACCTGTCCCCATCACCCTCTGTGACTCCACAATTGACACTGTGGAATCTTTCCGCTTCCTGGGAACCATCATCTCCCAGGATCTCAAGTGGGAGCCAAACATCAGCTCCCTCATCAAGAAAGCCCAGCAGAGGAAGTTCTTCCTGCGGCAGCTGAAGAAATTCAACCTGCCAAAGACTATGATGGTGCACTTCTGCACAGCCATCATTGAGTCCATCCTCACCTCCTCCATCACCATCTGGTACGCCGCTGCTACAGCCAAGGATAAGGGCAGGCTGCAGCGTGTCATTCGGTCTGCTGAGAAGGTGATTGGCTGCAGTCTACTGTCGCTCCAGGAACTGTACACCTCCAGGACCCTGAAGCGGGCAGGAAAGATTCTGGCTGATCCCTCCCACCCCGGTCACAGACTCTTTGAAACTCTCCCCTCTGGCAGGAGGCTGCGGTCCATCCGGACCAAAACCTCACGCCACAAGAACAGTTTTTTCCCATCTGCCACCAGCCTTGTTAACAAAGCCCGGAAACCACACTGACACTCCCCCTTTCACTTGTAACACTGTAACTCTATGCGTTACATTAACGCTCAGCTTGGACTCCTGCTTTACTTGCACTGCCATACTTGCACAATGATCATCTGCACTGTTGTATTGCTCTTGCATCTTATACTGCTCTATACTTACTCTCACTCACTTAAAACTGTGCACATATATTTATATTATATTGTAGATATGTTTATACTTTTTAATTTGTATTGTATTGCACTGACTACACCAAAACAAATTCCTTGTATGTCCAAAAACGTACTTGGCAAAACTGTGCTCTTACCCTGCTAATTGAACCTTCACACTCTGCTCTTCCTGGTGCAATGTGCAATCAATGAAGACTGGCTACCAGGCGGGTCCAATTTAGCCATTAAACCTCCCACACTAAAATGACAGGTGTTTCAGTTTCATTGTCCAACCCCTGTACATTGCAATGGGTTCATTAATTAGGGAACAAAACATGCAGATTTTCAGCAATTGGCAATAATTAGTATCATTTTAAAATAAATTTAACATATAGAAATAAAATGAATGAAAGTCTTACTTCATATAAAAGAAAAACTCTTTCATTCAGTTAAAATCATTTGTGATTTTGCCTTTACCGGGGAAATTATAAGATTCATGTATATTCTGGCATACTAAATTTTTAAACAAGCAGCATTACTTTGCCTTTTCTGAATTGCTTTGCTTTGGATGTCTTTTTCTTGTTTATATTAAACACGGTGTGACTCAGATTAAAGGGTGACAATTTTGCTAGGAGGCTGTGGCTATGGAAATGCATCTGCCACAGCAATGAAAGGCTATTCTTGTTTGATTAATTGTTTTTTTTTCAATGCTTCTTGGGTTGCAAGAATCTTTATGGAACAAGTCCATTGAAAATTAAAAATAAATAGGTTATTTTTCCTTCTTTTCCACCAGTTTCTTTTGTTGTTCTTTTTTTGAACTACTTTTGCTGGCACTATTTGAGTGTAGTAATGGTGTTTTAAATCCTGATTGGAAGTCAGAGATTTCCATGGATGGGGGAGGTTACAGCTTTGTTATTTGAAATGCAAAAGGAATGACTTTGTTTGGGACTGGCTTTTGTGAGCAGCTGCTGAGGCAATGCAGAAACTAATGTGGTGTGAATATTATTTCAAAGCAGGCTAGAGCAGTACACAACATTACTTTGTAGTCCGTTTTTATTCTAGCAATCTACTGGGACCAATTATGATTAGAGAACCAAGCCTTCATCTCTGAACCTTTGCTCGTGTTTATCAAGACCTCATATGCTCAGGCCCTTTCAATTTGATCTTTTTAGCACTGCACTAATGTGTAATGTATTATTTAACTCATAAATGTTTAAAAGGGCTAACAAATGCTAGCTCATCACTTTCTGGTCTGTAAATTGCCAAACATTCCCATTTATGCTTGCATTAAAAGCATCCTTTGCTCCGTGCTCATGTTATGTCCACATGAATCTTGAAGAAGAGCTTTTGATCTGGTTATTATTGAAGATTAAAGATAGCTAAGAGCAGAACTTTGTGAGAGCCTGACTCTATAATTATTGCAGGGTGTTCTTCATGCAGGGCTCTTTCTCCAGCTGTGAGCACCACTTTTGCTTCTATTTGTGATCCCAGTTATTGCAAAAAGGTACTGTTTGACGTGGCACTAAGTAATTGTTTCTTACTTCACTGCACACGGTGAGCATAATGTACCTACAGGGGGCTGATGGGGTTGTTGATCAATATCATTGGCTTCGTGATTGCTTTACCAGGTGCTGAAAGCTCCAGCTTCTCAAGAATTCGTTTTCAGCCGCAAGAACTGAAGTCCTTCTTCACAACCAATGAAGTCTGAGAATTGATGCATGTATTGCCTCAAGAAGTGATCAGAAATAAACTAAAATACCTAAAAGAGAATGTATTTAAAAATTCAAAATGAATTTAAAAATGTGTTTAATTTTGACTGATACGTCATCTATGGTGTTCAGATATAGTTCATTAGGTGACTCATTGTGGTGACAAAAAAGAAACCAAATAAGTGAAACTAGGATAATAAAATACTGAAAAAGCTTGGATTTTAATATATATTTCCATCTACTTCTAATTGTTATTACTCGAGTATTTAATTTTCACTAAACTGTAAATGCAAGACATGAATTTACACCTAAGCATTTACATTATTTAACCAGGGCTGGTACTAAAGCTAGTTCATTCCTGGTCCTATAACAGAACAGCTTTGACTATCCGCAGGCAGAGAAGTAGCTCGGAGTAACATCATTACATCACTAACAACCCTTCTTTTACTCTTGGTAGAGGATTGCAGTTTAATGGCAATATTAAAAGACTGAAAGAGGAAAGACCAAAATGATGTTGGGTTGTATGTGACAAGTGATGTCAATATAAACAGTAGGAAAATATGAGGTAGTGAGCTCATGTTCCAGTGCCAATTTTTGCTTTTGTAGGGCTTCACAATAACCAGAAAACTAACTGCCTCACTGTTCCTGAATATTCCAAAAATGATCTTGATTGTTGATCTTTTATTCTTTTTCTTCACCACAATGTCCCACCACTCTTTGTGAGCTTTAATGTCTTGGCCACAAAAACATACACATTTATATCTAGTGTGAGGATTGAGGGCAAGTCTACCCAACAGGTCAAAATATTTTTGGCAGTACAAAATTGCATTCATGGTGCTTAAAATATACCCTCCCATATATTGCATCCGTGCAGTCTTTGGAGGTTGCAAATTTGCATGCCTTGATGTTGTGATATTTTGTGCAGGTCTGATTTATAAGATTGCTGATGGTCAACGTTTTCATGTTTTTCTGTATTACATTTTGCATAGCAGAAATAATTCAGGCAACCATAACATTTCAAATGTTTTTGGTTTCCATGAGCCCACCTTAAGCTCCTTAAAAAAAGTGGTTCTTTCCTCTGGACCACCTAAAAGTTGGTACTAAGATAAAACTAGTAGAATGGAGTCATTACTGGGGTTGAAACAGACCTGCTTCTAACAAAGCACTATCATGTTATGATTGTAGGTTATCAGTCTGTCCATCAAGTACGGAAAGCATTGCAGTAGATTTATTAAATACTGACTTAGTCCAAGTGGAGTAATCACTGAATCCATGACGTGTCTATCTCAGGCTTTGTGGTTCTGTCTCACCTTTGGTCTGCCTGCAGTCCATTTCAACCCATATAGAAGTAAATATTGGGTTTGAAATTGAAAACTTGAATACTCGAGGCTTTTGGCTTGACTTTGTAAGCTGACCAAAACAGTTCTGACATTTTTAATTGACAGGCAGACAAATCAAATGAACAACATTCTTGTGTGAGGTCCCGAACCAGCGTTATATGTTAATGCCAAACGACTTTTCAGGGGTAAATGTAGATGCCATAACAAGAGTAAGATAAAGAAAAAACTGAGTGTGAGGAACCGAAAAAACCAAAAACAGGTATAGAAACCAACAAGTCAATTGAGAAATCCAAAATAAGTTTGTTACTTTTTTTTTGTCTAGCAGGAAGCTACAGCGCTAATGGGTGTGTGTGATACTGTTCTTTACACTGTTTTCTGTTTCCCAAAACTTGATAAGTGCTTTACAAAGGATAATAGTTACTTGAATCATTTGTGACTAATTTGTGCATACCAATCTATTCTTTGCCCCACAGAAAAATATTTCAAAATGTTTGGCAATATTTATTAATATTCCACTAAAACTAAAAAAAAAAACTTTAAGCAAAACTGTTATATTTCAGATAAAGAAATAATTTTTTTAATTTTAGAATGGTACAGGTCAACATTAGATCTGTTAGGATTTTTTTCAATCACCATATAGACTATACCACATAAAAATGTCATCTCCACCTAAAAATAATTGCACATTTGGCTAATTGGCAGCGTTTATTGCTCTGAGCAGAGAAGATAGTAAAGCTGGTGTTCTTCTCTCATCCCAGATGCAGGAGATGGCTTTGCACCACCACCACCAACAGCAACACCATCACCAGCACCCTGATGGCGCTCATTACGATCCTGCCCGTAACCACCACATGATAAACAGCTCACCTCCGATACTCCCCAACCCCATGAGTGCACTGTCTCAGCTAAACCCTCAGGTCAGCCGGAGCACACTGCCTCATGGTTCCCCCTCGCCTCCAGGAAGTAAATCAGCCACACCCTCCCCTTCAAGCTCCAATCAGGAAGAGGAGACAGATCCTCATTCGAAGGTACTTATGTGGCTTCTTTAGTAGTGGAGATGGAGGCAGGGGCTCTTCTGAGATGGCTTAAAGACAAGTACAGTGAAGATTTTTGGGAGGAATTACAAAATATATTTAATTTTTTTTATAGTTTTGCTGGAATTACAGTTACAAATGTTACGTCACTGTTATGTGTGTTTGGTTGTTTGGCAGAGTGGAGTTTTTTAGACTTAGGTTGTTGGTAAAATCTTGAAAGCACAAACTTTATATCTGATATTTAAAAAGTCAAATTTAGATAAAGTCATGTAAAAGAAACACCCTATGAAAACCTGATATTTTCTGAAAATACCTTACAACATTTTCTGTAAAAGGTAATAAAAAATGCAATTGTTACTTAGCATTTTAAAGGAGGTTTGCCCTGTTTAAACCTCAGGCATTTAGTTTTGTGAGCTTCTGACTGCTAAAGTGAGGGTGAACCCCATTGAGAGATGGAAGGAGCTGTCTTAAGCTTTCAGAAAGAAGATAGTGGCATCTTGAGACTTGTAAGGGATCTAAAGCGGTCTCAAAAGAATTGGAAATCAGAAATTCCAATGTATGAAAAGCAGTTTACAAGTAAATATTCATAGAAATTGCCAGCAACTGAAGAAAAACTGGGCCCTGCAACATGACCATGACCCCAAAACATACTAGTAAATCCATCAAGAACTGGATGAGAATAAAGAAATGGAAAGTCCCTAATTGCATCAAAGCTTAGATCTTAAGACTAGCCATTAGATGGTAAGGTGTCCTAACTCCTTGCTCAGCTAGAGAATATTTTTTGTTGAAATGTTTTGTTTAATGAGTTACACAATGCTCATTTTCCTAGTAATCTGTAATTAAAGCCCTTTCTTTTCCAGAAAAAATGAAAAGATTAGACATCAATATGTTAACAATTCTTATTAAAGAACTGAATTTTCAATTGGGGTTCCTATTTTTACATTACTTTGTATGACTCTACAATGTTTTTGTCTAAAAAGCATACACTTCTTAGTTGTTCTGATCTCCGCCGCTGCTTTACATTCATGTTCAAGTCTGACTCTAAAATCCTAATTTTTTGAAATATCTTTTAAGCTGATCTTCAGATTTCTTTCTCTTTATGTAACTGTAGCCACAACCTAATTTACTTGTATTTGCCTGAGTTCAACCAGAAGGAATGCAGATATGTATATAACTGACTTTGCCACCTCATCAACGTATCAGATTAATCTCGTTTTAGTTGCAGTTCGTTGTGATACAGTATAAGTAAAGGGGGATGCTTTAGTTTAAAAAAAAAAGTATTTCTAGGCCTATACATCTCTGCTGGGTTTCACAGGGCACATGTGAATAAAAATGATTACCATCTCTTCTATCAGTAAGTAATTCCATTTGCTCTCTCCAATTCATTCTGAGACCACATCAAAGCCAGAGCAGATACATCAGACGATTTAAAATTCCCTTCAGCCCAGGCATGAAAAGTCTGAATTTATGACTTGCTGAGCAACTGCAAAATAAAGATTTGAAAAGGTCTGATAAATTCAACTAGCACATGATATTTCTGACAAAGTGCCGCAGGAGAAAAAAAAAGACAATTTCTGTCAACTAGTGCCTGTGTGTGAGAGCGTTCCTGTCAGTGAAACATTGCTGCAATATTCAAACGTTGGTTATTGAACTGAGCAATCAAATTATAGAGTTAATTAAGTTTACACGCTTCACCTGGACCCAGTGTTATAGGCATTCATCAGAGGAGCAATTATTCATTTCGTGAAAATCTTTTTTTCTTTGTACATGAAATTGGTAAAACTCGTTTCAGTATCAATAAGCCCTTTCTGTGTTGTGTGTGCACTGATTGTCTTCCAGATGACAGGTGAGAAACGTCCATCTTCAGAGATGATAAAGCCCAAGCCCAAGCCCCAAAAGAAGAAGAAGAAGAAGGACCCCAATGAGCCAACTAAGCCCGTGTCAGCCTATGCCTTGTTCTTCAGAGACACCCAGGCAGCCATCAAGGGACAGAATCCAAATGCGACCTTTGGAGACGTTTCCAAAATAGTCGCCTCCATGTGGGATGGACTGGGAGAGGAGCAGAAACAGGTACACATAAAATGTGTTTTGCCCATTTTGGAATAAATCTCACATTTATTCATTGAAGTTAAGAGCATTCAAAGTTACAATGCACTGGAAATGTTTTCATACACTTTGAAACCAGTTCATGTTATTTCACTTCAATTTATTGTACTTTATTGGGATTTTATGTGACAGGCAAACCCAAAGTAACATTTAATTGTGAAAGAGAAATAAACTGATGCATGGTTTTCAGCAGTTGTTATACATAAAATAATAAAAAACTGAAAAGCATTTGTCTTTAGGTCCCCCTGAGTCAGTTCTATGTAGATCCACCTTTCACCATATTTGGGGGTTTGATTAGGGTTGCTGTCCTGCTAGAATTAAAACCTTTGACACAGTTGTAAGTCTTTTGCAACGTCTAACAGATATCAACACTAACCAGTTTCCTTGTCCATGCCTCACAGCATGATACTGCCATCCGTACGTTTATTTTCTGTTTTGGGATGGCTTGAACACTGGATCCTTTTTAAAGTGTTCAATATTTTTTTGCGACCTACCCTAACATGCCCAAACCTATTTTACCGGCTTGTATGCTGTGTTCCTGGTCTTCGTGATGCTGTTTGATCACTAATGTTCTCTAACAAACTTTTTCAACGAACAGCTGTTATCGATACTGAGATCTATACTGAGATTCAGTTACACACAAATGCCTACTACTACTAATCTTCTAATTAGGTGACTTTTCAATGCATTTCCATTTGTTTTTTTTTTGGGGGGGGGGAGAGATCGGAGTAAAGGGGCATACAAATGTGTGACACACTTTTCAGCTTTTTATTTATACAGACAAATTCAAAACCATGTATGATTTTCCTTCCACTTAAACAGTATGCACTACTTCTTTTACCTAAAATAACACTGAAATACACTGCCGTTTGTGGTTGTAACCTGACAATGTGAAAAGGTTCAAAGTTATGAACTTTGAGTCATGGTGATCTAGTTAAAAACACATGTCCATCTAGCATCTACAATTGAATAAACATTGAAGCTTGTAGCCTCATAAATTTCAGCTTGCAATCTGATCACTGCTAGCATTTAATCAAAGAAAATTCTAAAGCTTATGGTACACTTTATAATTTTCCTCATAATTAACCTTTTAACCATGTCTTCTTATTTGTTTATTGTGTGCTTAAACTGCACAAGGACATTTATTTGTAAAGTACAGCAACAAGCAGCATTTGTACAGATTAAATAGATTTTAACTGCTTGCAATAAAACAGCTTGCATGACAGCGAGACGTAACACATTTATTTACTTATTTACAGTAATGTTTGAAAAGATTTTAGTTCTTCTTTCGTGTTTATTTATGAATTTTGACATTCACCATCAGTACAGAAGTAAATGCGTTTTTTGAAGGAAGTGAAACTGTTTTTAGCCATTAGCGGCCTCATCTAAATTTGGTTTTTAGTATAGCCCAACCTGTATGAAACTGAGTTAACATTTACTGCAGTTTTTTGATTCCCACAATGGAGCACAGTTTCAATTTCTTTCAAACATTCCAACCCAACAGACACGCATAGGTTTCTGTGTGTTTTGTGGTAACAAATGATAGTGTGAAATGAACGGAAAATGAGACAGTCTGATGATCGTGCGCAGACTCATATTTTTAGAATATCCAGTCGGGGGCACAGCCTATTGGGTGTCAAATAAAAGCACCTGTCTTCATGACAAAGTGCAGCCCATTCACTGCAGCGCCCCTCTCCAGCATGTGTCTTTTTCTCTCCCATCCGAACCTGCTTTATACGCCGGACTTTGGAGGCCGGCTGTCCCTTTTATTTGTAGTTAATTTTTGCCACCTTCACCGGGGCTCTTCACCATGAATCTTCATTTCGCTGCTGACACCCTTGAATGTGAATTCCTCATTTCCTGTCCTTTTATTTATATCTGTTGCCCGGTGATTTGATCATGCTGGGAATACAAGATTAGCAATTGGCTCGTCCTTGGTTTTCCCTCAAGGACATCTGCTCCTGAAATGTTATTGTTTGTGCTTCTTAACCCTTTCTATTCTGGTAGTTTCTTACACTCTTTCGATGTTCTGTTTCCCTTTCACACATTGCATATGCATTTGCCTTTTACTGGGGAACCAGGAAAACAGGAACAGACCTAACTAACTAGCAGTACACCAGCAACATCACCCCATTTAGTATGCCACTCCATAGCTAATTCCTTTATTTTTGCATCATGTGTTTAATCAGACATGTCACCTCGCAGGACACGTAATTAACATGAGTTAATGATTCATTATCGCATGAAATGTAGCACCCTTGTCTGGGCAATAACACTGTGATTGCTTTAATTATTACAACAGACTACCACAGTCATTTAACCTGACACCTTCATGTGATAGATCAGCACAAAGTAGCATAATGGTGAAGTGGAAGGAAAATGATGCTTTAAATGTATTACCTTACATTTTTTTGCAAATAAAAATATAAAAAGTATGGTGTGAATGTGTTGTCAGCTCCCACAAGTCAAGACTTTTTACAGCCACTTTTCATTGCAAATGCAGCTCTTAATAGCTCAAGCTTAGCCACATTAGGTGGAGAGCATTTGTTAACTTTAATTTTTAAGTCTTCCACAGGTTCTCAATAATATTTATGCCTGGACTTTGACTGGGCCATTCTAACACATAAATGTGTTTTGATCTAAAACATTCCTTTGTAGCTATAGCTATATGTGTGAAATCATCTTGCTGGAAGGTAAACATCCATCCCATGTTGTCTTCCAGGTTTGCTCCATCTTTCTATCAACTCAAATACTTTTCTTGTCTTTTATTAAGAAAATACATAAATGCATACAAATGCATAAAAATACCTTCTTTTCTGTAACACTCTGCACCTATAGGAAAAGCTGTTCATGGCAATTTCTCACTCCTGAGAACATTTTCAACATACAGCTTTAATTTATTTAACCTAACTCCTCTTGATCTGTTTATATATTTGCCTCTATGCTTTTTCTGCCAACATGTGGCCGTCACGTCATCTCCAGAGGACTGTTGAGGTGTATTCTTTAATGTCTCAGTCAGACCCTCTGGAGCCTTGCAGGAACACCAGAATGTAAACACAATCCTTCCCCTACACAGCTTTGTTTTAACTAGATCATAGCTCCTGTTTCCAATTATGTGTAGTGCTCCTCAAACATACGGTGCAGCAAAAATTCACATAAATACAATAAAGGGAACACATTTTTTGTCTTTTGCTATGTTGATCAGTATTTTGTCATTGCTTTCTTTGCCTTCGTCTCTGTTGTCATTTGTTTTTTGTTTGTGATCCTTTTTGTTGAGCTTCATTGTGTTTTCTCTACTTTCCCTGTGTTGTCTGAAGGCACAGCAGAACAGACGTGCTTATGTCCATTTTCTTCTTTTTCGTTATAACTTTTTTTAGTTATGCTCCTTCCAAAGGCCCGTGCTTTAAAGATCAATGTGTTATTTGGGCTGCATATTACTCAAGGTGACTACATGTTACGGCTGCCCCAATAACACAAAAAAACATTCTTCTTGTTTTTGTTATTTGAGATTAAGATCAATTTTCAGTTTTTGCAGCAGTGAAAGGGGGGGTAATGATAATGGACTTGCGTCGGAGTGAGGGGAAACCTTAGCTTTATTTAATTGAGTCTGTGTTTTGAATTTGTGTACTATTGAAAGGTCAGAGATCTAAAAAAAAAAAACAGACTGTCACTTAATTCAAGCTGCATGTTTGGATATTAAACTCATTGCTTAGGCTTAGATTTAACCATACACTTTATGTTTTACGTCTCCCTCTTTGTGAACTTTTATTAT
This sequence comes from Girardinichthys multiradiatus, assembly GCF_021462225.1. NCBI lineage: Eukaryota > Metazoa > Chordata > Actinopteri > Cyprinodontiformes > Goodeidae > Girardinichthys > Girardinichthys multiradiatus. The sequence continues at coordinate 15,165,588 of NC_061812.1, read as the reverse complement.
GTTGTTTTTTTTTTTTCACCCCTCTCTTTTTACCTCTCCCATTTATTTTCCATTACTACTTATTATGTCTTTCATCTTATCCTCCATCGCCAGCACTCCCATCCCCACCCTTACCTCTGTGTCTCACCAATCGTTCGGTTTTCTGTTTCACAGGGTAATCACTCCCATCGGTGTCAGCGGGGCGCAGGGTTATTGTCTCCTGTAATTAACTGCTTATCAAACAAGAACAATTCATTAACGTACAATTAGGGGGCTAATTCAAATGGGACACCTCTGTGCTGGGATTAGGTTGAAGGCGTATGCTATCCCCCCTTGCAGCTTTGTTATTTTTAATTCACATTGACCTGCAGCCTTTGACGGCTTCAACTATAATGAATCCACTCACTTTCGAATATTAGACATCCTTAGGCATAGTAATTTGCTTGAAAGTATCTTTCGTTGTATAGATCATTAACTGTGTTAAATTAATTTGAAATTAAGGCTGCTGGGAGAAGTTAGCGTTAAAAGCAAAGAGTTTGAGAAGAAGTGAGTAGTGACTTAAAGATTTATTCTAGGAACTGTGTTTCTGGTAAATATTTACAGTATTTTCCAATTCCTAGATTTGCTCCATAAAGTCTACACACACATTGCCTTGCAAAAGTATTTTCCACATTGTGTAGCATCAGAACTACAAACGTTAATGTGTTATATGGGAATTTTGCATGATTAAATAAAGTAGTGCATGGAAGGAAAATAATACCTTGATTTCTGAATAGCATGTATGTCTCTTTCCCTCTGGCTTAATACTTTGTGGAAACACTGCACCATGTGAAAGTGAAACTTTGCCCCAGTATCAAATATTTTGGAGCCCCTAATAGGATTTCTTTCAAAATGTATGTGTTTTATCTTCTTCCTCCTTCCCATTACCTCTGAACAGCTTCTATGTGCCTACTGATGAAAAACATTGCTACAGCATGATTCTGCCACCACCATGTTTAATTATGGGATTTGTGTTTTCACGGTGATGAGCAGTGAGTTCGTTTCCACCTCGCTTATTATTTTGCAGGTAGACCCAAAAGTTAATCTTCGGTTTCACCGGAACAAAGCATCTTTGTTGGGTGTGCCCCCTACAGGGATTGTGGTGAACTTTTAACATGAGTTCTTATGGCTTACATTCAACTATTGTTTCTTTTTACCAACATGGCCACAATTGTCAAGTACACAACTAGTTACTGTCCTTTTAAGAGATCTTCCTAACTAGGCTGTGGGTCTCTGCAACTCCTCCAGAGATACCATAGGACTGTTGGCTGTTTTTCTGATTAATGCTCTCTTTACCTTTCAGTTTAGGTGGACAGCCATGTTGTAATACATTTGCAATTGTGCCATACTCCCTCCATTTTTGGATGACTTATTGCACAGTGCTCCAGAAGATATTCAAAGTTTATTGATTTTTAATGTTCTCAAACAAACTGCTGTATTTAAACTGAGATTAAATTCCACACATGTGAACAATGACACTTGCACTAAAGCTTATTTAGGGGTATCGGAGTGAAGAGAGGTGAATACAAATGCAAACCACACTTTTTAGTTTTTTGAAAATCATATAACCTTCCAACATCATTCCACTTCACACATATGCCCTACTATGTGTTGCTATGTATTACATACAATAACAATAAACATTAAAGGTTCTGGGTGTAAAAGATGAAAAAATGGGGTGTGAATACTTTTGAATGGCACTGTATATCAAAGTAATAATGATAATATTGTAAATAGGATTGAGTGAGAGGATAAACATCAGATGTTTGAGCAAGAGATTGTATTTGATTTCATCCTACTTTGTTTGCTGTCCTTCTTGTTTGCTTGTTTGTTTAAGTGTATGCGTCAGCAGCTGCCAGCCTATGCTCACTTTGCAACCCATGAATGCTTAATGGTTATTCTACCCCACCTCTCTGAGAAGAGATGACCCTGCCCATGTAGCCACTGACAGTATCTCATAGAGGATCAGTAATTACCCACTGCATTCACTCACGCAAAGAAGTGTGCCCTCTTTCATATTAAAATGCTGAGATCTGAGTCTTCTTTATCGATTTTAGGGTGGACTTTCTGCCACTCGCTTTTGCTGCATGAAAAAGACAGCGGCAGTTGCTCACAGGCCATGAGTGACATGTGATGACATTAACTTGAATTCCCTGTCTCAACGCATCATTTGAGGTTCATTCAGACAGTTCAAGATTGCCTTTTTACTAAAGCTGTTTTGAGTTCTTTTAATTTTTTTTCTCTCTCTCTTATCGGAGTGATTTGCTGTGACATCAGCTCTGATTAAGAGATGAGCAACGGCCTTAATAGAGAAGAACACAAAAAAAAAAGTGCGCAAAGTGACAAACAGGCTTTCACTCTTCGTTTAACTTCTATTTTTGTGTTATTGTGCAGAATCTTTCTTGACATTTCATTTTGGGCTGAATTTGATTTTCAAGAAGCAAATGATTCAAATGCAACAGCATCATGCAGATGGGCAAAATTCTCCTTGACCTGATAAATGTGCTGCAAATGGATGTGAAATGTCTTTTTTTCATCACAGCTGTGACTCCCAAAATCTCAACCGCATCAGTCAGCGTGAAACGTTTGGTTCATTGCAACATTTGGTATCAGCTTGTAATCAAACATTGTTGTTGTTGTTTGTTCCTGCAGAGCTACAAGAGAAAAACAGAGGCTGCAAAGAAGGAGTACCTGAAAGCCCTGGCCGCCTACAGAGCCAGTCTGGTTTCCAAGGTAACAGCGGGGTCACATGTTTGATATACATGGGTCAGCTGCAATATAAGGGATGATAAATTAGACAAAATTTCTCTCTCATTCCAAGAAAACAGTCCACTAACTGCAAAGAGGGTTTAGTATGTCTTCAGGTAGACATATATTATTATAGATATAAATAACAGTGTTTCACTGTTATCATGTAAATATGTAAATTTATTTTTAAGTGGAGGTAAAAAAGAAAGGCTATGTGTGTGCTCCACAGAAAACAGGGAAAATTAGACCTGAAACACACCTCAATTTGTAACCTGGGGAGAAATAAAAAGTAATAGTGCACGTCTGCATGCCTGCTCACCAGCATGCATGTGTAAAAGCAGGAGTGGACATTACCTGTCATTTGCCATCCTCCTGGTGCTTGGTTCCTCCCCGGTGGGCTGCTAATGTGTTGGCTAAGGTGTGCTCACATCCTCTGCCCTCTCTTTGAAGCAGTTTAAGCCCAGACCATTAACATTTCTTCTGCCCATGTTTGTGTGAAAAATAGAGACCACATGTATGAAGCTTAAAAGCAGTAACAGCACTGTTTCAACTGAATTTCATATCTGTCTCCACATTGTTCTTCATATTCAACTCTAAATTGCATTAGCATATGCCAAGCTCCTCCTCCTCGCCCTCTCCAGCCCTCCTCCCCCAAACACGACGCCACACTTCCTCTCGTGCTCATGGCTGGAAAACAAGCACCTTGATTAAGGCATGAATAGTTAATTCATCAGCCTCTTCACTGTGCCATACTTTCTGCTCAAAAGACTATTCTCATCTCTTGTCTCTGGTGCGATTACACATTCAGGGTATCCTATGCAGAAGCTTGATTGATGCCATATGATGGCAGTTTAAGAGTCAAAAGGAAAAAAAAAATCTGACAAAAATAAACCTGCAAACCTTCGCTCTCTCTCACTCAGGAGGAGCCAATCTGAATGCAGGACTGAACCTCATCCTTCAAAATGACTCTCTCTTATTTTTTTGTTAATTACAGATGGAGTCTTTTCAGAGTGAATTGGGGTGGGTGGAATTGGAGGTAATTGGAGGATCGTTTGAAGGATTTACATCCTGTGTGCACCTGTTGCCCTTTTGTTTTGTGACATTTGTAAGTTTGTGTTAAAGGAGCAGCAAAATAAGTTTACAGCAAATCTAAATACCATTGGCCCTTCTTTTGTATCTGAAAACTTAAAAAATTGAATTTGAAATGGAAAATGTTTAAAAGGTAAAATTGAAAGCTTGGGCTAACGTTTTAAAGATAAACTGACTTTTAGCAAGAACCATCTCCAGTCCATCTACTTTAATACAGCGTATTTGACTATCCACTTATAAATGAGCTCCAACAAATCAAACCCATCATCTCACTCTTCCCCTTTTCCCTTCACCTCATTTCTTCCTTATTTCATTTTCCACTTGACCCTTGCAAATGTGTCTTGTCACCCGTGCTTTAGCTGCTCCTTCATATCATCCCATTGATTATTTAAGGGATTTGGCTGGATGGATGGGAGACATAACTAAATAACAGATCATCACACATCACTCCAGCAGGTCTGAGAGCTATTATGAAACTGTACATGGAAAAGACATGGAAAGTGAATGTTAATGGGTGTAGCTGAGTGTCGAAATGGCTGGGTGGAGTTAAAGAATAAACAAAAATGAATAAATAATAAGATAGGGCACAACTTTACATACTGTAAGCTCTTTACTTCAAGGTAAAAGTGTTATGATGTAATTTATAAAAGGACCCTAACGTAGAGACTGAGCAGAGTTTCAATAAGGAAATAACAAAAGGGGAGGGAGCAGGACATGGAGCATGGGCAGCCTAATGGAAAGAACTGGTAATGAGCAATGAAACAGTGAGCTGTCATACTGAGGTAAGGGTGGAGAATGGCATTGAATACAGGTGAGCTAAATAGGGGAATTTTGAACAGTTGTGGAGGACAGCAAAACAGGGAGACTAAGGAAAGGTAAGTAGTTAACACAGAGAGCTGAACTAGACACAAAGAAAACTACAAAAACAAGGTGAAAAGACTTAACACTGGTCTAAGAGAATTAATTCAAATACACAGAGAACCGAACCCAATAGGTAAAAAACTAAACATAAAGTAATGAACTAATATTTCAACTTCCTAACAAAACTAAACACAGAGAAATGAACTGAATACAGCAAGACCTTTCAAACAAGTATTAAATAACTCAGTTTTAAGTTTTTTTTTTCATTATGAATAATGAATTATAATTATAACATGAAGATCCCCAAGTAAATGCACTTGAAAATAAGTGTTCTGGTCTTAAGGAGGACAGAATAATGTGAATATTTAATGGACCCTGAGCTCCATCCTCTGCTGTACACATGATCATATTTGCTTCAAAACTTATTTGTACACTAAAATCAGGCCAGCTTTACATCATTTAATGAAGGGATGTATTGATCAGAGCTGTGTGACAATTTCCTATTTTTATTGTACTGACTTTTTATTTGCTAAAACTGATTTTAGACTGTTTCATTTTCTCATTAAGAACTATAATATTAAAAGATGGAAGAGAATGAAAGAAAAAAAATGTCCGGGGCATTAATCATTTATATTAAGAGCAGAGACAATTTTATGCTTGTGTGTTGGAGAGGAGTTGTTGTGAAACATAATTTTATTGTTATGTTAAAACAAATAAAAATGAGGATGCAGCTAACAGTCAGACTTTAGCATTTTATACTTAGCGCGATTAGCAATGTTAGCATTAGAGAAACAGCACTCCTAGTGTGTGTTCCGTACAGAATGTGGATCTTTACCTTATGTCTGAAATTTTCAGAAGACCGGCAACATTTCCAAATGGAACTGTTCCATGGCCTCAAACATGAGGTTGAAAACTCAAATGAAAAAGAAAGAAAGGTTTGCTCCATTGCAGTCTTCCTGTTATCTGCTGAGGTCTTGCTCTCTCTGTGATCATTTTCTTTAAGGCCGACTTGACCCACATGCAGAGAGAAACACTCAATTATTTATTTACATGGCTTCAGGGGGAAAAGGTGGAGAGTGGAAGCGGCCGGTCCTCAAGGAAACGGCAGAGGTTAGTGGAGGCCCGGGTAAGATAACACTTCAACGAACTAAGCTCACAGTTCAGGTGGAGAATGATCCGCCGGGGGGAGAGATGCAAGTCTGGGGCTGCGTGGCTGTGCAGGAAGGCTGAAGCGTTCTGATGGTCCAGATGGTTCCGTGGGAGGGCGAGCAGGTTGCGCTCAATCAGACTGGTGGAATTGCAAGGGGGGCTGCCAGGCCAGAAAGTGATCCAGAAATCCAGATTCCGTTGCAGGTGGTTCCAAGGGAGGTCTCCAGCGAGGAGCTCGGTTTGACAGGTCTAGGATGAAGTGAAAACAAACAGGCAATTAGTGAGAGAACTTCTTAGATTCTCTGAAGATTACAAAGGTAACAGGCCAGGTGATCACTACCGCAGAGGGAAAAACACTCAGGTGTAGAAGAGCTGGCGAGCCACCCTCATATAGTCCTCCAGCTGATGAGGCAACGATGTGCACTTGTCAGACTCTCGAGACTCCAGCTCCTGCGCCCCTTAGTGGTGGAGGAAAGTTAGAAGCAGGCAGGGTGAAAAACAGACTCTGACACCACCTCCCCCTCAACGGACGCCACTCGGCGGCCCGGAGGAACCGGCGTGAGAGGCCCAGAAGTCCTGAATGAGGTTCGGATCTAGAATAAACGACCTGGGGACCCAGGAATGATCCTCTGGACTGTAACCCTCCCAATCAACGAGGAACTGCCACCCCTACCTCGCTGACGGGAGGCCACGATGCAGCGAACAGAATAGGCGGGGTGGCCCTTGAAGTCCCGGGCGGGCGGAGAAGGCTAGGCCAGAGGGCAGAACGTGCTGGTTTGGACCGGTTTAACCTGGGACACATGAAAAATGGGGTGAATCCGGAAACTGGCAGGCAGGCGAAGACGGACAGAAATAGGATTAACCAGAGACTCGATTGTGTACGAGCCAATGAACCTGTGAGACAACCTTCGGGACAGAGACTTGAGGGGAACATCCCGTGTGGAGAACCACACCCGATGGCCCGAGTGGTAGCCTGGTGCAGGGACACGCTGCCTGTCGGCGTAACGTTTGTTCTGGACGTCGCATCCCAGATGCGCTTGCTCCTCTGGATATGCAGTTGCGCTGACGTCACTGCGATCTCCTTCTCGTCTGGGGCAGTTGATATCCTAGAGACCTCAAACGGGGTGAAACCAGTTGCTGCAGATACGTGGGAGTTGTGTGAATACTCAATCCATGGCAGGTAGGTGCTCCATTCGGTGGGATTGGAGGATGTGACACATTGGAGCGCGGCCTCCAGTTCTTGGTTGAGTCTCTCTACCTGCCCATTGGTCTGTGGGTGAAAACTGAATGTCAGTGAGACCTTCGCTCCCATTGCTGCACAGTACTCCTTCCAGAGCCGGGCGGTAAATTGGGGACCACGGTTGGACAGCACGTCCTGGTGTATGCCAGGACATGAAACATGTGAAACACATGTTTCACCAGGAGCTTAGCGGTCTGTAAGGCTGAGGGTAACCTCCTGAGAGGGACGATATGGCAGGCTTTAGAAAATCTGTCCACAATGGTCATAATGGTGGTCATACCGTGAGATGTTGGCAGGCCTGTGACGAAATCCACTGCGATGTGGGTCCAAGGGTAACGGGGTATGCCCAGTGGTTGCAAGAGGCCCACAGGCGGTCGGCTTGACGTCTTGTTCCGGGCGCAGACCGGGCAGGCGGAGACGTACTCTGACGTCACGGTGCAGTGTGGGCCACTAGAAGCGTCTAATAATTGCAGCTATGGTTCGACTGACTCCTGGATGCACGGCGAGCCTTGTGGAGTGGAACCATGCAATTATCTGGGACCGCACTGCAGCGGGGACGAACATGCAGTTCGGCAGTCCAGTACCTGGGCCCGGGTCAGCAAGGTGGGCCTGCTGCACGCAGTCCTCAATCTCCCAGGTCACGGCCCCGACAGTACAGCTGGCGGGGAGGATGGGCACGGTCTGCTTTTCGGAGTCATCTGAGGTGAACTGACTGGACAAGGCATCAGGTTTAATGTTCTTGGTACCGGGTCTGAAAGAAATTAACAGGTTAAAGCGGGAAAAGACCTTGTCTGGATCGGCGTGAACCTGCCCACCCTCGAGGACAAACCCCAAAAAACTGATGGAAGACTGGTGGAACTGGCACTTCTTGGCTTTGAAAAAGCTGATTCTCCAGGAGGCACTGTAGCACCAGGCGGACATGTCAGCGGTGCTCACCGGCAGTTCTGGAATAAATCAAAATATCATCCAGGTACACAAAAACGAAAATATTCAAAAAATCCCGTAGCACATCGTTTACTAGAGTCTGAAACACTGCAGGTGCGTTGCATAAACCAAAAGGCATCACCAGATACTCAAAGTGTCCCAGCGGGGTCTTGAATGGCGTCTTCCACTCATCCCCCTGGCGGATCCGGACTAAGTGGTACGCATTTCTAAGATCAAGCTTGGTAAAAATGGTAGCTCCATGAACCAGCTCGAAAGCCAATGACAGCAGGGGTAATGGGGTACTTATTCTTAACAGTTATGGCGTTTAATCCCCTATAATTGATGCAGGGACGAAGGGAGCCGTCCTTCTTGCCGACAAAAAAAAAAAAAACGGCTCTGAGCGGGGATGAGGACGGCCAAATTATGCCGGCTGCAAGGGACTCAGCTATATCTCTCTGGTCGAAAGATCTTGTTCAACCGGCTGGAGGGCAACAGAGCGCCCGGTAGGAGGTCGATGGCACAGTCGTAGGGGCGATGAGCAGGGAGAGACAGGGCCCGAGACTTACTAAAAAACGATCCAAGGTCGTGGTATTCACACGGCATCCGGGTAATATCAGATGGTTCGTCCTCCTCTCCCTCCATAGGAGTTCTAGGGGTGACAGCTGACTGCAAACAGGTATATACGCAACGGTTAGACCAGGATTCAATTCTTAGATCAGTCCAATTTAGATGGGGGCTATGTGTCTGCAACCACGGGAAGCCCAGAACTAATGAGGCCTGGGAGATAGGGTAAACAAATAGTGATGTGCTGTGGTTTCCGGACAACACCAGCTCAAGTGGTTCAGTTCTATGAGTTATACTATGGAGCGTCTGGCCATCTAAGGCCAGAACCTGGCGCAGCGTAGTTAAAGCCTCGGTCCTGATGTGCCTCTGCTTAACCAAATCAATCACGTCTCACTCGCACCCCGAGTCTAATAGGGCAGTCAGGGGAACAGTGCGACGACTTACAATTAAAGTGGCTGGCAGTGTGAATTGGGTGGGCAAACCAGGTTCTCGGTCCGCCGGGCACCCCGTCACCATCGGTGGACCCACCCTTTTGGACGGACCGGACACGCAGATATCAGATGCTCGGAGGAGCCACAATAAAACATTCAAAGAGTTTTCTTTATTTTCATGACTATGAATATTGTAGCTTCACACTGACTGAAGGCATCAAAACTATGAATTAAAACATGTGGAATTATATACTGAACAAAAAAGTGTCAAACAACTGAAATACTGTATGAATACTGTATGAAAGTAGCCACCTTTTGCTTTGGTTAGTGCTCCGCACACTCTTGGCATTCTGTTGATGAGCTTGAAGAGGTAGTCACCTGAAATGGTTTTCCTACAGTCTTTAAGGAGTTTCCAGAGATGCTTAGTACTTGTTGGCCCTTTTGCCTTCACTCTGCGGTCCAGCTCACCCCAAACCATCTCGATTGGGTTCAGGTCCGGTGATTGTGGAGGTCAGGTCATCTGGCGCAGCACCCCGTCACTCTCCTTCTTGGTCAAATAACCCTTACACAGCCTGGAGGTGTGTTTGGGGTCATTTTCCTGTTGAAAAATAAATGATGGTCCAACTAAACGCAAACCGGATGGAATAGCATGCTGCTGCAAGATGCTGTGGTAGCCATGCTGGTTCAGTATACCTTCAATTTTGAATAAATCCCCAACAGTGTCACCAGCAAAGCACCCCCACACCATTACACCTCCTCTTCCATGCTTCATGGTGGGAACCAGGCATGTAGAGTCCACCAACTCCTGGACAGTCTGTGGTGCAACGTGACCTCGGAGGATGGAGCGAGACATGATGTCCCAGATGTGCTCAATTGGATTCAGGCCTGGGGAACGGGCGGGCCAGTCCATAGCTTCAATGTCTTCATCTTGCAGGAACTGCTGGCACACTCCAGCCACATGAGGTCTAACATTGTCCTGAACCCAGGGCCAACCGCACCACCATATGGTCTCACAAGGGGTCTGAGGATCTCATTTCGGTACCTAATGGCAGTCAGGCTACCTCTGGCGAGCAAATAGAGGGCCATGCGGCCTTTCAAAGAAATGCCACCCCATGCCATTACTTACCCACTGCCAAAGGATGTTGCAGGCAGCAGATCGCTCTCCACGGTATCTCCAGACTCTGTCACGTCTGTCACATGTGTTCAGTGTGAACCTGCTTTCATCTGTGAAGAGCACAGGATGCCAGTGGCGAATTTGCCAATCCTGGTGTTCTCTGGCAAATGCCAAGCGACCTGCACAGTGTTGGGCTGTGAGCACAACCCCCATTTGTGGACGTTGGGCCCTCATACCATCCTCACGATGTCGGTTTATAACCGTTTGTGCAGACACATGCACATTTGTGCCCTGCTGGAAGTGATTTTGCAGGGCTCTGGCAGTGCTCCTCCTGTTCCTCCTTGCACAAAGGCGGAGGTAGCGGTCCTGCTGCTGGGTTGTTGCCCTTCTACGGCCTTCTCCACGTCTCCTGGTGTACTGGCCTGTCTCCTGGTAGCGCCTCCAGGCTCTGGACACTACGCTGACAGACATAGCAAACCTTCTTGCCACAGCTCGCATTGATGTGCCATCCTGGATGAGCTGCACTACCTGAGCCACTTGTGTGGGTTGTAGAGTCCGTCTCATATTACCACGAGTGTGAAAGCACCACCAACATTCAAAAGTGACCAAAACATCAGCCAGAAAGCATAGGTACTGAGAAGTGGTCTGTGGTCCCCACTTGTAGAACCACTCCTTTATTGAGTGTGTCTTGCTAATCCCCAAAGATTTCCCCCTGTTGTCTATTCCATTTGCACAACAGCGTGTGAAACTGATTATCAATCAGCGTTGCTTCCTAAGTGGACAGTTTGATTTCACAGAAGTTTGATTTACTTGGAGTTATATTGTGTTGTTTACGTGTTCCCTTAATTTGTTTGAGCAGTGTATATATATATATATATATATATATATATATATATATACACACATATACACACATATATATGTATATATATATATATATATATATATAAACCAGTGGTTGATGCTGGTCTTTCAAGGAGGGGAAGCTTAATTTCAAGATCGCTGATTCACTCATTTAGCTGTCAATCAAAAAGGGATTCAGCCTCAGACAGATCATCCAATCATCATGCGAAGGCTGAGCGTTCGGGCCAGCCCACTGCCCCATAGACCCCATTTTTGCTTCGCTATTGAACTCACTGTTTTAAGCACTGTGAAGCTGTGAGAATGAGTGAGAGGAAAGCCGCGTCGTTACCAGTGATAAGAAGCTGATTCTGAACAAAAGTTGAGCGCTTTGTAACACATATTTAGTCAATGACATGTACACACAACAGTATATATTTGATCACTTATTTTTTGATATTTTAGGGGAAGCTGAGCTTCCCTTGCAGTCTTAGAGCAATCGCCACTGATATATATATATACATACACTACTGGAAAACCACTTCAGGTGACCACCTCATGAAGCTCATGGAGAGAATGCTAAGACAGAAAAGCAGTGATCAAAGCAATAATATAATCTATATAAAAATGTTTAGAGTTATTTCACACTTTTTGTACTCGTACTCGTACTCATCGTCTTCTGCTTTATGTGGGACCGGGTCGCAGGGGCAGCAGACTCAGCAGAGACGCCCAGACGTCCATCTCCCCGGACACCTCCTCCAGCTCCTCCGGGTGGAGCCCAAGGTGTTCCCAGGCCAGCCGAGACACATAGTCCCTCCAGCGTGTCCTGGGCCGTCCCCTGGGCCTCCTTCCGGTGGGACGTGCCTGGAACACCTCCCGAGGAAGGCGTCCAGGAGGCATCCGGTACAGATGCCCAAGCCACCTCAACTGGCTCCTCTCAATGTGGAGGAGCAGCAGCTCTACTCCGAGCCCCTCCCGGATGGCCAAGCTCCTCACCCTATCTCTAAGGGAGTGCCCGGCCACCCTACGGAGAAAGCTCATTTCAGCCGCCTGTATCCGGGATCTCGTTCTTTCGGTCATGACCCAAAGTTCATGGCCATAGGTGAGGGTAGGAACGTAGACCGACCGTTGAATCGAAAGCTTTTCAGCTCAGCTCTCTCTTCACCACAACGGACCGGCACAGTGCCCCCATCACTGCGGCAGCCGCACCAATCCGTCTGTCGATCTCCCGCTCCATTTTTCCATTTCACACGTTTTGTTTACTACATAATTCCATGTGTGTTCATTCACAGGTTTGTTGTCTCTGGTGAGAATCAACAATTTAAATAGTCAAGAAAATAAAGAGACCCATTAAGTGAGAAAGGCGTTCTAAAACATATATATTTATATATATATATTCACTATATTTTTTTGCAGATATGATAATACTATCTGCAGTAAACTATATGTAAAGAGTTTTTTTCATTTGAGAAAGCATTTTTACAGTTGGTGTAATTACTGTGTTTTGTTTCTTCTGTTTTCCTTTTAGACGTATAACGACCCGGGGGAAACTAAAACTCCACAAACGAGCCAGGCCTCTCCGCATATGATGCCAACCAACTCACTGTACAGTGTGCCACCTCAGCCGTCATCACCATACCTGGGACCCGGGGCCTTCCCTCTAACCGATCTGCAGAGCTACGCTGGTCACGCCCCACGCCACGCTCTGTCACAGACGCTCAGCCAGTCGCCGATGCTGCCCAGCATTAGTGCCTCTCCACCTTCCTCCTTCCAGATCAGCCCGCCACTTCACCCCCACCACCAGCTCTCCCTGCACCAGAGCTCTCTCCTCAACCAGCCCATCCGCATGCAGCAGGTGCAGTCCCAGCCAATCATCTCTCACCAGATGGGGTTACAGGCCTCTCTTCATTCCCCTCCTCCAGGGCAGCAGGTATAGAAATAAACTTAGTCACATTTGATGAGGTCAGTGTGACATTTTTACTCAGGGATGTTGCTTACATTTTCCTGAATAATCTCCTTCAGGGTTTTTCCCACCTCCAGTCTGAGTACCAGAAGAGTATTGGAGGTTCCCAGTCTCCAGGAGCTCCTGGTTCTGGTCCAGGTCCCGGAGTGGCTCAGACCCACGAGTGGGATGGAGAATATTGCAATCGAGAGTGTGGCAACCACTGCAGGTCAGTGTAGACACAGTAATTGATGCAAGTTGTAGTTTTACAATGATTCACTTTAACCACATGTTTTGATTTACGACTTAAAATAATGTATTTGTAATATATAAGTTGATTAAGCTCCAAGTTGTAAAACGCAAGTCTGTACAAAAAATCGGTACATTGCAATAAATGAGAAATTAAATGATTATTGAAAATGTAATTCAGTAAGTCAACTCAAAAGTGATATAGAGTATATGAATTAGAGATATATTTCCCATATGTATTTCTGTTAATTTCATGATTATTGCTTACAGCTTAATAAAACCCCAAGTAGATGACCACTTAAGCTAAGGCTACCGACATCATTATGTACAATACAGCAAATACTCATTCACCTCATTTAAGTCTTCCTAGATTATTGTACTGTTGTCTAGAGTCTAGATGCTGTAAACAAAATGCTTTCAGGAATATGAATGATATTTTTTTTTACCAATTTACAAAATGCTAAGTGAGCAAACCCAAACATACAGCCAATTTTATTAAGAACCATCTTCAGTGTAAAGAATAACAAGACTTACTGGAAGTGATGGTATGGCCCCCAGAGCCCTGATCTCAACATCATTGAGTGTGTTTGGGATTACATGAAGAGACAGAAGGATGTGAGAAAACCTACATCCACAGAAGATCAGTGGTTAGTCCTCCAAGATGTTTGAAACAACCTACCAGGGCTTCAAAAACTGTGTGCAAGTGTGCCTAGAAGAATTTATGCTGTTTTAAGGGCAAAGGGTGGTCACACCAAATATTGATTTGATTTAGATTTCTCTTTTGTTCATTCATTGCATTTTGTTGATTGATAAATGATAAATGAAAATAAATGATTAACACTTCCATTTTCGAAAGCATTCATTGTTTACAGCATTTTCACACCTGCCTAAAACTTTTGCACAGTACTACAGATGCTTATAATAAAATAAAATAATAAAAGCATGCTCATAACATTTGATTGTTGGTTTGTTTTAAGGCTTAAACTCGATCAAAAAATAAAAGTAAGACAACCAAGCCTGTGATAACTAGGGAATGAAAGTATGTTTATGTTCTTTTGATGTGTTGTTATTTTTATGTATCTGTGCATCTCTGCCGCAGTCTAATTTCATGTTTTTGTTGTGTTACAGTGGCAGCATGATAGGCAGGGACAAGCCCCTCTACCTCACCTGAAACTGAAGACTATCCTCTGCCAACAAATGACGACACCGAGGAGTCTATTTTCATCCCACTCTGTTCTCCTCACCCAGCCCCAACCTCCTTCCTCTTACATCCAGTGTACACTTTACATACAGCCACACACAAACACATATTCAGATTCCTGAAAACTGTCACCACCAACCTGTTTGTTTTTCATTGTTAATGTAATTATTATTTTTTGCAGTTTATAGAATTTGTGACCTGAGTTTTTTGACTAGATGACCACTGTCTGTACCACTTATTGTATTAATGGTCTTCTTGCTGTTTAAATTTGCCAAGCACTTATAAAGCCTCCCCTCCCTTCTCTTCCTCCCCTTCCTCCTCCTCCTTGTCCTACCTCCACTCCTATTTAGTTATGTGTCTGAGCCCTCCCTGATCTGAGCTGTGGAGCACTCCTCTTGTGTGTCACCATCAAAAAGACCCCTTGGGGATCCCATCTAGCTTTATGTAGAATGAGCAGAAAAAAATAAGTGTTCTTCCTTTTTTTCATCCAATTTTGTAGTTTTTTCTCCTTTTGTTTGTGTTTCTGCCTTATTTATTTCTTGCTGGCTATTTTGTTCCTCTTTTTTATTTTATTTTAAGTTTATTTCTAGTAAGCAATGGGCCCTGTATAATAGAGAAATATTAACTCTTAGTATGTTGAGCATAGGCCTTGATGTTATGGTAGCTGTGCTTACAGGCCAGATGATTAAAGGTTTGGTGGGGAATGAGACAGAAAAACAAAGCAAATCTTTTTTATTATTATTAAAGACCTGTAGAGGTCTACTGAGCTGTCACAGTGTGATTGTAAATATCACTTTTGTGGAATCGAATTGGGAATTAAAAGTCCAGATAGATTTGTTCCTCTAAAAGTACATGTATGTTATGTATGTGTGTGAGTACGTCTGGACGTTAGAATGTACCCCATTCATGACGTGGCATGTGTGTGCGAGCAGAGGACTAGTAAGTGCGAGTGTCTCAGTATTTGAGTCTTTCTCGTGAAGTTTAACAATGCCATGCAGCTGGATTTCAGAGGAGTATTTCACACTTTCATTCCTGCATTAAATCTGTGCTCACTTGTGTTTTGCTGTTTTTTTTTTTTTTTTGACAAATCTTAAACCAAACACACAATATATGTCTTGCAGATCATGAAATGGGAAGAGCAAGTAGAGAGACAGAGAGCACAGAGACAGAAAAGAAATGCTGTGAGATAAAATGAGATGTGAAGTTTCAGATTGGGAAGTTGGGGAGGGATTAATGCCTCAAAATGCCCACCCCTCCCTTCTTTTGTTTAGCTATCTGACCAATATGTTCATGTTGTCTCCTTGCCATGCAGGAAGGGGAGACCTGCAACATGTGAACATATACATCACAAGTGATTTTTATAAGTTTCTGGTTCGTGTTTGGTTGTGTTTCTAACTCTTGTGTGGTTAACAGAAATTGCATTTTGCTGAGAAAGACATCTCGTTTTTATCTCTTTTTGTGTAGCAGAATTTCAGTTTTAGTTGCTGCAACACAATAACATTTTAAGTTATGTAAGGAAAAATACAAAACAAACAAAAAAACTGCCAACTGTAGTTATTTTATTTGTAAAACCAGTAATGATAAATATTTGAAATGGTTATCTCTACATTGTTTTTTTGCTAGTTACCCATTGGCTGTTTTACAGGTTTTCTTATTTATAAAAGAAATGAGATCACTTTTGCTTCTTACAATGGAGGTGTATTTTTATTCTTATTTTATTATTCTCTGCTTTGGTTTGATAAATAATGATGACGATCACAAGGATGATTTTTTGGTAATGTTTTTTTATATTTTGGATGCTGCCTTTTTTTCTTTCCTTGCCAGCAGCATCACTTTCTGTCATAATGCTTCTTTTATTTCAGACCTGCATAATAAAGAAAAAAAAGTTCAAAAAGTGAGTTTGACACATGTTATTTCATTGCCCACAGACATATTTTCTTTTTCTGTCCTCGTCTCCAATTAGATGATCACACCTTTTATTGAACGCTTGATAATAACTATGGGAAAGACGGACAATCCCCCCACCCACCCCCCAACTCGCTTTTGCACTTTATATCCACACTTAAGAGGGTCACATTTTGTTTCCCATATTTATATTTAGCCCCAGTGGCATTAGCTAATTAACCATGGATGGATACAGTGTGCACAAGCCAGCATGGATACTGCCAGTAAACTATCTCAACAAACGGGAGCAGATGCGAGGAGACGTTTTGCTTTTGCTTGTGAAAGTAGTGCATCGTAGGCGTCTAGTGTGAGAGAACATAAAAAAATGCAATGTGCATACAAACTCAGGCAAGCGTCCAACTGCTGATTTTACCCCAATTGCACACAAGTCTTCTTAGAGACTTCATGAAAGAAGGCTAGGAGAGATTGAAATGAAACTGTCACGGTCTTTTCATTCGATGTTTTATTCATTTTACGCCTGCCTGCCATCTCTTCTTCGGTGGCATTGAATTGGCAAATAGATCATTATTGGACAATTGGAAAACCTGCCACTTTGTGATATGACACACATTATATGAAATCACACTCATACATTCTTAATGCAGTGTCAGATAAGAGGGAGTTTGGGTGCAGCCACACAGATTTGGCTATGTGCCTTTTGTGTACATAAATGAATATCTTCTTATATGAATATGAGTGTGTTTTCATTTTTTGTGGTTGGGTTTTGTTGAGCTTTATGCATACAAAAACAGTATGGTGATGATGGGTTCTCCCTTATTTTCCACAAAAATCAAATTAACATGTGCTCCACCATAAGCAGCAAAACAGATCTTTAATGTCTAAAGTAATTCTGTTGTGAATGCTGTAAACAGACACCATCATTTGACACGTCTGTCAGTGCCTTTTTATTCCATTCCTCAACCCCAAGTCGAAGTCATGAGGCCAGCTGGAGTGAAAATGGACAATTTATGGTTGAGGCCGAGGTTGTCAATGTGATCCTGCCTCTTTGGCTTAAATAGATTTACTTAGTTAGTTTTATAGATTACTTTAGTGGATGTAATACTAAATAAAAACATATTGTTAGCCTCGTAGCATAATTGGCTTAGTCATATTATGACTTAAGCAATTATGCTAGGAGGCTATCAATATACAGAAAAATATTTTGTCCAGTTATGTTCATTTTCCCACATTGGTTTATAAGCTAATTTGCAAAGGTGGTGTGCAGCAATTTCATTAATGCATTATTAGTCAAAGACCATCATGATCCTTGTACTTAATGAATATTGATGAAAGACTTCAATGTCGATCATGTTCTTACTGCCCAGGGCTGCATGGGCTGTGGGGTCATTGGCACTTAAAAAACGAAATGGCATCAGTCAGTTTTCCCATACAATTTTACTTTTACTTATTTGCATGTTAACTCAATGGGGAGTGGGTGCATCCTGTGTTGTTCATGTGTAAGCATGATAGGAAAATGCTGACGCACCCTGTGGCTAGCTAATGACAGTAAAGTTAGTTTCTGATTTGCAACCTCCAATTTGGCGCCAAACTGAAGAGCTTATTTGCTGTTTTTAAAGAATCTGCACTGCATTGAGTCATACCTTGTTCAAAATGTTAAAGATACTGATTTAAACCTGAACTGGTTGATTCACACCTAAACAAATTTTAATATTAAAATTCGTTTGATCAGAGTAAAACCAAACAGAAGTTTTGAATAAAGGATTTCATATATTGTGGGTAAACAGCTATCTAAACCATCTTACCCCTGCCATCAAGCGTTGGCAGTAACTAGCAAAAAGTCTTTTACGTTGCTATGGAGGAGAGTTTTCATTATACTCTTTGGAGAATTGTTTTAATTCCACCACATTAGAGGGTTATAAAGAATAACCAGTCTGTTTTAGGTCATGGCACAACATCTGTTAAGCCTGTGAGCTTGCTGGTTTGCTTTGGGTCATATTCCTGCAGCATAACAAAAGTGCTCTCAAGCTTAAGATCACAAACCTATAGATGGACATCATGGCAGCATTTATTACAAGAGCTGTGAGACTGAAAATCTTTATTTTCTGTCAGACGTATTTTGCTTTCTCTGTTATCTGTAAGAGTTTATTATTAAATTATATAAATTTTTTTTTAAAACAAACAGAGTTACATGTTGGATTCATTTTTTAGAAAGATCAAGTGGTCAGTGCCTAAATTGTTCAGCCAAACTCAGCTGCATGCAGTGAACTCTAAATGCACTGAAGCTGTCGCATTCACCCAAAACCTTTCAGTTGCAACTTTCAGAAACAAACGGCAGGAAACGTGGGCGGTTGTGACAAGAAACGAGTTTCGCTTTGTCTTCAGAATCAGTTGGGGATTCTTTTTAAGATGACTGTGCAGCACATAATCGATTTATCATTGAATAATCCAGACACATCAACACTAATTTCTGTCATTATTAAATATTTGTACAGTCTTCACATTTTTGACTGAATCACCAGAACAATTTGAGTGACAATGAATTGGTGTAACCTGTTTTTTATTCTTTGAAAAAAACACAGTAATTTATTAGAATCTTTTTGCTGTATTTGCACTCATGAACAAAGCAAACAAACAGAACACAACAAAATATATAACTAAGGGCATGAAGTGCAACATGTAGCGCTTGCGGTTTCACACCTGTAGTTACTGACATCATGCAAGATACCTGCTATGTCAGCTTTGAAAACCATTAGTTGCTGCTGGCGGTGGCCAAACAAGACCAATTTCCTGTTTTAGTGGTAGAACAAACAAACAATATTTAAACTTGCTGCTACATCTTCATGTGAGTCAGAACTTAGGTTTTTTTTTTCTCTAATTATAATTCTCCCTGTGCATCATTGTGAAACATCAGGTGAGGGAGAATTTCTCTCTATGACTCAAATAAACCAAATTTAAATATTTCAATATCAAACTATCAGCGTTGTAAGATCAATTGAAAAATGGTCTAAAGTACAACATTTGAGTCTTATTTCTGATGCATTTTGTGTAAAGATTTCTCAGGAAGACAGCTGTAAGCTAAGCAAATCCATCCAAGTGCGAATATTTCTGTGACATACTTTATGAGCTGTTTATATTCCATCTTGTCAGTTTCCTCTATACGGACCAAGTTATAAATAAAATCAAATGGTTTTGAATTTTTCTGTAGATTTGTGAAGGTTGTGGTTGTAAACATTAGGGCAATGGTGTCATGAAAATAAACTTGTGAAGCCCCCCTTTCTCACATCACCCCCCCATATTTGCCTGGTGGCTTTATGGGAGAGGAGTCTTCATCCCCACAAAGAACCTCTCTGACTAAGAGCTAAAATAAAGAAGCCACAGTTTTCTCACATCTCAGCAGTTCTTAAATCTTGACTTAAAGTGCAGATGAGTCAGAGCAAGAACCACACACATAACCATTTTCTCATAACCCCCTTCGTTCGTCTGTGAAAGGCAGGTCTCGTTATGCTCTGGATCACCTCAGAATCGAGCCACAGAAACACGACCGGCCATATGTATTCATTTTAGATGTTTGTTAAACACCACAGCTGCTCTGTTTGAGCAATATCGCCCACACACGCTACACCTCACATCCTCTGATAACTGCATGATGGAGAGAGTTTGTGAAACAAACGGTTCTGTTATTGAAATGAGGTTCTGCTCCAGATGTCTGGGATTTAAGGGTTGTTATGAGACAAAACTCTAGTTACTTGGGAAGTTAGGTATTTGTCTCTGTCATGCATTTGGCATGCCACAGTGTTTGAATTAGCCTGAATATCAGATTGGGAACGGATTCAGCTGAATGTAGTGCAGCATGTTGGCATGTTGTATAATAGACAGTCCTACCATTTGGCTGGCAAAAAAGGTCCTTGTTCTTAAATTCAGTACCATAGCAACCAATCTGGGGAACCAGCTTTGCCAATATACAGCAAACATAAGATATCAGTCACATGAATATTACTTTTTAGTAGATGAGATGCTATTTGAAACTGTGCTGATTAGTACTTTGATTTATTTTTTAAATAGTAAATTGTTACTGAAATTGTTCAATTTAGCCAGTTGCAATTGTGCTTGATTGATACTGAAAATGGCCAGAACTGCAAACTGAGCACAGGATTGCTCTTAACTGTTATAAGATACAAGAAAATATGTGAACATACAATCAGGATTTTGCCCTCTCGGATAGTGTGCAACAATTACAAACAAACAATCTTCAGCAAATGAAAAGTATCTTTAAATCACACACCGAAGCATGGAAAAAAGACTTTTTACGTAAAGCGTTAGAGTAACACATATTATGTTCTGCACTCAGTTTTCAGCAAATAACTCTGGAAATCATTATCACTATTGGCCTTTATTTTTGTTATTATTCAAAAGTAAGCAGGTAGGAAGTGGGGTGGAAAGAGATGGAAGACATGAAGCACAGGTCTCCAGGGTCAGGACTCAAACCCAGGACACTTGTGTCAAGGACTGAAGCCTCCATGTATGGGTAGTGCTCACTACCACTACGCCACGTGCCGTGCCCAAATCATTATATGTTCTGCCATCATAAAAATGTGCCAGGAATAGTTACACAGACTAATTCTCATCTCTACCCTCTTGCAGGTAGATAGCAAAAATAACCAATAGCTAACTAAGATAAAATCACATCATCTTGTATAGAAAAATAAAACTGGTCTAACTGGAATTGCGAAGTTATTGTCTGTTTTAAAAGCTAGTTCAGTATTTAGTGATGCAGGTCTGAGCTTTGTAGCTTATTTAACAACAAAAAACCAGTGCCTTAAAAATGGTAAAGTACCATAGCAAAAAGTTAAACAAAGACACGGAGAGACCTTAACAAGCCCTAAAGAAGTTGGTTTTGACCACATTAAAATATAGCAAGAAAATTGGAAAATTCAACATTCAATAAACCTTTAGCACAATACTACAAATGCAAAAGCAGATCCTGTGGTCATATCACAGATTATACAGCATCTTGGGACAATGAACTAATCTTAACTACTGTCAAGCCAACACTGATAAACTCCAACTAGACTTTCTCTTTAAAAATTGATGCACGTTTGGCTGCTTCTTTTCAAAATATGACAAGTATAATTCTTTCATCACTGATTTGAGTGTGAGCTCACCCAAAGTTAAAGTGCAAACAAACAAGATTGTCTTGTTCAGTCATTGTGAGCTCCATTGTATCTGACACATGGTATGTCATGCTCAGATAGTTTTCCTCTCTCATCAATTACACTGTTTATGTACCTGCAAAATCCAGAATGCTTTGTGCATGATTGTAAATTTCATATTTCAAATCCAATAAATCGCTTCATCTTTAAAGCCCCTCACTTTCTATTTAGGTCCGTGTGATAAACTTCTTTTTTCTTCCCATGGGACATTTATTTTTGTCAGATGCATCTGCATTCATTATAATCAAATCTACCTGAGTGTTTTCCCTCTCTTTGGTTCAGTTTTATCCCTGTCTGTGTCTCTTCTAGGTAATGGTACTTTCTATCACTCCAAAGTGTTTTCAATCAGTCTCCCTGGTTTTAGAGAAATTGACTTCAAAGGCATAGAGCGAGTGAAAAATGAGGATTGAATTCTAAGTTGGGATTAAATTTGAAAAAAAGAAACATCCTGGTGAAAGTCATTCACAGAGAGCTCCAGGTGCCTCCATACAAATCCTGATGGAGGTTACGCTGTGAAAATCGGGCTGCAAGAGTGAATGTGATGAAACTGTTTCACTTCTGTTTTGTTGTAGCGCACCACCTGAGAAAGAGAAAGGTTAGGTGATCATTTGTAGCGAGAAAAAATGAGGCAAGAAATGAGAGAATGATTTGTTTTTATTAAACATTTTTTATATATTCTGGCTGAAGGCTAAAAGAGAATTTTTTTAGGAAAAATTGTTTTGGTATTGGTCTCAGTAGTGAGAAAGATGCTAAAACAGTTTAGTGAAGTTAAGCAACATGAAATACTGATAATATTCATAAATCAATAAATGTAATAAATTCTCAGAATCAGTCTAAAGGATGAAGACTTCCCTACCAGCAAGGTATCTCAATTTGATGCTGAAAGAAGAACAAGGAGATCTTAGTACATTCCTCAGGTGTTTAGAATCATTTTACAATCAATGCAAAGATTAATGCTGATATCAAATGTACTATCAGTCAAACTGTTCTCTACTGATTACCTAAAATAAACAACAACTAACAAACTGACAAACATCACTTTCTAATTCTAATTGACGTACTTTAATGACCAGGGCTTGAACATTAAATCAGTAATTAAACTGACTAAGGCTCTACAAATTACCAGGAGTTTGTTGGTTTCCTTTCAGTTTGTTTAACTGAGAGGAAATGGATTTTATGGCCTAATTCCGATAATTATAATACTTTAATCGAAGAGGAAAGAGTGAGAAAAAAGAAAGTGGTCCAGTCAGAAGAGCCACAGTGGTCTCAGACAACCTTACCAGCTCCAGAAAACAACCTTAGTAGAACAAAAAACATTGCCTTACTTGAGGTCCAAATCATGGTGTTTCACCTCTGAAGCAACCTTCCTCGATCGCTAGGGATGTGTTGTTCCAGACACAGCCGTCTCAGCCTCAATGACAGTGGGGTATTAGCACAAACAGATGTTTAAGTCTGTCTGTGGTCACTCCAGGGAAGGAATTTGCTGTTCTGTCTGACTAATGTACATATGAATTCCAGTCTTGTATCAAAACAGAAACAAATTGCTAAAGTGAAAGGGGAAACCCCCCCAAAAATCTTGCTGAGTTAGTGGAGAACATACAGGTCCTTCTCAAATAATTAGCATATTGTGATAAAGTTCATTATTTTCTATAATGTAATGATGAAAATTTAACATTCATATATTTTAGATTCATTGCACACTAACTGAAATATTTCAGGTCTTTTATTGTCTTAATATGGATGATTTTGGCATACAGCTCATGAAAACCCAAAATTCCTATCTCACAAAATTAGCATATTTCATCCGACCAATAAAAAAAAAGTGTTTTTAATACAAAAAACGTCAACCTTCAAATAATCATGTACAGTTATGCACTCAATACTTGGTCAGGAATCCTTTTGCAGAAATGACTGCTTCAATGCGGCGTGGCATGGAGGCAATCAGCCTGTGGTACTGCTGAGGTCTTATGGAGGCCCAGGATGCTTCGATAGCGGCCTTTAGCTCATCCAGAGTGTTGGGTCTTGAGTCTCTCAACGTTCTCTTCACAATATCCCACAGATTCTCTATGGGGTTTAGGTCAGGAGAGTTGGCAGGCCAATTGAGCACAGTGATACCATGGTCAGTAAACCATTTACCAGTGGTTTTGGCACTGTGAGCAGGTGCCAGGTCGTGCTGAAAAATGAAATCTTCATCTCCATAAAGCTTTTCAGCAGATGGAAGCATGAAGTGCTCCAAAATCTCCTGATAGCTAGCTGCATTGAACCTGCCCTTGATAAAACACAGTGGACCAACACCAGCAGCTGACACGGCACCCCAGACCATCACTGACTGTGGGTACTTGATACTGGACTTCTGGCATTTTGGCATTTCCTTCTCTCCAGTCTTCCTCCAGACTCTGGCACCTTGATTTCCGAATGACATGCAGAATTTGCTTTCATCCGAAAAAAGTACTTTGGACCACTGAGCAACAGTCCAGTGCTGCTTCTCTGTAGCCCAGGTCTGGGGAATGCGGCACCTGTAGCCCATTTCCTGCACACGCCTGTGCACGGTGGCTCTGGATGTTTCTACTCCAGACTCAGTCCACTGGTTCCGCAGGTCCCCCAAGGTCTGGAATCGGCCCTTCTCCACAATCTTCCTCAGGGTCCGGTCACCTCTTCTCGTTGTGCAGCGTTTTCTGCCACACATTTTCCTTCCCACAGACTTCCCACTGAGGTGCCTTGATACAGCACTCTGGGAACAGCCTATTCGTTCAGAAATTTATTTCTGTGTCTTACCCTCTTGCTTGAGGGTGTCAATAGTGGCCTTCTGGACAGCAGTCAGGTCGGCAGTCTTACCCATGATTGGGGTTTTGAGTGATGAACCAGGCTGAGAGTTTTAAAGGCCTCAGGAATCTTTTGCAGGTGTTTAGAGTTAACTCGTTGATTCAGATGATTAGGTTCATAGCTCGTTTAGAGACCCTTTTAATGATATGCTAATTTTGTGAGATAGGAATTTTGGGTTTTCATGAGCTGTATGCCAAAATCATCCATATTAAGACAATAAAAGACCTGAAATATTTCAGTTAGTGTGCAATGAATCTAAAATATATGAATGTTAAATTTTCATCATGACATTATGGAAAATAATGAACTTTATCACAATATGCTAATTTTTTGAGAAGGACCTGTACAATCTCACACCAACTTAGTATTTAATATATATAAATTAGGGATGCTAACAAACAGAACAGTCAGCATGACCGAACACAGGAAATGGGTGATCTGTTCCACTTCTTCATTACCTGGCAGTGGTGGTGATGATGAATCTACATGTCTCAACTCCTTGGATCCCTTTACTTCCTGGGATAGACCAGTCGGGTGGAAGCTAATTGACCATGCAGACGTATTTGAAAGAAAAACTGGTTGGCTGATTTTTATAGACACTCGGATAAGTGAACACTAGCCAATCTAAATATATGTTTTCTTCTGGGCATGAGGGAGACTGTTTCTAAGCTTTACAAACAGGAAAAATAACAACAAGACCATTAAAGCATTGATATTTTCATCTAATGACTATTGTTGTTTCTACATTCAGTTGTGTGACCTGAAAAAGGAAAGTTTAAAAGGTTAATGTTCACATCCAAAGTATGTGTGCTTTATTACAATAGATTCAACAAAGACACACACAAACAACTTTTCCAGGGGAGATGGTTGATCACTCCTACTGAGAATATTCAACAGTGTAAAAAATATAAATAGACTTCTAACTTGGTTTTCATGTTTCTTTCCTTCCTTGTCATATTTGTGCCAACAATAAAGCTGCCTTAACTATTCTGATGAATGCTGTCAACATATTACGTATTGCTACAAGTTCTTTTATCATTGTGGTTAACACCTGGCAAATTTGAAATAATGTCCTCTCGCGGCACCAGTACTGAAAACTGCTGCATACACTACCATAATGGTCTGCCAATGGTTGCTCTTCTGCCTTCACTCACAAATAAACTTGAGTGAGATCCCATTTTTAATTCATAGTGATTATTTTAATGTCTGCTCACCTATTGCAGGTGTAACGGCTTTACCTCCACGTGGAAGGCTTTACACAGGGTTCAGGAGTGTGTTAATGGGAATTTTGTACTGTTCTCCTAGATAAAATGTTGTGAGGTCAGACACTGATGTTGGAAGAGAAGGTCTGGCTTCCATTCACACCTTCTAACAGAAAGGAGGAATATCTGAAGTGTTTCCACAAAGGTGGGTGCTTGACATCATTTAAAATGTCTTGGTATGCTGAAGCAATTTTCACTGGAGATAAGGCTCCAAGCCCATCCGTTGGAAAACAGCATCACACTATAGTCCCTTCCACACCAACCTTTGCACTTGGCACAGTGCATTCACGTGCCATTCTGCTGGGAACTGCCAAACCCAGACTCATCTGTTGGATTGCCAAAGAAGTAAGATTTGGAACTCCAGAGAACACATCTGCGCTGCTCTAGAGTCCATTGGTGGCAAGCTTTACACCATTACATTTGATGCTTTGCATTGCACTCGATGACATACAGGGGTTAGACATTGAAACTGAAACACCTGTCATTTTAGTGTGGGAGGTTTCATGGCTAAATTGGACCAGCCTGGTAGCCAGTTTTTATTGATTGCACATTACACTAGTAAGAGCAGAGTGTGAAGGTTCAATTAGCAGGGTAAGAGCACAGTTTTGCTCAAAATACTGAAATGCACACAACATTATGGGTGACATACCAGACTTCAAAAGAGGACAAATTGTTGGTGCACGTCTTGCTGGCACATTTGTGACCAAGAGAGCAAGTCTTTCTGATGTATCAAGAGCCACGGTATCCAGGGTACTGTCAGCATACCACCAAGAAGGACGAACCACATCCAACAGGATTAACTGTGGACGCGAGAGGAAGCTGTCTGAAAGGGATGTTCGGGTGCTAACCCAGATTGTATCCAAAAAACATAAAACCACGGCTGCCCAAATCACGGCAGAATTAAATGTGCACCTCAACTCTCCCGTTTCCACCAGAACTGTCTGTCGGGAGCTCCACAGGGTCAACATACACGGTCGGGCTGCTATAGCCAAACCTTTGGTCACTCATGCCAATGCCAAACGTCGGTTTCAATGGTGCAAGGAGCACACTGTTGAATGCCCAGAGTGAAGCATGGGGGTGGATCAGTGATGGTTTGGGCTGCCATATCATGGCATTCCCTTGGCCCAATACTTGTGCTAGATGGACGCGTCCTTGGCGTCACTGCCAAGGACTACCGAACCATTCTTGAGGACCATGTGCATCCAATGGTTCAAACATTGTATCCTAAAGGCGGTGCCGTGTATCAGGATGACAATGCACCAATACACACAGCAAGACTGGTGAAAGATTGGTTTGATGAACATGAAAGTGAAGTTGAACATCTCCCATGGCCTGCACAGTCACCAGATCTAAATATTATTGAGCCACTTTGGGGTGTTTTGGAGAAGCGAGTCAGGAAACGTTTTCCTCCACCAGTATCACGTAGTGACCTGGCCACTATCCTGCAAGAAGAATGGCTTAAAATCCCTCTGACCATTGTGCAGGACTTGTATATGTCATTCCCAAGACAAATTGATGCTGTATTGGCCGCAAAAGGAGGCCCTACACCATACTAATAAATTATTGTGGTCTAAAACCAGGTGTTTCAGTTTCATTGTCCAACCCCTGTAGTTTATGGATGCCATTCCATAAAGCTATCTACGCCCTGCTCTTGAGGTTATATTAAGGCCAAATGAAGTTTGGAGCTCTGTAGCTACTAACTGTGTAGAAGGTTGGTGACTTCTGTGCACTGTGTTTCAGCATCCCCTGACCTCTGTGATTTTACTTGGCCAACCATGTTGTTCCCAACTGCTTCCATTTTCTCATAAAAGTAATAAATGTTGACAGTAGAATGTCAGTAGTGTGGAAATTTAGAATAGAGATACTGTATTGTCCCACAGTGGGGAAATTCAGGTCTAAACGCTCATGAATGAAATGACTTGTTAAACTGTTAGCATCCTATCACAACACCACACTGGAATTTACTGAGCTCCTTAAGGTGAGCTAGTCTTTCATTATTGCTTGTAGAAGCAGACTGCATGGCTAGGTGCCTGATTTTATACAAATGTGGCTATGGATGTAATTGGAACACTGGAATTTGGAAAAGTGAGTTCATATACAGGTCCTTCTCAAAATATTAGCATATTGTGATAAAGTTCATTATTTTCCATAATGTCATGATGAAAATTTAACATTCATATATTTTAGATTCATTGCACACTAACTGAAATATTTCAGGTCTTTTATTGTCTTAATACGGATGATTTTGGCATACAGCTCATGAAAACCCCAAATTCCTATCTCACAAAATTAGCATATTTCATCCGACCAATAAAAGAAAAGTGTTTTTAATACAAAAAACGTCAACCTTCAAATAATCATGTACAGTTATGCGCTCAATACTTGATCGGGAATCCTTTGGCAGAAATGACTGCTTCAATGCGGCGTGGCATGGAGGCAATCTTCATCTCCATAAAGCTTTTCAGTCACCTCTTCTCGTTGTGCAGCGTTTTCTGCCACACTTTTTCCTTCCCACAGACTTGAAAAATTGTTGTACGCACATGTTTTTGAGAGTACAACCACTCTCACCAGTGACTGAATCAAAAGTACAGCAAACAGTGAATGCTTGGTGGAGAAAGTGGGTTGGGTGATACAAAGTTTTTGGGAGGAGGAGGGGGGTTACATTGCCAGATGATGATGCTATTTTGACCCCCCCGCAAATTCGATAGCGGCCTTTAGCTCATCCAGAGTGTTGGGTCTTGAGTCTCTCAATGTTCTCTTCACAATACCCCACAGATTCTCTATGGGGTTCAGGTCAGGAGAGTTGGCAGGCCAATTGAGCACAGTGATACCATGGTCAGTAAACCATTTACCAGTGGTTTTGGCACTGTGAGCAGGTGCCAGGTCGTGCTGAAAAATGAAATCTTCATCTCCATAAAGCTTTTCAGCAGATGGAAGCATGAAGTGCTCCAAAATCTCCTGATAGCTAGCTGCATTGACCCTGCCCTTGATAAAACACAGTGGACCAACACCAGCAGCTGACACGGCACCCCAGACCATCACTGACTGTGGGTATTTGACACTGGACTTCTGGCATTTTGACATTTCCTTCTCCCCAGTCTTCCTCCAGACTCTGGCACCTTGATTTCCGAATGACATGCAGAATTTGCTTTCATCTAAAAAAGTACTTTGGACCACTGAGCAACAGTCCAGTGCTGCTTCTCTGTAGCCCAGGTCAGGCGCTTCTGCTGCTGTTTCTGGTTCAAAAGTGGCTTGACCTGGGGAATGCGGCACCTGTAGCCCATTTCCTGCACACGCCTGTGCACGGTGGCTCTGGATATTTCTACTCCAGACTCAGTCCACTGCTTCCGCAGGTCCCCCAAGGTCTGGAATCGGCCCTTCTCCACAATCTTCCTCAGGGTCCGGTCACCTCTTCTCGTTGTGCAGCGTTTTCTGCCACACTTTTTCCTTCCCACAGACTTCCCACTGAGGTGCCTTGATACAGCACTCTGGGAACAGCCTATTCGTTCAGAAATTTCTTTCTGTGTCTTACCCTCTTGCTTGAGGGTGTCAATAGTGGCCTTCTGGACAGCAGTCAGGTCGGCAGTCTTACCCATGATTGGGGTTTTGAGTTATGAACCAGGCTGGGAATTTTAAAGGCCTCAGGAATCTGTTGCAGGTGTTTAGAGTTAACTCGTTGATTCAGATGATTAGGTTCATAGCTCGTGTAGAGACCCTTTTAATGATATGCTAATTTTGTGAGATAGGAATTTTGGGTTTTCATGAGCTGTATGCCAAAATCATCCGTATTAAGACAATAAAAGACCTGAAATATTTCAGTTAGTGTGCAATGAATCTAAAATATAAGAATGTTAAATTTTCATCATGACATTATGGAAAATAATTAACTTTATCACAATATGCTAATTTTTTGAGAAGGACCAGTAGTCCTGCAGAAATAAAAACATCATGAATAAACCTATGATTTTTAAAGCAAAAGATCATGGAAGTTTTAAACTGCTGGTTTTCTTACCTCCTGAAGCATTTAGCTATGTTGCAGACCTGACGCTAGCTGGTACATAAACAGTAGAGACAATTCAAAATTTGGCTTCAGCTGCGGTACTCTTACTTTGTTGATGTGGTGTTGCAAACAAGGCTTTCTGTTAGGATGATTGTTTATGAAAACATATGATCCTTACTGCTTTCTTTGCTCTGCAGAAGGAAGCTCCTTTATCTTTCATCTACCAAAAGAGGGTCTGCAGCTCTCTTGGTTAATCACTTTCTGTGAAATTGAGTTTCACCTAATTAGAGTTTGTATTGTTTGTTTAAATCTAACAACATTTATTATTTTATTGAATTTGAAATTTAAGGTTTGATGTTAACTCCAAAGCAACATGGATTCGGCAGAATAAATTCAGTGTTTTATGGCATGTACTGTAGATCCAAAGGTGGTGTCCATTCGTTGCAGCTTTAAAAACTGTTTTAATGTTTTACATATTATTTTTGTTAATACTAATACATAGCTGATTTAAAGAGATAGATAAGAATTACAGTAAACCCAGTTTTTAACTACCTTTTCATATTGATCTGCTGCTTTAGTCATAATAACAGATATTCTGCTAATATGTAATTATAACAGAAATGAACTCACTTATCCATATGAACTGTTTTAATCTGAAGCACTAATTCGTATTACCACTCCAGTTTAAATCTTCATTAGCAAGTTTAATTACATTTTTTAATTATGAGCCATGTAATGACCATTTTTTTCATGCAGCGTGTGGCCTCTGCATTCCCTGCTTGTCAGTTTCAGATAAAAATTACAGGAGAGTGTTGGGGGGGGGGGGGGAAACAAACTTTTTTATCCATTTCCTTTGAAAAATGGGTTATCAAATTAAAGAAAACTGCTCAATAACCGCTGCAGAGAGAAACGCTTCCCGCTTAATTGAATTAGGGTTTTTCATTTCTGTGATTTCTGTGTTTGTTTTTTGGCAGCTGCCATCTGTTTGCCTGGGACCAGCTCTATTAATAAGCTATTCAGATTGAGAAAGGGGCTTTATTCCAGCAACTGTTTCTCACCTCCTCTCGCTCTACTTCGCTCTCTGTCTCTCTTTCTTTCTCACTTCCTCACTCACTCAAACGATTGTCATGGAAATCATTAGAGGTGCCAAGCCGCAAAGACAAAAGAAAGAGCTTTAACACACACCTGAGCCAAAAAGAACAGAACTGTAGTGTAATTATGATGGGAACAATTAAGACTGTGCATATTTATTGACAGGGGACTTCACACAGTAGCATATGCTCATGAATACTAAAAAATAAAAAAATCAGTCAGGGAGGGGAAGGACGGCTGATGGTGCTGAATGTGATTGTCTATTAAATACTGTATCAGCCATGCTAAGAAAAGAAGTGGAACTGTATTCAAAACCAAACTACAGATTACTTATGATTGCAAAGGCAATCTGACTGAATGTTATTGTTGTAATTAGAGGAAAGAGGGAAAAAAAGGAGTACATAGGAGTAGTTGTCATTAGCCAAAATAAACACCATTTCCTCCTTTCTTTATCCTGTTCTGTCTCCTTTTTGATGTTCCAAGGAGAAGAAAGTCCAATCTAGGCTTTGTTCTGTATTCTGATCACACGTCTCTTTCCCCAAGTAATACAAGTCTACTTTAAAATTCATAACTACATTTGGAAAGAATAAAAGGGTGCCCTGATGGAATTTTTCCAAGGAGCTTACTTGAGAGGAAATACTGTTCGCTTTGGAATATTTAATAACCCTAACGTAGTCTTTAAGACATACAGCAGTAATAACGTTTAAAGAAAATGCTGGTGACTGGAAAATAAATAAATAAAAAAATCAAACTATGGCTTAGCATGAAATAAGCAGCTATAATTCCTGCCTGCAGACAGACGATGAGAGAAAAGTGAGAAAGTAGACAAAAGATGGTGAGAATCCTTGTCAAAGTTAGAGAGAGTTGGCTCAAGTCGACTCTCATTTTCTGCTTTGCTTTTCCTCTCCTCTCTTCTGCCTGGGAGGGAGTTTGAATTGAATCAAACAACCCAGATTGATTAAGCTTGGAAGAATGACTTTCCAATGACACAGGATTCAGCGGCAGCCTCGGCCCATCCCTTCTGTACAGATTTGACATGGTTTTATTGAGAAAGTGATACAGGAGTGATTGCAGTTTGTTCTTCTGGGTTCTGTGTGAGCCTGAAATGTTTTCTCATTGTACTAAGTGTTGTCACCATTGTGCGGTTCCTTAAAGGTCCCATTTGATTCATGTTGAATTCTGCTTCTGCTCGAATGCCTCTCTGGAACAGGAGCACAATGGATGAGTGTGAGAAAATAGATAACATGCTTCCCCAGTTGGAATATGAATTGCTCTGAGAGAGCCTTGGTATTAATCTCTTGTCCTCTTTCCATTCTCTTGTTCTTTTGTGTTTGTGGAGAGGATGTTGGGGGAGGCGGCGTACAGTTAGGGATACGATGGGATGTCCTGTTCAAAATTTGGTCAGAACCAATCAAAGCTGTAATGCTCTCAGTCTCTTTCCCCTTTTCAACATCACCTCTGTCTTTAAAAAATGTTTTGTGGAGACATAGAGACCCCTACTGTCTGCAGAACCAGACAGCAGCCCTTTTTCTCACGTGTTTAATACTCTACTGCCACCTGCCAGCTATAAATATAATGCAAAACATCACTTCTGCCTACAATAAAGTAATGAGATGAAGAAAAAACAGTTTATATCAACTGAAACAGTTTATGTATGAGTGCATATTAAAAATATAGTGTAAACATTAAAGGATTTGAAAGAGAATTAGACAACCTACAATGTTACCAATTCTGTAATTTGTTTATTTGTATTTCATTAAAAAAAAAAGGGGGTTTGTCCCTATGACTTCATAGCTTGTAGAAACACTTTTATAGGGAAATAACGCAGAGTTGGGTCATGACTAAACTTGTCAAATTCTGAATTTAGTCTATAAAGAAAGTTTATCTCACTCATCTTAAAAGAAAGTTTGAATACAGAAGTTTGCAGAGGATTATTTATGCAGAGTTTTATGAATATCCCACACAGCATTTCGGTCAGGTTTGGTAAAATAGATTCTTTTTTAGCCATGTTGCTATAGATTTTATAGGGTTCTTAGGATTCGTTGACTATCAGACAGATGGCTTAAATTTACTCCAGAATACATTGGTGTAGAGATAAATTTATGGTCAACTTAGTGAAAGGTCATGTCATTGCATAACAAGCCCAGATCTTCATTCTTCCACCACCGTGCTTGACAATTTGCATGCAACTGTGTCACTGTTTGTTTGATTTTCACCTTATGTGGCCAAACATCAGGTTAGTGTTATTTGTGAAACAAGTCTTGTAGGTTATGTAGATGGATTGTTGCACACCTAAGCAATCCTGTTCTTCTAAAAAGTTTATTCTGTTTTTGAAGGATTGTCCTATGATTTCCTAACTGACATGCTATAACCCATGACTGAGGCAGCTTTTGAATTTTTATAGATTATTGTATACTTTGTTTATTTTAATATTTTCCAGAATAAAGGGCAATATGCAAGGAATTTTTGTTTCCACACACTTCCAAAAGCCTCAGAGTAAGAAACGTTTGTTTTTACAGATGTAAATGCTAATGATCAGATAATCCGTTTTGTTTTGTTGTTTAGCTACTGCTATTGCATTTTTACAATAGGCATTTTTATTCTGAGATTCATTTAAATAACTAGATATTTTTCAGCTAATTTCTAATACGTAAAATATTCGAAAAACGATAATACACTTATTTGTTTGAACCAAAATTGTAAATGTTGATTGAGGATTATCAAACTAAACAAGTTTATTTAGGTAAATTAAGCAAAAAATATCTGAACATTATTTAATTTTCATTCAATGTTCAAAGCAGTAAGACAGTTTCAGTGTATTCTTATGTAATTTATGTAAAGACAAATTAATACAGTACATATATCCAATTTCCATGTGTTAATGAGATCATGGTGTTTTGGTTATGCACATTTTATTAATTAAATTATCCAATCAGATCCTTGTGGAACAAAAAGTAAATCTTAGATGAATAATCATAAAAATTGTAATCATAGTAATGAGTGATAAATCAGAAGTGTACCTGCAGCCATGGAAGTAACTGGAACACCAAAATTCATTGATTTGGTGATGTAACCCAATAATTTTGGCTGCAGCCAAATGCTTATCTATACATGCATTTGGCTGGAGTGTGTGCATATGTGTAAATATGTAAATATATATGTATATTTATATACTAATTTAATTTGAGATGTTTTACTGATTGAACATGTTCTTAATATCAGAACATAACGCAGCTAGCACTAAATATCCACTCTCAATACCAGTTCCATGAAAACGACATGCCAGACATTGAAATAAACAATGGGTCTAAAAACAAAAGGCATTGTGAGGTAACAAAACACATAAATGCCTAAAACATTTTTCAAATTCCTGTCTTCCTGTGAAAAATGTTATTTTCGAAGTCTGTCAAGGCCAGCTATAAAGGTATTTTGTCAGTCTTATTTAGAGATTTGTTATATTGGTAGCTTTCCAGAATTCAACATAAACAATCTCAGCATGTGCTCTATTTCAGGCAACATCTTCTCGCCTTCTTCTCCAATGAACATCATATTTTGTTACATATTTTTTTCCCGTTCATTTCCATCCAAAGTGCCCTTCCACTCTTGTTAATCAAAATATATTCACACTGTCTCCTCCCTCCATACCAACTGGATCTGAGGGGCTGATTGGCAATTTTACCAGCAGAACCATAGTTCAGTGGAAAAGAGATGAATCTCGTGTGTTCTGCTGTTACTATAGCAACTTTTCAACAAGAGGGTGGGGGAGAAATGAAGGGGGGGGGGGGGGGGGGGGGGTGCGTTATGATCAAATATGAACGCTGGATTCTGATTTGTTATCCAGCTCGTGTTGTTATTACTGGACAGCCCTGCTTGTATTTGCGGTTGAGGCACACAAACGGAAACAGCCGTTTTTAAAAGAACACACAAAGGCTGACACAGCATCTGCTCCTCACTGATAACACCACTTAATGGCAATAAAAAGCACATGAGAGCATAGTCTTTGTTTGCTCCTTTTACAATGGCTAGCAGCAGGACTAACTGTTCCAATTACTCACCCTGCTGACTTAGGCATCACATCATCATAATTATCATCATCATCACTTTGCTCTGTCCATTCTACAGATCTGTCTGGACCTTAATGAAACTGACAGAGCATCAACTGGGACTATTAAATAAAGATAGCATGCGGCAAGATATGCTGTCTGAATCACCACCGAAGAACAACCTTCTTGAGATATTATGATGTAAAATTCACGTCTATGGTTACCATGGAAATGTATTAATACCCCTCTTATATTTTCATGTTTTGGCATAAAGAAAACACATGGTTTGATGTTTTTGGAGGTTTTATGTGATAGACTAACACAAAGTAGTACCACTGGGAAGTGAAAGGAAAGTTGTACTGTCATATCTTGGTGTTTTTGGGGACTCAAATGCAAAGACAGGGACAGCAAGAGCATAGGGAGTATGCTGAGGACAACAGATGATCCAACATGGAGTGATTGTACGTGAATGCTACACAGGTGAGTGAATGGACAGATGAGAAACAGCTGTTAGAGACCAGGATACTAAAGCACTGAGGTAAAAGACTAACACTAGTAATCAAAAACACAAACAAAATACAAAAGAAATACACTGAATAATGATGCTACAAAGAAACCACAATTATGGCACTAAACACAAAGACCAATAAATCATGACATACACATGGTTTTTGAGAGTTTTTACTAAAACAAATCCACAAAGTATGGTGTGCATTTGTGTTCAGCACTTTTTAATCTGAACCCCCTAAATAAAATTTACTGCAATCAACAGTCTTCAGAAGTCACCTAATTAGTAAATAGAACCAGTATTAAAAGCTGCTCTGTGAAGATCTTAAAAGTTTGTTACAGAACCTTTGTGAAGAAACAGATTTATGAAGACCAACATATGCATCAGATAGGTCAGGGATGAAGTTGTGGAGAAGTTTAATATGGTGACAAATTATAAAACAACATTGGAAGCTTAGAACTTAGAAACAAAACATTACTTAATCTATTATTTGAAAATTAAAAGAGAATTGGACAACAGTAAATCTAACAATGCAGTATTGTCCTCCTCAACAGGTTGGCAGAAAAAGGAATAATCAGCAAAGCTGCCAATAGGTACATAGTAATTCTAGAGGAGGTGCAGAGATTCCCAGCTCAGGGTGTAGGAATCTGTAAACAGGATAACTGTAAGTCTTGCGTTCTACAAATCTGGCCTTTATGAAAAAGTGTCAAGAAGAAAGCCTTTGCTGAAAAAGAGACCATAAGAAGTCCTATTTGCAGTTTGCCACAATTCATACAGGAGCCGCAGAACACATAAGGTGTGCTCTGGTTATATTGGAGCAAATTGAACTTTTGACCTAAATGCAGAAGTCTATGTATGTTGGGAAACTAACAATTAATCTACCATCCAATTAGTGAAACATGGTGGTGGCAGCAATAGTGTGGGCATGCCCTTCACACTTGATGGGAAGACCATTGCAACTGAGTACTGTACAATTCTGAAAGAAACCCTGTGGGAAGCTGCAAAAAACGTACGATCCCAGCAGGATACTGTCACTAAACGTATGATCAGAGCTACAATGGAAAACATGCCGATGGGTTGAATTGGCCCAGTCATAGTCCAGACCTACATCTAACAGATAATTTATAGAAAGAACAGAAAATTGATGTTTCTAGATGGTCTCCATCCAATCTGACTGAGTTTGAGCTGTTTTGCAGAGAACATGGAAAATCTCATTCACTACATGTTCAAAGTTCTTGGAGACCTACACAAAAAGTGCTCTAGCTTCATTGCAGTACTAGTGTGTTCAACACAGTTCTGACAATTATGCAATACTGTGTGTTGGTCAGATAAAATCTTTATAAAACACATTTGAAGTTTCAGGTTGTGATGTGACAACATATAGAAAAGATTCAACAAGTAGGAATTATATGCAAGAAGCTATAAAAGAAGTTTAGGAATTACACAAAGGCAAATTAATCATTAAAAGTTAACAAAGTTTATTACATGTTTATATACAACCAACCTTGCAAGGCACACCTTTGTTTAAATAAGAATATATTCTACATTTGTTTTCTTAAGCAAACAGGTTTTAAAACATATATTACTATATGTGTGTCTAGCCTTTACATATTAGAGAAGGCCCCAAACTATAAAACAATGTTCAGTCAAGCTAAATATTGATGAAACAAAACAATCACACATTTTATGATGTAAACACAATTTTATATTTTTTAATTCACACTAATAAAATAAAACATAATTATGTGATGTAAAAGCTGTCTTTGATGTAAATAAATGAAAGATATTGTGGCAAAACTGCCATATTAGCGTTTTTTTTTTTCACAGCTAATTTATATTGATAAAGTTATGCTTGTTATCTTTGATAGGCCATAGTTTCTGGTTAAAATAGGGAAAGTGTTGTAAATTCAGCAAGTTGATAAATAACTGCGCAAACAGCATGTCAGTTTAGCTGTACTCTGTTCAGCACAAGCTATTGATCATGTTACAATCAGCCACGTCAAGCTGTCACTCCTCTGAAGCTGAAAAATGTTTGTCCAACATCAATCAGGACATTTGTGAAGCAGAGATTGATGTTTATGACAAAAGCCTGCTGTGACTCATTAAAATAAAACTACAGAAAAATGGTTGTGACTTCAAGCTTAAAAACATTAAGATACTTGCTGTCATGACTTTGTCATAGTTTCCCATCATGAGGTGGCCTGACCTACTTAGACAGCTTTGAAAGATACAGACCCCTTAAATAATTACAGATTTGAATTAACTGTAAAAACATCTTTTACCTAACAACTACAAATACAAAAATGTCCATCAGTGTTCCAGTTTTCTCTTCTTTTTCCCAAAAAGACCAGAGAGAGCCTGGCCAAAAACAATACGCTTTAAAGGCAGAGCAAAGGCTGAAAAAGTGAGCTTGTCAGCATCACTTCCCTGGCCCTTTTGTCGAAGGTCTTCTGGGGCTGGTGTTTGTTTTCACTGAATATTCCTATTTTTATTTTATGGATGGCTGGCCTTTATCATGCCAGGAGACCAAGTCGCTTGACCTTAGCAGACAGGAAAGAGTGGATGATGAACACTAAGGTCTTTGGGCAGCAGTGTAGGTCCAGTTGCTGGGAGCAGAGAGAGACAAAGAACAAATCAGGATGTTTATATTTTGATAGTCATTTCATTTAAAAAGCAGGTCAATGGTTAATATGCCATCAAGCACATGGTGTCCTTTCTGCAGCACATTTTGTAAGCATCTTCAGATAAGGTTAAACTTTACTCATGATACCTCAATGCTTTTTGGACCCCTGGTAAAGGTGAGTAAAAAGTCTTAAAACAAATGTCATTTTGTTTTAGTTGCAATCACTCTAGATCATCCAGAGTCTTAGGTCTCCTCTAAGCTCTCTTTTCTTTAACCACTCCCACAGTTTTTTGTCTACTGAATTTTTTTATTTCCGTGTTGATTTGGATTTGTTTTCAATCATTATCTAACTAAGAGACACAATAACACCCAAGTTTCAGTTTCGAACTGGCCACCAAATGTTTATCAAAATGCCAAGATATTTCAAGATTCCCTTTGGATGAGAATCAGGTCCACAGCATCACATATCCTCCACCATACATAATAGTAGTCATGGGTTGCTGTTCCACATATTCATCCATTGTTTTTTTGTTTTTTTTCAGAAACATCTACAGTGTTTATTAACCTACAGCCTAATATAAGTATCATTTGACTAAAGCGCACAGTTCCAGTTAAAGGTTTCAGTACGTTTATGATAGCAGGACAGAAGTACCTTTATTCCTGGCAGGCCTTCTGAACAACAAGTTTACCTATACTGTATTTCCAGATAAATTTTACAAAATAATCTGTCCCCCTCTGTATGTTTCCCTGTAACCATTTTGCTCTCTTGCACACAAAATTACATCCATACTACACTTCTATTTGAAATGCACAACTTTTCAATGTCTGTTTTAATCAATTCAGCAGATTGTCCCCAATCACAGTCCTGCTTTTAAGTCCGGCACATTCAATTATACCCTCTCACACACTGAATATTTTCTGGTAGTAATTCTTTATTAAAACTCATAAAGTATTTCTCACAATTTCAGCCTCAGGGCCTCCAAAGTCCAGGAACATCATACGGACACCATCATCTGAGGACATCCGGAGGCGCTCGAAAGGCTGCTGGAGGAGAATATTTTTTCTGACACCCATTTCTTCTGTGAATAATATGAAGCCGTCATCGATGTGCACTCCCAGCATACACTCTTTTCCATTCCAACTGCAGGCTGCACACACGCAAAAGGGTAGTTTAAAAGCTGAGGGAATATTAATATTGGATGGTGAGTCAAGTCTTTCTTACGGTCTCCTTTGACTGTGCTGCCTTTATGTGCTGAGATGAGAAAAGAAGGACTCAAGTTTTTTGTTCCCAGAAAATCTTAATGTCTTCAAATTCTATTTGATATAAACATTAGTTTGCAAATAAATTAAAAATATGTCCAAATGATGACTTTCTATCTTAAGGTTTTCTGTACCACCTAATATCACCAGCAGATGGCAGTGCAATGATATTACTCCAACTAATGGTGGAACGCTATGTGCTGAATGTCACGTTAGTAAGCTAAGACCCCAAAACAAACGTAGATTAGAGCATTCTGGATGCTTTACAAAACATTAACAATGTAACAAATGGGATTTAACAGTGATGAATAATAGTAATGAAGTTAAATCAATGAATTTCAAACTCAGAGAAGTATAACATTTTAACTTAAGAGAGCAGAGACTGCACTGAGGGACAATAAAGATTGCTCTGACTCTTTACTTAGTAACTATAAAAACAGAAATGGACATCCATGGCCTTTTGGATCATTTTACCTGCAGTGACCTCCTTGATAACTTCTGCAGCATTGTGGCAACCCTCGACCAGCAGATGAGTCCATGCGGACAACTCCTTGGCAGAGTCCACTCTGAACACATGAGTCTCTACGCCCTGCTTGGTGCCTGAGCGCAGGCCGAACGACAACTCAGAGTCTAACAGAGGGGAACTTTTTCCAGGACCAGAGTGGACCAATCTTTGGGGAGAAAGAAGAAAATATCACCAGATTGTGGCTAAAAAGATTGTAATTAGGAATTATAGGATAGACTGTGGCTAAAGGAGAAACTGTTACCTACGTGGAAAAGGAGGTGTGGAGTACACAGGGGAGAGAAGGGAAAACATGACTCAAAGCTTCTGCAAATACTAAT
Source organism: Girardinichthys multiradiatus (assembly GCF_021462225.1). Taxonomy (NCBI): domain Eukaryota; kingdom Metazoa; phylum Chordata; class Actinopteri; order Cyprinodontiformes; family Goodeidae; genus Girardinichthys; species Girardinichthys multiradiatus. The sequence goes on along the minus strand of NC_061812.1, from coordinate 15,125,649 downwards.
GTTTTCCAACTTAAAGTGATGTTATGATGCAAAATTTCCAGTGGTTCAGTTATGGAAAGTGTGAGCAGAAGGCTCACAAACCACTGGAACAAAATGAGCTGATCAGCGATGGGTACAAATCTGTTCAACTTATATATGACAAACTATTACTTTAAAAGTAAGGATTTAATGTGTGGGTATAGGTAGAGCAGGGAAGTCTTAACGTTTTGCCATATGGGTAAAATCACCAAGTTGAAGGTACTAACTGGTTACAAAATACTATTTAAATGCAAGCATATTTTTATTGTCAGAGTTTTATACATTTTTACCAGCTAAACAATAAACTAACCATACATCATCTCTATGAAACATGCAAAATAATCAGATTTTTGTGGGAAATGATTTGTAGATAATTAAAGATATAAAAAGAAAAACGTCAATGCTGGGCAACAAGGATGGGAAATGGGTCACTGCTCAAAAACACTTGCTGTAGCCAGGTTTAATAAATTAGTGTGCCCAAATCTGTTATTAAGTAAAAGCTGCTATATGTTTCACTTTCTATTTTCTGTCTTTAAAAGGAAAGAAATGTGGTTAATAAAAATAAACACTTTTTCTTGTACCACACATTTTCTATTTTAAGGTGTGTTTAATGTTTTAGTGTAAATGTGCCTAAAAATTAAAAATATGCCTCCATCTTCACCAAATGTCTGTGTTGGTGAGACAAATTTGTACCATTTTTAAACTGCGAACAAGGACTCCAGAAAAAAAAAAAACATTTTAAGGGTCCCATTGACTCTCATGTAGAGCAATATGTCTTCAAAGATGTTTAACCTGGTGGCGATGAGGGTGTGACTCTTGATGGGGTTCTTCAGGCTCTCTTTGCTATCAGGAAAGGAGGAATACAGAAGCAGGTCCTTCTCTGTTAACACTGCAAGGACAGGTTTCTCTGGACCCTGGGACATCTGCACAAACAGACAATAAATATTTTAAAACTATACAGCAGGTTGGGTTTAATGGCTCTGTTTTCTTCTAAGATAACATCCATTCATTTTTGTAGCTGTTGTTTGTGACTGGGTTGTGGGGGAAAGAGCTTCAGTTAACCTCCCTACAGGCCCACAGACTGGGCCGGGGGTAGCATGACGATGTTGGTGATAAAGTTAAATTAAGCTGTAAGCTTGAGTGTGTCTCTCCTCTCCAAGGCGGGCAGTGTCCCTCACATCGCTTTTGTTCGGTCTGGTCTGTCTTTCACACTGCAGCCGGGGCCCCTGCCCAGAACAACAGGCCCATTTGTCCCCCCACTCAGTGGGCCTGGGTCCCTATAGATCTACCTTTGCCAGCTCATCTGGCGAAGGTAAGTATGTTTAAGACACCCCCATAGAATATAGTTCAAATGGCATCCTTTCTCTTGGGGCAGTAACTCATCCTCATAATATTACATTATCATTCATTGTCTTCATGTTGTAAGTCAAACTCGCAACAGTGTTAAATGAATATTAGCATTACAAAATTTGTCCATGGTGATGTTTTTAGATTTCACCAGAAAAGAAACACTTTTCAACAAGCCAATCTGGCCGTGAAGAAGCCATAAGAACCCCTGTTTAAGGTTTGATAAAAATCATGTAAAAGACACCGCAAAAATGAGGAACAACATGCTCTGGGCAGATGAAATAAAATATTAAAAATTTTGTCCTACATGCAAACTGATATGTGTTGTGTACTACTGACACTGCACATCCGCCTGATCACAGTGCCATCACAGTGAAAGGTGGTGGCAGCATTATACTGCGGGATACCATTATTTAGTGGGGACAGAGTTGAGGAAAATGAGGAACCCTGGATGAATAATTGTCTAAGAATTCAAAAGACTAAACATATAGACCGAGCTACAATGGAATGGTTAACATCAAATAATGGTGTGTGTTTGAACATTTCTGTGAAAACCAAAACTTCAATCCAAGTGGGCATCTGCGACTTAAAAATAGATGTTTACAGACACTTTGCATCCAGTCTGACTGAGGTTAAGCCATTTGGAGAAGTAAAGATGGCAAAACATTCAGCCTATAGAATTGCAAAGGTGGTAGAGACATTCTTCAAAAAAACTTGCAGCAGGGAAATTAGGTTCTGCAAAATATTGTTCAGGGAGCCTGAATATAAATGCCCACCAAACATCAAATTTTTATTTGTAAAAACGTTTGAAACACATGTCTTTTTTTTTCCTTAACTTTAGAATTATTAACTAATTTGTTGTTTAATAATAGTTGTTGTAACAAAATGTTAGTACGATGGGCTATTTATACCCATATAAGGCCCTGTACAACATTTTTTGTCCACATCTGATTTTCGTAAAAGCTGGTTTGAACATTTAAAAGTTTTCAACTCTTAAACGTTCTTTTTGGTGGCTACACTAAAATTTGGAAATTGAGAAGTTGAGAGTCATACACAACTAAAAACTGTATCACTAAAACTTGAAAGAATGTAAAAATGGTAATTAAGTACAAAAGCTAAAAAAGATTAAGCGAGGCTCTGTTTGCCTGTATCCTTCCACACCTGCTCTGTAAGCCAGCCCAAATGTTTGACCTCCATGCCAGGTTGCATGCTCTTCATCTCCTCCTTCACTTGTGGTAAAAGGTTGGCAGCAGCAGCTTGGATGGCATTATACCACGACTGAGCCATGGCTGGGTCTTTTGCCCGCAGGAACATTGAATTCTTTCTGTTGGATGAAATCACTTCGAAATACCTGGCAAGTGCGATAAAAGGAGAAGAGAGAGGGAGGAAAGAAGATGGTAAAAGGGGGCTGTTAAAAAAACAAGACAAACCTCAAAGAGAGCAAAGCTTCAGGCTGAAGAGGAACTTTCACAAATTAAAGAGAATATCAAAGTAAGATATGAAAAAATCCCTTTTGCAGTAATCTTTCAAAGTCTTTTTGTAACTTGTCAGACAGCTTCAGCTTGTTTCTGAGAAATATATTACCTGAATTAAACATGACATTAACTGAGGTGTGTAAAATGTAGTACCTGTTCTCTGTGTCTGGGGGGCACTGTTTCCGTGACACCTGGCACATCTTCATTGGGATGCTGCGAGGATCTTTCACCTCGGCAGAGGAGACCTCAGTGCCCCTCTGAGGTGTAGAGGGGGGAGAATCCCATGGGAGGCTTGCTCCGGGGGAACCGGAGCTTTTAAAAAATGCAGACATCTCCTTGATGTACTTAACTGTAAAAGAACAAGTGCAGAAATGGGAGAATTAGATGGTAAGCAAGACAAAGCACAGCAGGCAGAAAAGATGGAGAAGATTTTGTTTTTTTGCAAAAATTGAGCTTTCAAGTTTGGTTTAAATGAAAAACTTCTGCGCTTAAGAGCTGTTTTAAATAGTGCCAAAACCCATGTGTAACAACTCACAAACAGATCAATCGCAACTTCTTTTATAAAAGCAGCTTAAACATGATGAATGTAACAATGACAGTTAGGGTTGCAAAATACTGCAGCTCCTCTTTTAACTGGCACTCGGACGTTTGAGCACATTTCCCCCACTTTTGATTCCCTTCACTGGCTGCCCATGCCTTTTAGGATTCTTTTTAAAATAATTTTATTTGCTTTTAAAGCCTTGCCTCAGCCCATCTCTCTGAACTGTTGCAGCCTTATATACAGGTCCTTCTCAAAATATTAGCATATTGTGATAAAGTTCATTATTTTCCATAATGTAATGATGAAAATTTAACATGCATATATTTTAGATTCATTGCACACTAACTGAAATATTTCAGGTCTTTTATTGTCTTAATACGGATGATTTTGGCATACAGCTCATGAAAACCCAAAATTCCTATCTCACAAAATTAGCATATCATTAAAAGGGTCTCTAAACGAGCTATGAACCTAATCATCTGAATCAACGAGTTAACTCTAAACACCTGCAAAAGATTCCTGAGGCCTTTAAAACTCCCAGCCTGGTTCTTCACTCAAAACCCCAATCATGGGTAAGACTGCCGACCTGACTGCTGTCCAGAAGGCCACTATTGACACCCTCAAGCAAGAGGGTAAGACACAGAAAGAAATTTCTGAATGAATAGGCTGTTCCCAGAGTGCTGTATCAAGGCACCTCAGTGGGAAGTCTGTGGGAAGGAAAAAGTGTGGCAGAAAACGCTGCACAACGAGAAGAGGTGACCGGACCCTGAGGAAGATTGTGGAGAAGGGCCGATTCCAGACCTTGGGGGACCTGCAGAAGCAGTGGACTGAGTCTGGAGTAGAAACATCCAGAGCCACCGTGCACAGGCGTGTGCAGGAAATGGGCTACAGGTGCCGCATTCCCCAGGTCAAGCCACTTTTGAACCAGAAACAGCAGCAGAAGCGCCTGATCTGGGCTACAGAGAAGCAGCACTGGACTGTTGCTCAGTGGTCCAAAGTACTTTTTTCAGATGAAAGCAAATTCTGCATGTCATTCAGAAATCAAGGTGCCAGAGTCTGGAGGAAGACTGGGGAGAAGGAAATGCCAAAATGCCAGAAGTCCAGTGTCAAGTACCCACAGTCAGTGATGGTCTGGGGTACCGTGTCAGCTGCTGGTGTTGGTCCACTGTGTTTTATCAAGGGCAGGATCAATGCAGCTAGCAGGAGATTTTGGAGCACTTCATGCTTCCATTTGCTGAAAAGCTTTATGGAGATGAAGATTTCATTTTTCAGTACGACCTGGCACCTGCTCACAGTGCCAAAACCACTGGTAAATGGTTTACTGACCATGGTATCACTGTGCTCAATTGGCCTGCCAACTCTCCTGACCTGAACCCCATAGAGAATCTGTGGGATATTGTGAAGAGAACGTTGAGAGACTCAAGACCCAACACTCTGGATGAGCTAAAGGCCGCTATCGAAGCATCCTGGGCCTCCATAAGACCTCAGCAGTGCCACAGGCTGATTGCCTCCATGCCACGCCGCATTGAAGCAGTCATTTCTGCAAAAGGATTCCCGACCAAGTATTGAGTGCATAACTGTACATGATTATTTGAAGGTTGACGTTTTTTGTATTAAAAACACTTTTATTTTATTGGTCGGATGAAATATGCTAATTTTGTGAGATAGGAATTTTGGGTTTTCATGAGCTGTATGCCAAAATCATCCGTATTAAGACAATAAAAGACCTGAAATATTTCAGTTAGTGTGCAATGAATCTAAAATATATGAATGTTAAATTTTCATCATTACATTATGGAAAATAATGAACTTTATCACAATATGCTAATATTTTGAGAAGGACCTGTACATACCTGCTCTCTTAGGTCTGCTAATCAACTGGTCTTCACAGTACCTCGGACTGAGTGTAAACTCAGAGGAGAATGCGCTTTTGCTGTAGAAGCTTCCAAATTGTGGAATTATCTTCCCCTGGAAATTAGAAAGGCATCTTCTCTGCCTGTCTTCTTCTGAAAACCCATCTATTTACCCTGGCATTTGACACGTTGTGACATGTTGGTTTTAGGTTATTTTTATAGTTATTGTTTTTAGTAGACTTTTATGCTGTTTTATATTGTTTTAATATAGGACTGTTTACTTGTGTATCGTGTGTTTAAATATGCTTATTTTTTACTTATTAAACTGTACAGCACTGTGGTCCTGCACTGGTTTTTTAAAGTGCTTTATAAAGTTGGACTGGATTGCAAATTAGGTATGCTTTTGTCTCAAAGTTGTTTTGAGTGGTGATTCCTTGAGTACCAGCAGGAGGCATAAAGGCGTTGTAATCTACTTTAGTGTTACACAATGGCATGGGTGACCAAGCACAGCTGGATCTTTAGGAGAAGTCATAGACCAAAGGGGCGGAAGCAACGACAAGGATCTCAACATTTCTGCCAAGACTATTCACTCCAGAGGGCAAGTGTCAGAAGGCGGAAGTCACTTCACACCTCTTCAGACAATTAGACTTAAATGTATATGAGAAAACCAATACAGAGAAAAACAGCACAGGCACAGAGGGTAAATACAGATTCATATACTATATATAATGCTGAGAATAAGTATTTGCTGCCTTACAAAGTTCGTCTGTTTTTGCATTTCTTGTAACACATAAATGCTTTATATCATCAAACTAATTTTAATTTTGGACAAACATCACCTGATTGAACACAAAATACAGTTTTACAATAATGATTTCATTTCATATGCGAAAAGCTGGCCTCACATGAAAAATGAATTGCCCCAAAACTTAAAAACTGGTCGACCAACCCTTGGCAGCAACATCTGGCATCAAGTGTTTGCAATAGCTGGTAACAAGTCTTTCACATCGCTGTGAAGGAGGTATTGCTCACCCGTCTTTGTAGAAATGTTTTAAACTCAGCCACGTTAGAAGGATATCCTCATTCAGACTTTTCTTGTAAATGTCCTGAAGAAGCAACACAGTCCAACATCATCATTGCTATATTTTTGAGTCATTATGATGTTCTTTTTGTGACACACGCCTTCCAAAAAGATCCACTGTTGTCTCATTAGTACACATAATGATTTCCCAATAGTCTTGGGGATCATCAAGATGTTTTTGGGCAAATGTGAGATGGGTGTAGAGGCAAAAATCCTTGTGTTTTTGTTCCGTAAGGAGTAGCTTTGGCCTTGAAACTCCCCCGTGGATGCCATTTTTAGCCAGTTTATTGTTAGAACATAAACACTGGCCTTAACTGAGGCAAGTTAGGCGTGCATGGTTTTTGATGTTCATGGCTCTTTTGTGACCTCCTGGATGAGTTGTTGCTGTTCTCTGGGAGTAATGTTGGCTCGATCATGTCATGCCTGTCTTGCTTGGTTCATTTGCCTGTTTTGATCCTGCCTCATCAGGAGTGAGTTTTTGTTCAATCCTTTTCACTTACCATCATGCTGCCTGCTAGTCTGTATTCTGGATTCCTACGCTGCACACAGCCTAAACGTAATACCTTCTTACTTCTTAGTGCTGTATACTTCACACAGCAGTTACCTTCCTACATGGTAGAACACTTCTTAAAAGCACAAAAGAAGTTTGTTTATCTTAATTTCATGATTTTATCTAGTTGCTTGTTTTCCCCAGCTGGACAATCAATTACCATTTGAGAACAGACACAGCAGTTCATTGACTTAATCTGATTTCACTAACAAGAACCACACCACAACAATGTGAGCCCACTGGTTTAATCAAAGAGGAGAGAGGATGAGGGGGTTCTCCTGAATAGGGATGTGTCTCAGTCGGCGAGTGACATGGTAAACTTGGGATCCCTCGAGATGGTGCTGTGTATGCATTCGGACAATGCAGTCTGCAATCATATCTCCCCCTTATACCTTAAAGTCTTTACGGTTTTGTGACTACCTCCTAAGGTGGATCATGAGCATAACATTCTATTGTATTTAATGTATTTTTAATCCTGCTGTTTTTGGTATATTTTATCATGTAGCACTTTGAGATTTAAAATGTTACAAATATAATAAATTATTCTTAATTATTAATATTGGTGAATCAAGTTCAACCCCCTTTTCGTGTAACCTTTAAGCTGATTCAAGAGTTTCACTTAACTACACACATTGCTACCAACATTTACTGTCAGTCAATTGTTGAACTCATGCTGTTTTGCCAACATGAATCAGTCAATTGTGACACAATTACATGGTGTATGATAATTTATACTCAGTTCAGTGGATGATAAAATTTTATCTCCATATTTTCTCCCAAACAACTAAAGAGATCAAATGTCAGTTGTAATGTCATTTTTAAAATCCATTAGGGACCTTTACAATCTTAGAATCATAGGTTGAAGACATCATATTTTATTTCCCTAATCAGACTATGACTCATGGTCACCGAAGCCATAAAATAAATTGTAGTTTTATAATTAGGTACAAGCAAATTCAGTTTAAGAGCAAATCTAAAAAACATATCTTGCTAAAATTTGTCCATCCACACACCCATGCACATACACCTACACACCACCACCATGCTGCAACTCTGGCTCAGCAGGCTGTGGTATTGGTTCAGCAATTGTAGCCTCTGCTGGAGTAAAAATAGCCTAAAGGACATGGTAAGTCAGGAGGCTGAAGGTAAGGCTCTGGTTTCATTGGAGAAGTGTGAAGTGCTCTTCTTGCACAGTACAAGAGGCAAACTGCCGGGGGGCAAGCAGAGGAGTCACAGCACCAGACAAGAGCAGACAGTAGGGGGCTCCTGCGTTTAAATAGATCCTATGACAGCCTACCTGCTTTTCATACAATTAGCTTGTTAATCAGTGTGCTAACTCTTTTTTTTTTTACTTTTTTATTGCTACTGCTACTTTCAAATTGCTGATTTGGCCTGCATTCCAAAAGGTTTGGCCACCCCTCCTTTAAGGGATAAACCAGTCTGATACTTAGCTATCTCAACTGTCAGTCAGCTGTATACTGTGAATATTACATTGAAAAATCAATCTCTTCAGCTCCAAAATTACTTAAAAAATGTTGCAGTAGTAACATCTGCTTATGGATTTGCTAATAATTTCTGAATCCCTTTGAACAGACTTTCTGTGTGATACTCCAGTTTTATCACTGTTATTCTCTGATTTGTGACCTCTGTGTTAGACCTCCTTATATTTAATGGTAATCCCATTACTTTATTGTTATTTACTTATTTATATTCTACGTGCACATAACTTTGGTGCAATTGGTGTTGTTTTTTAAATGTACTCTATAAATGAATCCATTTATTTCTAGACAAAAAAAGAAATATTCAGTAAAGCCATTCAAAATGATTTTTCTTTGTAAAGCTTCACGTGTAGTAACAGTATGTTTTAGAATTTTCTTTGAATAAAGTGTGTAAATTTACAAACATACTTGTGTCAAGTCACAACTCATTTAGGATAGATGGATGTGTCAACATAATTAATGGGCACACCATGTGAAAAGTGAAGAAATGTTTTCTAGTCTTGGGACTGACAAAGCAGAATGTAACCAAAAAAAATCATTTTAAGATGATGATAGGCATTCAGAGTGCAACTGCAAATTTGATGAGGAAAGGAAGCGGCGAGGAGAAAACAAATTGTAACTGACAGTAACTCCTCCTCAGAACAATGTTCAGTATCACTGAATGTGCAGCTCTTCTTTTGAAAATCTATTCTTCCTTAATAATAATCTTCTAGATCCTCATTATGTCTCTGATCTTAGTTTCTGTCTTCCCACTCACAGAAGAGCTCAGTTGTAAAACAAAGAAGCAAAATCATCTGAATCACTAAAACGTAAGAAGAATAAGAGTGGGATGATTCCTCTGTCCTCCTTTGGATGTGGAGTATTGAATAATCCTACCTTGAACATTTATTAACTTTCCCCAATGATTTCCTGTCTCCTTGCCAATCTTGAAGGTATTCTTTCATCAATGGTCTGCTAAAAAAAGCTTTCTGCGACATAAACAAATTTATTTTCAAAACTTGCTACAAATACTTAAATCAAACTGTTTTTACTAATTGTACTTATATAATGTCTGTATATGAATAATGTAAGGGAAAATCTGGAGATTTTAAAATTCCTCTTATTAGTGTTTGATACAGAAGCTCTCTAACATTTTAAGTATGGTTCTAAAAGAAAAACAAGTAAATGCTTTGAAATCAGGCTTTGACTGAAACACTGTAGGTATTTTTTTAGTATCCAGCTAACAAGTATTGGTGAGCTCTGTGCAGCTCTAAACTCATACCGTTCTCATTATTATGCAATTAAAGAATCAATATTAATATATCCAACCATTCTTAATTATTTACATGCATCAATTAAAATGTGCAAAATAAACATTTTAAACCCCCCCAAAATCTGCAGACAAATTCCTATACTAACTAGGCATGTGCAGACTGGGAGCATGTATCAAACAGTGAGCATCTAATGTCAACACGCTTTGAAGTAGCTGTCAACTTGCATATGTAATATTTCATGGGAATGAGCTTCTGTCCATTTGTTCCTGTGCCAGCACACTGATGTTTAGGAAAGGCAACTGCATCTTGTTTCTGCACTGAGGTCATTCAACATTTATGCAGTTAATCTCACTGGAACTATGGAAATAAGAATGGAAATAGGCTTGCTTACATTATTACCTTAAGCTGAAGATATCTCAGAACATCTTCTAAATTGCAGCAACAAAGGTTTTGGGCAGTTTTTACATTTTCCAAAATGTTCATGGTTGAGATTCAGTTTTCTTCTTTCACAGTTCTCCAGACTAATTTTTTTCTAACTCCACTGACAGTATTTTGCTGAGGCAAAATTGAGATTTCAGCCCACTTTATTATTTCTTAGCTAATATTGTAACAGTGTACTTCGTCCATAGATGCAACATGCTTTAATCTGATGAAAACTATTTGACCAAAATACCTAATACTATTTAGGTCACTTAACATACTCTCCTTAATGATAACAGCTCATTGTTTAGGATCACAGATTTTGCTGAACTATTTACAGTATCTTGAAAAACACACATACCCTTTAAACTGTTTTAGATTTTGTTGCACTCCTACTACAAACTTCAATGTATTTTTTAGGAGTTTTATTAACACACCAACACAAACAAGCGCAGATTGGTGAAGGGAAATTAAAAGAATACTTGGTTTTCACATTTTCATACAAGTAAATATCTGAAAAGTGTGGTGTGCTTTTGTATTTAGCTCTGTATACAAAATTGTCACCTCACAGCAAAAAGGTCTCCAAATTTGAATCTGAGTCTTTTATGTGTGGAATGTTCTCCCCATGCATGTGTGTGTTAAATCCATGTACTGTGTCTTCTCACAGTCTAAAAACATGGTGATTATCTGCACTGACCTTTTGAAATAAGTCTGAGCATGCAATGTTATTCGTCTTGTTTGTATAGTGATAGGGCTTCGTAGTGTAGCCTGCCTCCTGGCCAATAACAACTGCAACAGAATACAGCTTTTTCATTTAAGGGCGATAAAACAGAATTTCAAAACAACTTTAAAAAGCAAACAAAAAAATCTAACAAAATAAAGTGTGCAAAAGCCAAAATTACTATATTTGTATAGAAAATAATTCTCACCTGTCAGTTAATTTTTTACAAAACATTAAATATAATTAGCATGGAAAAATGTGGACATAAGTCAATAGGTTGACACAATAAAGTCACATCTAATATTTAAATAATAAATTACATACTTCTCTACAACATGGTGGGGATAAAATAAATGTTTTGGTAATTACGGTCTCTTCTCCAAATTCAGTATAAAACTGACTGAAACATGATTTTAGCAGAAAGCTGCCAGTTCAACAGCAAAGTATGTCTCTTCTGCTTGACTAATAATTGAGCCATTCATTTTTCAATAAACAACAGCTACATAAAATAAAGATATCTTTATTTCTTTGCCAAATCTGGCCCAAAGAAACTTTGTTTTTTGCCAGAGTTTTTTTTTTTTTGGAAAAACATATTATTTTACATTACATTATTACATTATTTTTATATCTAAAAACAGTTAGCAAAATGCATTTCACACACAAAAACCATAACAGTGAGGCGGCAGGGAAAAAAAACAAGAAGGCAACACGAAAAGCTTTTCCAGAGAACCCTGAATCTTGGAAAGGGAGAAAACTATGCACTCTAACAAGAACACAAACCAAAGCACACTGCTATGAAACATAGTTTGGGAAAACTCTCTCAAGGGCAGACCAAGCCGGAGTCCAGACTGTTACCTAAAATAGCATCTCAGCTATGGAAAAATCTAAAATAAAATATATGAAAAAACATAGCTATAATTATCCTCCATACTACCTGCGTTTGAACAATTCTACAGAAGGAAATGGAAGAAACGTCAAGAGGAAAGGTCTGTCAAACCTTTAGGGTAATTTTCAAGAAAACCGAAGGAGACTGTTACACTAAAAGAGCAACACTGATATGAAAGGTCTGCAGTCTCTTAGACCTCGTTGACAAGCAGTAAACCTAATTCATCCTATTTTTGTCTCAGGTGAATCACAGCTTATCGCTCAGAGACATACAGACATACAGCCTCATAGGGGGTGATAATGTGCTGGTTTGTAAACAGTCTACTCGGAAGACAAGAAAAAGTAATCTAGGAAAAAAAAAACTACCCTTTTACTGAGAGTATTACTGTTGCTGTGCTAACTAACAGCAATAAAACACCTTCAAGTAACATGTAAAGTCGAGCTGTGTATCTAAGGATCAGGCAGATTTCCTCCGTAGCTACTACTGTTTAAAATGGGAACTGCAGTGATTCTTAAGTGGCAGAACTTAAACTCCAGTATATCAGAGCCTTCAAGCTGGTCACAAAACTCTTGATGTGAACATCCACAGAGCATCCTGGTGGGCCCTGGTAGGCAGATGAACATGACCAAGTTTCCACTCGATTAGACATTAAGAAATTCACTTATACTTACACTGGGTTACTGAACATAAAAAGGCATCATAGATGTCATTAGTCTTTAAAATGTTTTTATATTGATTTTTCTGGACTGAAAAAACAACTACGATAAAAAAAGAATGAATACACCCAATATTTCAGTATATTTCAATTTTGATATAACAGACTTAGGGCGTTATTTATTTAAAAAAATTGGGTTTGGTATTTAACTGAAAAAGGATTTCTGTCCTAGAGATTCTACACAACATGCATTAACTTTGGTCATTAGCAATCAGAGAAAACACCTTATACACATAAAGAGAAGGAGAGAACGGTTATAATTCCAAGAAAAAGGTAATGTAATTCACCAAAACAATTAAAACAGGAAAAGATGGGCAAAGCAGGCACACAGAATGCACAGTTAAACTCAGCCAGAAATGTTGCTGTGAATACCAGTGGCGACACATTCAATACAGAGCTAAAATTAGCTGAGATTGAACCGATATTACTTAGCTTATCTGCCAGCCAGCGAAACTACTTTTGTACTGTGTGAGAGTCAAGGAGTTTCTTTCCCTCTTATGTAAGGTCTGCCAGTAAGCTTTTCATGCTCGGTTCTCCACTATTACACCGAACCTCATAAAAACTATCTAGATCTTTTTAGCAAAGTAAGTTTTGCAACAATTTACCTAACTGCACGATTTAATGGTTCTTGGAGAACATTAAGTGGTATTTATTATATTCATATTGCAAAGACTGTGACAATCTGAGATAGATATTTTGTAAAATAAAATAAAAAAGTTTTTAAGAAAACTTTATGTTTCTGTTTTTTTTTTTTTTTTACCTGTTTTCCTCTAGTATGATTTCATTCACACAAGCCTCTCTCCCATTGACTGCTGGAGATATGCATCAGCTCACCTCATGACCCAGCAAGGACGAAGCAGTACAGACATAGCAATACAGACAAGTATAGACAATTGGGTCAGTGGGATGGATAAATGATAAAATGTGAGCCTACATTTTAAAAGTTTGGCTTTTGTTGCACCACCAAAATATATATATTTTTTTTCTAATCCGACCTAAACATACTAATAACAATCAAATTCCAGACTGATTAATAATATATCATATACAATTGGAAAAATCTCTTTCACAACGTCCCCAATCTGCACCACCTAGGCCCAAATAGACCCAAACTGCCGATATCTTCATGCCAAACTTCGCAAAACTAATGCTAATTCAGTGGTTTTACAAGCGCTCTGCAAAATTCTCCAAATGATCACTGTTCTTCGTTGGTTCTATCAATTCTGCAGTCTTCAAAACCTCTGCTATTCAATCAAAAATGCAACAGCCTGCTGTTGGAATATTTGTTTTCAACACATTTCTTCTTTTCAGGGTCAAAAAGAGGCATTGGCTTCTTGACAACTGTCAGTGCAATAAAGATGAACAGTAGCCATTCATGCTCTCACCACTGGTTACTGTGGGAGTTGATGGAATTTCAAAGTCCAGCCAGCGACCTCAGAAACATGTCTGCTCTGTAAAGTATGTCAGGAGCAGAATGCCCCAGTGTCACATCTCTAAGGGAAGATGTCTGGGGCCAAAACAATGAACATAAATCGCTGCACAAAACAAAAGAACATTTGCCATTTTCAATTTGTGCACTGAGGTCAGGAGCAAAACAGAAGCATCTGTATGTGAACTCTGTAAGTATAGCAATTATGAAAATAAGTTTTGATCATGTTTAGCTGTGGATTGGACAGATTGGAAGGCAGATTTAGAAAAAATATGTATCGGTGTAAATATCAATGGTTGCTTAGCTGAGAAAATCTGATGCAATGGATTATTATTCAGACACCTTCAGCTTTAACATAATTGTGTTGTAGCTACTTTAGGATTCAAATCTCCATACATAGGCATTAAAACCAGAATGTTAAGGAATAAGGATGAACTACGAAAACCCATTAGCCTATGTTGGGCTAGGATAATTTTAAGTAACACAACTTAGGTTGAAGATCACCCATTACTAACAATACAATAAATAAATCTATTATTGCTATTTGACTGCACTGTGCTGAAACATAAATCTAGTTTCAAATTAATCCTTTAACCAGGATTACCGAATATTTACTCTAAAGTGGTAATTCCATGCATGCCACTGACATAATTTCAAAGCTTGCAAGCCAATTGTGATAAAAACTGGTTCAAGGGAAGAACAGTGGTGAACAGGCATCAGTCTGCATGGCTAAGGCTGATGCACATAGGAAGTGAAGACTGGCCCTTGTGGTTTAATCCAACAGACAAGCTACTGTGGCTCAAAGTACTGAAGAAGGTGATGCTAGTTCTAATAGAAAGGTACAATAGAAAGTGCATCACAGTTTTTTGCCTATGGGTCTGAATAGCAGCAAACCAGTCACAGTGCCAATGCAGGTCTCCGTGCAAAGAATCAAAAATGGCCATTTGAGCATCAGAACTGGAATACGGGGCAAATCATGTTGGTGGCCTGTCACAAGTGTCTCGCTTACCTAGGGCACACATAGAACGAGAATGGAAAAAGTCAACACTGTGGGGGCATTGTGATGCTTTGTGCAATGTTCCGCTGAGAAACCTTGGGTCCTGTCATCCATAATTAGAAGGTTCCTTTGACATGTACCACATACCTAAGCATTGTTGCAGAATATGTACACTCTTTCATGTAAACGGCATTACCTCATGTCTGTGGCCTCTTTCAGCAGGACAATGCAAAGACAAAACTGGTTCAGGGATGGTTTGAGGAGCACAACAACCAGTCTGAGATGTTGACTTGGCCTCCAAATTTCCCAGATCTCAATCCAATCAAGCATCTATAGGATGTGCTGCACAAAAAGGCTAAATTCAAGAAGGTCCTGCCTCCCAACTTGCTGGATCAGCTGCTGACATCTTGGTACCAGGTACCACAGAACACCATCAGTGTCAGGGGCTGGGGTGGGGCGGGGCGGGGTAACATACAATAAGGTTACTGATCATAATGGTATGTCTGATCATAACACTGTAAGGATTTACCAAATTAAACCTGTGTTAATCTTAATTTCCTGCTCTTCATCTGTTCTTTCTCACGACATCCGCACTGGGGTGTTGAGGCGTATTATGATGTATGGTGGAATTATTGTACCTCAACAATCATCATGCTTTCTGTTTATTTGAGAAGTGATGTTCTGAGGCATGAATAAATAGGTACAAATAGGAAGCAAATGTAAAAAAAATTTTTTTTGGTAATTATTAACCTTTGTATCAGCATTTTGGCATATGCCAGCTTTAGGTGTCCTCTGTGTTTCTCTTATGAATATGTCTTTCTCTTTAGGTGTCTTTCTGCCAATTATCCAGTGAAGATTTCCTCTTTTCTGTATGATTTAGATAAGAACATCATTCCTGCAGCCCATCTAATTAGAATCGTAGATGAATGCCAATCTTAGAAGGGGGGTATATGGTCTGAGAGAAGTGGAAACAGAAAGAGGGCACAGACCACTGAATTAGACTTTAAAACTAATTCATATAGTGCCAAAGCACAGATTTGATTCCTTTGCATAGTGTGTCGGGAGAGTTAATTATCCTTAATTCAGCAAAGTGAAAGTGAAGGAAACTTGGACATGATCTGGCAGAGGACATGAACAGAGTGAAAAAAAGATTCAGCTTCAGACAGTTTCACATTACGTTCCAACTTTCTCTTTCTATTTGCTGCCTAAAGGTAAAAGAAACTTAAATTTTTACTTTTGTTCATTTGTGAGCGTTCAGTGAGATTCAGTGATATTGTTTGCAACTTAAGGACCTAATTTCCACTTCAAATGTTATTTGTATAGAACAAAATTAGAACAGTTTAGCAGCAATGAGTTTAAGAAGTAAAGTCTGCAAAACCTACAGCAAAAGGATGCTGCCTTCTATCTCCAGCATGCAAACATGGTGCTGCAAAATACTGAGACAGTTGAGTTGAATGTGAGCCAGAGTGGCACTAACAGTCAGCCACCAGTTTATCAGAGGCCCAGGATTGGGACAGAGGGGTTCAGACGGGGCCTTATTAAGATAACTTACAGCCAGACACTGGGGAATGGCCTGAGGAAAAGTTGTGATTTATTAAAGCTATTTAAAGGGTTAATGGCTACATGGCACAATGAGTTTTCAGTTCTAACAAAATTCTGAAACCAAGCTTTGTGCGTATAAGGTTGGACATTTAACAGCAGGCATTCCTACAGTGACTCTAAAGCTATTGAAGAATACAGATTATAACAGATGATTGACGTTCAGAGATTGCTCTCATTACATCAAACTACATTTTAAATAAAATACATACAAAGACCAGTTTCTTCTGTCAATATCCTTAAGTATTCCTATATTAGGAATAAACAGTGCCAGCTGGCTTGAAGCACAACACTTTCTCTTGGCATGATGCAACCAAGCTTAACACAACCAACACAACTTAATTTTATTTTTTTAAATAAGTTGTCTAAGAGATTGAATTAGTTTCCTGGGAGGTAAATGGCACACAATAAGAAGGAATAGTTAAAAAAAATTGCCAGATTATATTTTAAAACCACACACCATATTGTATCCAGGCAAGAGTCGCAAATTAAAGTCCTAAAATAATTATCATAAACTTTACATAAAACAAGTACGTATAATGTCTTATAAAATAGATGATTGTACGTTTAATTTTTGAGTGTTTGAGTGAGTTTTGATGGACTTTGTATTACCACATTACATATTGATGAATTCATAAAAATATATCTCATAAAAAAATTAAAACTTCAGTTGTCTCAATATCATTATGACATCTACAATAAAATGTGCATTATGTTTATTTAATTCAAACCAGCTGGTTTATTGCACTGGTCCACAAACACCCTCATAAAAAAGATAATGCATCTTAAATGACAAGAAAATCTTTAATCTCTGTCTTGTTATGTACATCAGTTAGAGAGTAGAGGAAGGAGCAAAGAGAACACTGGGAAAAATATCCAATTGTTGGAGGTTCTCAGAAGCTATAGAAACAGGGATTCAGACAGTGTATGGAGTAAAATAGTTTTAAAAGTAATAATTATACTGTCACAAAAGGAGGAACCAGAAAGTTTAATTATCTTATAAAGTACATGGCTATGGCTCTGCTTTTCCACAGAAAAAACAGTCATAACAGAAGGTCTTGCTTTCAGCACTGGCTGGGTTCAAACATTGCCATTCTACTAGCTTATCCACAAAATATATAATTATTTTACAAACATACAATTTACTCAGTTTTACTATGTTTATTTGTCAACTATTCCTACATGGCTTTGAAAGACCCAAGCTTAACAATCAAGCTCCTTGCAAACTATTCATAACTCAAAATTTGTACATACATTTGTCTTATGCCCCATTCATGCTGGTTCCCCTAAAGATCCAGTGCAACCAATTTCCTTCTAAGGAGAATTATACAGCTGTTCTCTGAAGGGATCAGATGTTTTTTCTTAGAGAACATTAGTGAACAAACAGCATCATGAAGACTAAGAAATACAGCAGACAGGTGTAGATTTAAGTTGTGGAGAAGTTTCAGGCAGTTAGGTTAGACAACATTATGCCAAGCTTTTAACATCCCACCAAACACCATTCCTGTCATCTGAAAATGTAAACAATATGGCACAACTGTGAACTTACCAACACGTGATCATTTACCAAAACAGTGGCATGAAAGAACATCATTGAAGAAAGCCATTAGAGCTCTTGTTTGCAGTTTAAAACAACAAATGTAGGGAAAGCTCTGTTCACTTTAGACAAAAATGTAACTTTTCGTCCTGTATGCAAAAGATTTCCTGTAACAAAACTGACACTGAAGATCATTCTGAGAACAACACCCTCACAGTGCCATATGGTGGTGGCACCATCATGTTGTGGGATGAAATTCTTCAGCAGAAGCAGGTTTAGCTGCTCAGAGTTGAACCGTCAGTGGGTGGAGCTAATTACAGGAATCCTGAAATATAACCTGTAAGCAGCTTCAAAAGACTGGTTTAGATATCCTTGGTCAAGTTAGGAATCAGATCTAAACCAAGTTGAATTCCAAAACTTAAAGATTGATCTTCACAGATGCTCTCCATTTAATCGGACCTTGAGCTATTTTGCAAAGAAGAAAGGATAAAAATGCCACTTAATGTGAAAAACAGGTGGAGATATGCCCCTGAAGACTCTCTGCTATGACTGCAGCCAAATGTGGATCTACAAAATACTGATACAATAAGGCCGAATGCAAATGCACGCCATACTTTTAGGAATGTAATTGAATTTTTAAAACTATACATCATCATCCTTTTATAAAATGTGAAAAAGGTCAAGGGGTGTAAATACCTTTGCAACTGTACTGTACTACATGGTACTGTCCCACTATAGTACTCATAGCTAAACATTTCTTGATATAAACTATATTATGGGAGCCTTTGTATTAATTGTGGTATGTGTTGGATAATTCAGTTTTGATCATTTGAAGTTTAGGCCATTTTTCCTAGCATGTTGTTTTTTATATTTATTGTTCAAGTTTCTTTGTCCTGAATTCACAACACGTGTCATCTCAAGGCACTTTACAAAGTTAATTCAGTCAAATCATACAGATTTAAATTTGGGTACATACATTCCAATTAATCCTAACTATCAAACAGTGCAGTCAGATTTGAAAATAAAGGCTACACATATTGCTTAAAGCACTCATATTTCACTGTCTAAACACATTCTGTTGAAGAAAACGCTTAAAATAAGGTTTACATTCCTAAACCAGATAAAGAAGATACAGGGCATCTGGGAATATTATTTCAAACATCAGGGCGATGCTGTTTCTGCCTCCACCCACCAGATCAACAGATTAGCTAATTTACAGAAACACAAACTGCAAATCTAAAAAATAAACTGAGAGAACTACCTGAGAATTTTCAATCAGAAACTGTAAATTAAGAAAATCTCACTTGCGATGTGCCAACTACCTCTCCAGCAAATCAAACAACAGAAATCATCTGGATCTGAACCGCAGCATGTGGTAGAATGTAGGAGTGCAAATGAATATGCAACTGAATGTGCTTGCACACATGAGGACAGTCTTATTTTTTTTTACAGATATGTGTGAACAGATAACAGGACAGAGGCATATGCTGCCGCAGTAAGAAAACCAGAAGTTATACAAAAAGAACTTTTGACAAAGAATGAATATCATAGACTTGGCCAGCAGTATGCTGTGTCTCTGTGCCGAGCTTTTAACTTGGCTCCCCAAATGCTTTATATTTCATAAATCACTCACCAAACCATATTTGAATCCATGCTTTGAAGATAGGGTGGGAATGAATGTCTCTGCTGACCTTACTTAAAAATACTATATAGTATGTATCTTCTTTTCAGCGGTCATCTTCACACATGTCCTTGAAGAGCTTGATTTGTAGATAACAAATATGGGTTTTAGCCCTCAATGCCAAATGTAATTGAAACTCTTTGCCAGCACTCTGAAGATGTCGGGAATATTTCACTGTTTATCTTTTACTGGAAACAAAGGTTTATTATTTAGATTTGGGTCGTAATTTATATTTTTAAAGTAGTTATAACATAATGATTATGCTGCTGCCTTTTGAGGCCAGTCTTCAACTTCTATGTAGTGTGCTCAATAAATGCTCTGAGCTCCTCCTCAAGGTTTCTCTTTTACACTGCCAGGATAAAACAATACCTATCTTGATGGAGAAGACCTTTTTTTTATTTAATAAAACATAATAAATCAACATCACTCTGCCGTTGTTCAATTATCATACGTAGTACATAACACAAAATTCCCTTTTACTGTAAGAGAAAAAGATGTTTTAGTAACAGAGGCAGGTAAGGAATTAGATGAAGGCATGAAACTGTATGTAAGGCAAAGACGTATGCACACAAATTAGGTTTCAGGTTTGCTCCCATTGAATGCTGACGAAGCATTGCTAACTAACAAATATGGAACCATTCATATCTAATCTCACAAGGGGAGCGCACATCAGGGGTACAACCGAACATTTTTCAATTAACTCACATAAGTTGCCGCCTTTAACAAACATTGGATGGGTCATGCTGAAATGCGCCAAGCCAGGATATGATAGTACACATCAATAATATTTAGATCTGGTGACTGTGCAGGCCATGGGAGATGTTCAACTTCATGTTCATCAAACCAATCTTTCACCAGTCTTGCTGTGTATACTGGTGCATTGTCATCCTGATACACGGCACCGCCTTCAGGATACAATGTTTGAACCATTGGATGCACATGGTCCTCAAGAATGGTTCGGTAGTCCTTGGCAGTGAAGCGCCCATCTAGCACAGGTATTGGGCCAAGGGAATGCCATGATATGGCAGCCCAAACCATCACTGATCCACCCCCATGCTTCACTCTGGGCATGCAACAGTCTGGGTGGTACGCTTCTTTGGGGCTTCTCCACACCTTGACTCTCTCAGATGTGGGGAAAACAGTAAAGGTGGACTCATCAGAGAACAATACATGTTTCACATTGTCCACAGCCCAAGATTTGCGCTCTTTGCACCATTGAAACCGACGTTTGGCATTGGCATGAGTGACCAAAGGTTTGGCTATAGCAGCCCGGCCGTGTATTTTGACCCCGTGGTTTTATGTTTTTTGGATACAATCCGGGTTAGCACCCGAACATCCCTTTCAGACAGCTTCCTCTTGCGTCCACAGTTAATCCTGTTGGATGTGGTTCGTCCTTCTTGGTGGTATGCTGACATTACCCTGGATACCGTGGCTCTTGATACATCACAAAGACTTGCTCTCTTGGTCACAGATGCGCCAGCAAGACATGCACCAACAATTTGTCCTCTTTTGAACTCTGGTATGTCACCCATAATGTTGTGTGCATTTCAATATTTTGAGCAAAACTGTGCTCTTACCCTGCTAATTGAACCTTCACACTCTGTTCTTACTGGTGCAATGTGCAATCAATGAAGACTGGCTACCAGGCTGGTCCAATTTAGCCATGAAACCTCCCACACTAAAATGACAGGTGTTTCAGTTTCATTGTCCAACCCCTGTATATTTGACTGCTGTTTCACACAGTACTTCCACAATCGTAACTACACAAAATTGGTATTGCCAGGTCAAACCTTTAAAAGATTGTATATATGTCAGAAAATTCAGATCAGTACATCTGCATACATGGCAGTCAATATAACAAAATATTAAATACAAATGTGCATAATTCATGTCCACAGAGATTTCATGGTAAAAGATGCAATTTTATGATTCACAGTTTCCACATTTATCTTCCAGAGAGGACAATCCAAACAACATGGCCACACATGACTGCATAGAGGCTGTCACCAAAAAAAAGCTATCTTTTAGTTACTGGAACAACTGCTACAGTTAAATTTGTGTGGCTAAAACAAATGAAAAAAGAAGCACAGATTTTAACCTGTTGGCGACCACACAGATGACTGAAAAAAACGTTTACAGATGTGCATCTAAAAAAAAAGAATCACGCATATTTGTTTTTGCATTTCCAAAAAAGTCTTTAAGGAATTTTGTTTCCAAATAATAAAACTCACTCAGTAACAGATTTAAGTAAAAACATTCATAACTCACGCAATGTGTTTTAGATCAGTGTTTTTGAAACCTAAGCCATAAAAGAGTAGGTCTTCAGAAAATCTTTAAGTATATTTTTGACTTACTGATTACAATAGATATAAATACTATCTATAGTATTAAGGCTTTTTGCTGCTATCTACTATCTACTAAATCCATTTTAAATGACATAATAGCAATGCTCATATGTTGCAAGTCTGTCACTGGTTTCTGCTTTCAGTTGCTGAAAGCTAAACATTTTGGATTAATTGAGATATGCATCTCTATCTGAGGTAACCTTACTGTTGGGTATTCTACTCTCAATTAATTTGTAAAAAGAAACATTAGGCACAGCTGGATTCAGTCTTGAAAGCTGCATTATTTTACGTCAGCATTTTTCAAAACGTATATAACAAATCACTGCCTCACAAAAATATGTTTAAACAAGATGGAAACTGCAGATAAAGAGCTCCCATAACTAAACCAAGCTAATCCCTGTGTGTGTACAAACCCTGAGCCTGAGCACAAGGAATTTACTGAACACGATAGAAAAGTTCACAAAAGTCTTGGCACGGGTACTTGCTCTTTGCTCACAGTTTGCCAGTCAGTCTCTCTTATGCAAACTCATACTTGAACAGAGACACTGCAAATTATATCCCTCCAAAAGTTCAAGTAAATTGTTCAATAACGAATATTGACATTAGGATAATATCTGCACCATATGCGAACATGGTTCTGTCTTTCAATCAAAGATTTCCAACATAGTAATCCCACCTAAGCTAGTATTTGATTTTTAATAAAAGCTTTAATTTTTTTCTTGTCTAGACTTGCAAATGATGCGAAATCTGTTCCTTTCCATTTCAGTTACTGTTGTCTAGTGCCCCTTTTCCATTAGTACCTACTCTACTTGACTCAGGTCGGCACAGTTCGTCTCAGCTCTACATGGTTTAGTTTGTTTTCCATTACAGTTGAGTACCTTCTTAATGTGGTCGGCCCCACAGTATGAAAAAGATAAGATGATGTGATTTGTCACAAACACAACAACAGCCTTGACTGCTGCTCAGTCTTTGGTCTGTTGTCAGACTTATAGTGAAAGATGAGAAACAGAGAAGGATGCGGGAGGCAAGCCGAAGCAATCTGGATAAGTACAGGAGAGAGAGGGGAGCCATGATGCCATATGAAGCTAACGGGTATGAGCTAGAGGACGTGTGAGGGTAAGCTAATGCAAGCTTGCTATAGTAGTCATATACACAATAAGTCCAACATACAGCAATTTAACGATTAAAGATATTAGTTATTAAAATACGCTGTGACTAGTGAGGCCGACCCCTACCCAATCTGTGACACACTTTAATATATACTCAGCAGAACTTTTACATTTGCTGCAGTAGATCAAATCATTTTAATAAGCACATGCCATCTTGTCTATTACTTTGACCAACGGAATGCTAAATTCTTCATGTGTGTTAAAAAATAATCCCCGCTTTGGTGGAGGGGCTGGCTGGCTGGACTGCTTAGAGGGCCGTGGTGCGGTTGGCGGTTGGGTCGGCGGAGCATGTCTTGTGACTGCACCGGGGTGGCTGGCGGGTTGTGCTTGGCCTGGAGCGGTTGGCCTGCATAGCCCAGGTACCCGGCTGGTGCTATCTGGGGGGGTTTGGCGGACTTGGAGGTGTGCTGCTCTGCTGGTTGTTGTGTCCGGGGGGGGATCGGGGTGGTGGGCTGGGGGGTGGCGTGGAGGGGCTGCAGCCTGTGGGGTGGAGGGATTGTGTCCACTTCTAGAGCGCGGGGTCACCGGCGTTTGGATCGGCGATGGTGGAGCTGAGCTGGATAGTGTTTCTCCCCGGGCGGTCGTTGCGGTGGCAGTGATGTAGTGTTTTTTGTGGCTGAGGGGGGCATGGTGGGGGACACTGGCCCTGGGTGCCTGCCGCTGGCCGGGGACCTCTTGGAGGATAAGTTTGTCCTGTCATGGTGCGGGGTTCGGGGTCCTGTTGTGGGTGCGGTGATCGGTGGGGTCGGTCCTGTTGCGACAGTGGGCGGGGGTGGCGTTGCGCGGGGCCCTTGCCTTGCCGTTGCGGCGCGCTGTGTGGTGGGGGAGCAGGGTGCGGCGGGGGTTCTTAGAGCAGGGCTGTGTGTGGAGCTTGCGCTGTGTGGGTGTGGCTTCATCGGCTTCTCGGCCATGGAGTTCACCTGTGGGGGTGGGCCCCTGTGGGGGAGGGGATTCGTGGCGTTTGGGTTCGGGGGGATGTGTTCGATATCGGTGTCCGTGTTGGGGGTGGCCCTGTGGGGAGGTTCTTGTTGGTGTTCACTGGGGGTGGGACACTCATGGGGTCATGGGGTCATGAGCGGAGCTCATTGGGGCGTCGGGACTGCTCCGTCCTGGGGCGGCTCCGGTTGGCGGGCTGGTTTGAGCCACGTGGGCCCCTCTTTTGTACATAGCCCCCTCTCTGGAGGTGGATAGGGGTTGTTGGGGACTGGGTTCGGGGCGGGGGGGCGGGAGCTAGGCCGGGGTCACCCGGGTCTGGGCGGTGCTGGCGCTGTCTGCCTGTCTCTGCTCCAGGAGGGAAGGGGACCACCTCCTGGGTCCTGGGGCTGGTTGCCCCTAGGGGGTTCCGGCACCTGGACCTGGGAGTATAGAGTATGCATGGGGAGTGTGAGTAAATGTATGACGTCAATTGTTGTTTGTTGTTGCGAGTGATTTTATGTGTATGCATGAGGGTGGAAGTGGTTGATTGTGACTGTGTGTGCCTGTTTTGTTTTTTTTGTGACAGGTTGGGTCTTGGACTGCTCCCTCTCCTGGATCAGCTTCGGCCCCCCATATTATGGGGGGCCTAAGCTGCCCGCTGGTGTACTTGTGGTTCTCGGTGTCCGGTGCCGGGTGCTTTGGTGTGTGCTGGCCCCCTGGGCTCTGTCGGGCCTCTGCTTGGGGGGTGGTGTGTCCTGGGGTCTTGGGCCTCTGGGTCCATGGCTGGATCTGCTCGGGCGTGGACGGCTGCCGGCAGGGCCTGTGGGCTCGTCGCTGCGGCTCCCTGAGGCTTCTGCACTGTCACTGCTGGGTGGTTCCCCTGGGACTCTCCACTGCTCTTCTCTGGGGGGGTTGCGGTAGTCCTGGCGGTGGTTCTCCTGGGGTTCCTGTGCTTTGGGGGGCCTTTGGATGTCTGTTGCTCAGATCTCCTCACTGTCCGTCCAGGGACCATGGGGCAGGTCTGTGGGTCCTCACTCTCGCTATTGCATATTTTTGTGGACAAACCTTGTATACAAAAGCGCGTCCACACTCATAGTCACAGGTGATAAGCTTCAGGTGTTGACAGATACACAGATGTTCTATATTGGGCTACACCTCTCACTAAGTACATTTTACATTCATAATTACCGTGTACTATTTTGTTAAAAAAAAAAAAAAACAGCTGCAGGTGTATAAGCAAGCAGGGTGTAATCTTGTATTCTCTTCATCCTTCTTTCTCTCCTCCACTCTTTCCTCCTTTTCTCCCCTTTTTCCCTTTTGCCCCATCTCTTTCTATTTTGAGCTTCTTTTTTTCCTTTTCATTTCAGTAACAATTGAAATATTCCCAAAGAAGTTTATAATAAAGTTTCTTTTATAAATATCAAACAGAGCTTTAAAGCATTAGCTGTGATGCTCCGCTTATGAAAGTAAATCTGTTGGGCAATTTCTTGGCAATCAGACAACAATTCTGAGCGCTATTCTGCCAGACAGGACACAGTAAAAAAAAAAAAAAATATATATATATATATATATTGTGTCCCAGCACTTAGACTGGGAAATCAACCAGGCATGTATACATTAAGAAATGCATACATATGCTTAACCTAGACAGTCATATTTACACTTACTTCATTATCCAGTCCTGTTTTCAATTGTATATTGTACTTCCTATAACAATGTGTGTAAATGTGTGTCCATGTATGTGTGTAAATGTATATGTCCATGTATATTTTTTGTCAGAGCTTGGTTCCCAAGGAAACAGCTTTACAACTAAGGTATTACAGAGCCCCCTTCTATGTCTTTCATACACATACATGGACGCATGCACAGTTTTATTACTCTGTTACTATGCATTTGTGTATGTGTGCACAAGTGAAACAGGATCTGTCTTGCCTGGCAAACTGAATAGATTAACTTCTTAATAGGTTAAATACAAGGAAAATGTGTTATTTGCAGTTGTTCTCCCCATGTTTTTTCCTATTTTCCTGCAACTAGAGAAACAGTTTAATGTAGACAAAGAGTTACACCACAAGCAAAAGCACACAGACTCAGAACATGTGTTCTCACAGTCACACACACACACACACACACACACACACACACACACACACACACACCCACACACACACACACACACACACACACACACACACACATACACACATCCCCACACACGCACACACACATTGAGTGGGGCAGTAAATGTCGCTGGGAGGAAATGAAGGCAGCTGTGCTTTTATGGTTTCATTTGGTCTGTTATATTTATCTGACCCTCCCATGTCCCCTCTCTTACACACACATTGATTATTCCATCCCCATTTTGATAGAAGTTGTGACATTAAGGTCAAAAGGTATATTAGCTGTTTCCTTTTTGAAGCAACAAATGCAAATGGTGAAAAAGTTCACAAACATTCAGATTACACCTGGGGGCTGGTCATTGCTGCCCTTTCCCTGCTCTTCTGGCTGCTAAGCAACCATGTGGCACATTGAAATCACATGATTTAGTACAACTCAGTAGTTTACAATGGTTAAACTACTTCCAGGTGTGTGTGTGTGTGTGTGTGTGTGTGTGCAGCTGGGAAAGGTGAATCCTCACAAAATATCTTTGGGCAATGTTTTAATCTGATGCCAACTGACAATCCTTACCTTGTTAATGTTATACAGTGACTGGATGAAACAAATGTCTATTATAAAATGATCACAATGCAAATGTCATGAGAAGGACTACCTTTATTTCACTGCATGCATTGATGCAAAAGTGGAATCAATATGTGTTGCATTTTTCATCTTCTGCCATAGGGGAAAAACCAGGGAGGCTAATTAATCATTCTAAAAGCACAGTTCAAGTGCTACTGTTCACACTTTCCAGATATTTTAATGTGAAGGAAGCAGTTTCACCTTCATCTCAGTCAAGACTGTCTGTGTTATGAATTTAACAGAACACTGACAACCACCTTGAGCACAGCAGTGGTGGTTGTTTGTTGCTGGTCACATAAAAAAGATCTGACATTTAACACTGCAGCAGTGCCAAGATTGAGTTAGATTCTGAAAATCTTGATAAAATGCCAAAGGACAAAGCGGAACACTAAATCTGAACGTTTTTCCCTCTGTATTTACACATATTTTTGTAATTGTCTAGTAGAGATAAAATAGTACCCACATCTTTAAAGTTGCACTTGGAAAGGTCATAAGCCTATGTTAGGCAAATAATTTCTGCATTTCTTATACTACATCAAAATATCCACCAAAATCTTACTTTAAAGATAGACATCAGGTAATCCGGTCATCTCCAGGTCAGACAGACACATCAAAACATCAAAAAAGAAGAAAAAAATGGATCAGGGTTCAAACACTCCCATCAACATACTGCCTCAGTTAGCCTCCAAGCTTATTTCCTGATTCTCTGGGGGAAGGGAAACCCGTGAAATGATTCCTGACACTACGGATCAGAGAGCTGGGTCAACTGAGACGTCTGATATCAACACTTTTCTGCTTGACTGTGGACATGTAACGCAGGAGGATTTGCAATGATTTCTGCTGAGAGGAGCTCTTGCTGTGTCTTGTCTGCATACTGATGCTGGCCATCAAAAAACATTAACCTTCTAAAAAAGCTGTCACATTGAAAACTGTGATTCAGACAGTGAATTAAACTGGTTTAACAGAACTACAGAGTAGGATTGTGCAATAAAGTGCACATTTATCCTAATCGCACTATATGCAAGATGCATTTAGCAAAGAACTACTTGGACTGTAATAATATTGCGTGTCCCTCATTGTTCAGCGCAGCATCAACTATTTTTTGGGTAAGAAGATGGCAAGGTGGAAGTCATTAAGCAACTACTACTAAGTTGTTCCATTGCCAAAACAGAATAAGTCAGTTAGACACAACTTTTTCAATAAAAACTTTTTTATTCAGATGGAAAAAAAAAATGTTTCCATCTAAATAATTATCTCAGAATTTACAAAAAAAGACTGTTTTGGAAAAAAACTCAATTTTCAGGTGGCAAGAAACTAATCAGAAAACAATAATACATTATTTATGACATATGTTTCTAAATGTTTTGGAGTTAGTTCTCCTGTCATTTCTCAGTATGTTTTAAAATACAAGCCGAGGCAGAAAAGCCAGATGAATCGGAGTCAACGGATTAATTCTGTTTTTTCTCTTTCTGTGAATGAATCATATCTTACCTTCAAGGATGACTTCTTTGCCAGTTTTTTTTAAAGCCTGCACAGCCTCGTCATGTGTGGCCTCTCGTAAGTCAAAACCATTGACAGACAGTATGGCATCCCCGACATATAGTGCCTCAGTTTGGTCAGCAGCAAGGCCTTTAAAAATTTTTGAAATGAGGATGGGCATCTTGTTTTCCTTTCCACCTGTGTAACAAAAGAGAAGAGAAAGAGTTTTTACTTATTTTAGCAAATAATTGAGGAACATTTCAAATAGCTGCACATTCATTTTGGCAGAGTGCAACCATTAAAAACTTGGAAATAATTTTTATATCAAGCCCTTTCCTAATTACACAATCTATATAAAATGTAGATTTGAAAACATTGAAATGTCCTTGGCAAATAAAAGTTTTCCAAGGACAAAATGTGACAAAAAAATCAGAGGACTGAATTACTGAGTCGCATAACAAGGGTCATGACTGCCTAGTTAGAAGCAGAAATTCTAAATTAAGCCCCATCCTAAAACTGTTATTACTTTGACTGCTGCATTCCTCATATTTAAGCCTCTAAATTAAGGGTATGTACGTGAACTGTGGTTAAAAGCACACGAGAACAGACATTTAGCAGCAATTATTCCTCCTGTACTACTTTCAGCAGCTTCCTATCACACCCTCTCCCTCTTTTTCTCTCATTATCGTTAAGTGAAGGTCAGGTAGTACGTCAGTGAATCTACTCGTTGCTGTCGGCTACTACTCTTCACAAGAAATATCACTATTAATGCCAGATGGCAGTCAAGCCTTCTAGCTAGTAAAAAACAATCTAAAAAGGGGATTAGATTCCATTAAATTTTTTTTTAATACATCTTGAACAGGTTGTATCTTCAGGGTTATTCCTTTCAATTTACTCTACAGACTGCTGTGCAAAAGCCTTAAATTGTTCCTCGTTTATTTATATTTTACTTTAACACAGACGTTTTTAGCTTTTTTGTCACAACTAAATGTTTCAGATCATCAAACAAATTTTAAGAGCTGACATAATTAACCTGAGTACATAGAAAATGCAGTTTTCAAATGATGATTTTATTTATTAAGGGAAAAAGCTATCAAAACCACCCAGGCCATTAGCGACAATGTAATGGCCAATTTGTTAAATCCTAAAATAACTTTGATTAAAAACATTTCTTTAGTTCCGCCTCACCAGCTATCCATTGCCAGACCTGTAGAATTAAGAAATAATTACAAAATAACTTGTCTGACATCATGAAGTAGGCCAGAAGATCTAAAAAACAACAGAACGCCATACGTCTAGCTAAAGA
This sequence comes from Girardinichthys multiradiatus, assembly GCF_021462225.1. Taxonomy (NCBI): domain Eukaryota; kingdom Metazoa; phylum Chordata; class Actinopteri; order Cyprinodontiformes; family Goodeidae; genus Girardinichthys; species Girardinichthys multiradiatus. The sequence continues at coordinate 15,096,097 of NC_061812.1, read as the reverse complement.
AATTAAAGAACAGATGAGAAACAAAATCATTGAAATATATCAGTCTAGAAAAAGTTTACAAAGCCATTTCTAAGGCTTTGGGACTCCAGTAAAATATAGAGAAACCCATTGTCTACCAATGGAAAACACGAGGAACAGCGGTGAACCTTCTTGGAAGGGGCCAGCTTACAATTTATCCAAGACTGCATTAATAACTCATCCAGGAGATCACAAAAAACATCTGAAGCACTGATGGGCTCACTTGCTTCAGCTTAGGTCAGTGTTCATGATGCAACAACAAGAAAGAGACATTCGTGGGAGAGTTCTAAGGCAAAAACTACTGCTGACACAAAAGACCAAAAAGGCTTGTCTCACATATAAATCTTGATGATGCCCAAGAAATTTGGTAAAATATTCTGTGAACATAAAAGAGAAAAATGAACACTGTTTGGAGTTGTGTGTCCAGTTAGATCTAGGATAAAACAAACAGAGCAATTCTGAAAAAGACCAACATACAGTAACAACAGATAGGTGGGGGTTGTGTGATGGTCTGAAGCTCCTTTGCTCCTTCAGGACCTGGACAGTTTGCTGTAAATTATGAAATCATAAGATCTAATCTGTAAAAGAAAATACTGAATGAGAATGTCCAGCCATAGGTGACCTTAAGCTCAAGTACACTTGGATTGTGCGGCAAGACAATGATCCAAAGCACACCAGCAACGCCTCTCTCTGAATGGCTCAAAGAAAACAAAATGAAGGTTTTGGAGTGGCCTAGTCAAAGTCATGACTTAAAACTGACCTTAAACAGATTGTTTAAGCTCAAAACCCTTCAATGTCACTGAATAAAAACGATTCTGTGAAGAAGAGTGGCCAGTATTCCTCTACCATGATTTCAAAGCCTCATTGCCCGTTATCTCCTTAACTGCAACTGTTGCGGATAACAACCAGTAACAAGTAATAAATAAACATATAATTTCAAAACTGCTTTTAATAATTACTCATATATCTTTGTCTAATATTAACATTTATTTGATTATCTTATACTTGTAGGTGTCTAAAGGAGCTTAAACGGAGAAAACCTGTGGGGGAGAGGGTTTGGGGTTTAGGGGTGGTTAATACTCAAAGCACTAATCTTCTTAAATGGCCTTCAGCCAAATTTCTCTAGGCTTACTCAATTTTTCTTGTTTTCATCCTAGTTCCCAGTCCTATTGTATTGTTTTGTTAAGCCACAATACTCAAAGGAATAAAGCTGAAGCTGATGAAGATGAGTGGGCGGTTTACTGTTGGGGAGGGCACAGCTCCTTTGCACAAACTCAAAACCACAATGACTAACAATCAAAATCACAAGAGAAAATCAATTTTCAAATAAAATATTTGTTATTTCTAATAATAACAAGAACATCAACAAAATGGGCTATGGTACACTTCTTGTGCTTTGTTTTTACTGGTTTAAAGCCCGAAGTGTCAAAAAACAGAGGGAGGCGCACACAAAAACCTTTGGACACCAGGACTAGATAGACAGTTCAAGATATTATCAGAGCTGACAAAGGCTAACACACATACCTACAGCTAGATTAGGCCTGGAGGCACATATTTAATGTAGGTCTTTGAACTGTGGTATGAAACTGGAGCAAACAAAGTAGACGTGCAAACATGCATTCACATTCCCCCCGAACAGTTTTTCCCTTAGACTGCTTCACCCCAACAGAAAAAGTATGGAACAATGCTGTTGGACCAGATGGCCCACGTTCAAAAGCAGCACTTCACAGCTGTAGTGTGGGAACATTTTGGGTTAAAGCCAAATGAGAGATGAGAGTTACACAGCCCTAAGCCAACTAAAGTTAAAACACACTTTCTTATTCTGCTTAAAAAGATTTCTTGGCTTGAAAGTCACTGCATCATAAAGCACACATGTCAGTAACAATGCCATGAATAGCCACTCGAGAACTAAAATCACAGCAACAAAACCGGCTAAAATTCACAACATTCAAAGCACAGGAACTGAAAAGCCTGGCTAGAATTTGCAAATCATAAGCACAACTAAAAGGTTATTTTATCATGACGTTGGAAACATTACATGTGAGACTTATAATTTGAATTTAAATTGCCTGGCACCCGCATTTCTGATCAATCAAAGCT